>NC_082708.1:22585184-22943421 GCF_030144855.1 Hypanus sabinus
CCTAGCGGCATGGTGCAGAAGGGTCTGAGATGAGCTGCTGGTAGTAGAGTTAGACACCTGTTTGATTCCTTTAAGTGACCCTCACTCTGGTGCCAAATCATCAGAAGATTTTATTATCGGAGTATTATAAACTTCATTATCAGAGAACATACATGTCGCCACATACAACCCTGAGATTTTTCTTCTGCAGGCGTACTTGGCAAATCTGTAGAACAGTAACTATATCAATGCAAAACAAACTGTGCAAAGGCAAATATAAATAAATAGCAATGAATAATGAGCATGAAATAACCAGATAAAGAGTCCTTAAAGTGTGACCATTTGGTGTGGGAATACCAGAAATCGAATGAGTGCAGTTATCCTCTTTCATTCAAGAGCCCGGTAGTTGAGGGGTAGTAACTGTTCTTGAACTTGATGTTGCAAATCCTGAGGCACTTGCAGCTGCTACCTGATGACAGCAGTGAGAAAAGAGCATGGTCTGGGTGGTGAAGATCTTTGATGATGGATGCTGCTTTTGTACAGCAATGTTTCAAGTAGACCCTGCAGCGGATAGTGAGGTCAGCTGAAAGAATCATTGGGGTCTCTCTTCCCGCCTTTACAGACGTTTACACCACACGCTGCATCCGCAAAGCTAACAGCATTGTGAAGGACTGCACATACCCCTCATACAAAATCTTCTCCCTCCTGCCATCTGGGAAAAGGTACTGAAGCATTTCGGCTCTCAAGACCAGACAGTGTAATAGTTTCGTCCCCCAAGCCATTAGACTCCCAGAGTCTAGTCTCACACACACACACACACACACACACACACACACACACACACACACACACACACACACACACACACACACACACACACACCACTCCCTTTGCAATTTTTGCTCATTTCTTTCTCAATACCTGCTAAAACATTGTTTACATTTACATTTACATCATTTATTATTATATTGTACTGTAATTTGCCCTTCTCTGTGCCTATTGTCTTGTTTATTAATTATTGTACTGTCTTGCATTGTGTTGTGCACTTTATGCAGTCCCATATAGGTCTGAAGTCTAATGTAGTTTTGTGTTGTTTCACGTAGTCTAGTGTAGTTTTGTGTTGCTTCATGTCCTGGAGGAACACGAGGAAATCTGCAGATGCTGGAAATTCAAACAACAACACACAAAATGCTGGTGGAACACAGCAGGCCAGGCAGCATCTATAAGGAGAAACACTGTCAACGTTTCCGGCTGAGACCCTTCATCAGGACTACCTGAAAGGAAAAATAGTAAGAGATTTGAAAGTAGTGGGGCCAGGGGGAAATGTGAAATGATAGGAGAAGACCGGAGGGGGTGGGAAGAAGCTAAGAGCTGGAAAGGTGATTGGTGAAAGTGATACAGAGCTGGAGAAGGGAAAGGATCATGGGACGGGAGGCCTCGGATGAAAGGGGGGGAAGCACCAGAGAGAGATGGAGAACAGGCAAACAACTAAATATGTCAGGGATGGGGTAAGAAGGGGAGTAGGGGCATTAACGGAAGTTAACGGAAGTTAGAGAAGTCAATGTATCCAGCTCTGTATCACTTTCGCCAATCACCTTTCCAGCTCTTAGCTTCATCCCACCCCCTCCGGTCTTCTCCTATCATTTCACATTTCTCCCTGTCCCCACTGCTTTCAAATCTCTTACTATCTTTCCTTTCAGTTAGTCCTGATGAAGGGTCTCGGCCCGAAACGTCAACAGTGCTTCTCCTTATAGATGCTGCCTGACCTGCTGTGTTCCACCAGCATTTTGTGTGCCCTGGAGGAACGTTGTTTTGTTTTTATTGTGTATTGTGCCAGCAATTATGGTTGAAATGACAATAAAAGTGACTTGAAATTGATAGATGAGATCAATGATTGGGAGGGCTTTACCCATGGTGTACTGGGCCAAATCCATTACCTTTTGTAGGGTTTTCCACTCAAAGGTATTGGTGTCTCCATACTAGGCCAATACTGGTGTTGTTATGGAGACCATCATACCTGACCTTTCAATCCTATGTATGGAAGGGTATGTTCTGAAGGGCAAATAAGGTTGTTTTCTCTGAAGCATTAGAGACTGAGGGGAGACCTGAGAGAAGATTTTAACATTATGAGAGACTCAGTGCAGAAAGCAGTATCTCTTCCACAGGAGCAAAAAGGGCATAGTGGATGGGGTAGTTCAAAGGAGATGTGTGGACCATGTTTTATTTGCATAAAGATCGGTGGATGCTTAGAATGTGCTGCTAGGGGTGGTGGCTGAGCTGGATATGATAGAGATGTTTAAAAACCTCAGATAGGTGCATGGACTCTTAGAGAATGGAGGGATATGGACTGTATGCAAGAAGAAGAGATTAGTTTAATTAGTTCACCAGACATTGTGGGCTGAATGGCCTTTTCCTGGGCCGTACTGTGTTATGCTCTATGTTCTATTTGCTTAGCAGTGTGCTGCCCAGCGAAACGTAGGTTCTGTGTAAAAGCATTGCAAATATTGCTGATAATTATCTCATAAATATTTATCCCTTGGCATTTCCACTGTGGCTGACCACAGTAAATAAAGCAGCGAACAAGGCATTGGAATGAAAAATTCAACTGAAGTTCCACTCAGTTATTCAAATCAAACAGCATCAATCTAAATGGAAACCGAAGTGCCATGCAGAATGGGATCACGTTTTCAGAGAGACAGATGGTCTGTTTTCTTTCTGCACACAGTCATAAGGAGATAGACATCGCTATTATCTTCGGACAGAGACAGCCTTCCCGAGACAAATGAAGTGTTCACTAAGGAAAGTTAATAGCCTATTTGCTTGCAAATTCATTATTATCAACATCCAGATACATCCCTCATACCTCTACTAAAGTTAGTCGGTGGTATATACCCTTTCCATATTGTTCATACTGCCTGTGACATGATGCCCCTTTAATACAGAGATAACTGGAATTTCTTGGGCCAGGGAGTGGTAAATCTGTGGAATTCATTGCCACAAATGGCTATGGAGGTCAAGTTGTTGGGGATAGTTGAAATGGAAGTTGATAGATTCTTGATTACTGAAGGTATTAAAGGTTATGGGGAGAAGGCAGGACAGTGGGGTTGAGAGGGGTGATAAATAAGCCATGATGGGATTGAGCAGACTAGATGGGCTGAAGATATTAGTTTTACAGATCAATGAAAGGTTATGGCATGGAAAATAGGGTGGGAAGTTGTTAAGGTAGTTTTAAATCACTACAGTGTAAAGAACATACAATGCTTGTTAACCAACCAAAACAAGCCATACTGTATGTCTCATTCTCTAGAGTCAGTCAGTAGAACTATTATGACCGGATCTACCTGGTTAACTAAAGATACTGATGGCCCTTCTTCTGTGACCGGTCTGCGGTGGTTTAATGGAGTAAATAGTTTGTCTTGTTGCTTCTGCAGAGTGGAGAATTTCACCATCGAATCACAGAATTGTAATGGCTATGAAGGAGGCCATTCAGTTTATCAAGATTGTGCCAGCACCTAGTAGGCAAAAGCTATTAGACCTAATCCCCCATTTTCCCACAGCGGAAAATGACTAGATAGGCAGTTGAGAGTGGATCTTCTGCTCCATTTCTGTGGTTTAGAAGTGGCTCATGAGGTTACTGTAGGACCTGCAGACTCTATCAGAACAAGTAGAGCAGGAGGTGCCTGACAGTGTCAACAGGTGGTGCATTCCTTTCGTAGTACTGCAGTTACACAAGTGGAGTATGATAATCTCCAAAGGGGTTATTCCACTAATGGAAAATGCCTGTGCATGCCTTTGTTTAATGTGGGGAGGCTGATGCACCACATGATCCTTGACAGATCAGTGTCAATGCCCAGTTCCCTGGACCGTAAGACGACCGGAAACTCTTCATGGCTGCATCTTTCCTCCACCTTCCTCCGCCTTCACAGCCATTGTGATGTGTCATCATCTTCTAGCAGCCCCACTGTTGAGGTCTTGCTTGGATTGTTCTTTGGAACCTCCCCCTTGACATTACAGCCATGAGTGACCCTAACAGGAGCTAAGCTCCAGACATCATCGCTGTTGGGATCTCAACAACTCATAAGTCTCTCCACCATGACAAGATCATGATCCTTGGAGATGAGGTTCTTTCTATTCTTAATCCTGGTTTTATGCAGGCTCACAATTTCACAACATCATCCCAAATACAACTGAATCCATTTTTGATTGTTTGTGGACCAGGGACGCCCATGAGTTGATGGGGATGTTACAGTTGTTCAATACCTTTTGAGAATATCATTCAAGCATTTTCTCTGTTTGCTTGGTAATCCCTTGCTATGATGGAACGAGGAACACCTATGACAGTAGACTGACGACAGGTAGCATTGTGGTTAGCATAATCCTAAACAGTGTCAGATCAATAACCCCTGCTCTCTGTAAGGAATTTGTATGTTCTCTCCATGACTGTGTGGGTTTCGACCAGGTGCTCCACTTTCATCCCACATTTCAAAGAAGTACAAGTTAGAGGTAGTAAGTTGTAGGTATGCTATGTTGGAGCCAGGAGCAGGGCAACATGCAGGGTGCCTTCTGCACAAACTTGAAGCAACTGCGAATATCACTGTATGCTTTGATGTATATGTGACAAATAAAGTTAATCTTTAATCTCCAAGTAACAATTAAGTGCATTTAGGGCCTTGGCACTTGGGATTTTGGCCTGAGGAGTTTACTTAGTAACTAAGTAAACACTTAGTGCTAAGTAGTTTGCTAATTTACCACAGCATCTAGAGGGTTTTTGTGATACTCCTCCAATGATTTCTATAGAAATTTCTATACCTCAGACCACAAGCACTATTCTGGCTTTGAAATCATGATCTTATAATCTTTAGCAAGGCATTTGATAGGGTATCCCATGCAAGGCTTATTGAGAAAGTAAGGAGGCATGGGATCCAAGGGGACATTGCTTTGTGGATCCAGAACTGGCTTGCCCACAGAAGGCAAAGAGTGGTTGTAGATTGGTCATATTCTGCATGGAGGTCCGGTGACCAGTGGTGTGCCTCAGGGAACGATTATGGGACCCCTACCCTTTGTGATTTTTATAAATGACCTGGATGAGGAAGTGGAGGGATGGGTTAGTATGTTTGCTGATGACACAGGTTGGAAGTGTTGTGGATAGTGTGGGGGGTGTCAGAGGTTACAGCGGGACATTGATAGGATGCAAAACTGGGCTGCAAAGTGACAGATGGAGTTCAACCCAGTTAAGTGTGAGGTGGACCATTTTGGTAAGTCAAATATGATGGCAGAATATAGCATTAATGGCAAGACTCTTGGCAGTGTGGAGGATCAGAGGGATCTTGGTGTCTGAGTCCATAGGACACTCAAAGCTGCTACCTAGGTTGACTCTGTAGTTAAGAAGGCATACAGTACATTGGCCTTTATCAATCATGAGATTCAGTTTAAGAGCTAAGAGGAAATGTTGCAGCTATATAGGAACCTGGTCAGACACCACTTGGAGTATTGTGCTCAGTTCTGGTCACCTCACTATAGGAAGGATGTGGAAACCATAGAAAGGCTGCAGAGGAGATTTACAAGGATGTTGCCTGGATTGGGGAGCATTCCTCATGAGAATAGGTTGAGTGAACTCGGCCTTTTCTCCTTGGAATGACGGAGGGTGAGAGGTGACCTGATAGAGGTGTACAAGATAATGAGAGGCATTGATCGTGTGGATAGTCAGAGGCTTTTTCCCCAAGCCTGAAGTGGCTAACATGAGAGGGCATAGTTTTAAGGTGCTTGAAGTAGGTACAGAGGAGATGTCAGGGGTAAGTTTTTTACGCAAAGAGTGGTGAGTGTGTGGAATGCGCTGCCGGTGGCTGTGGTGGGGGCAGATACGATAGGGTCTTTTAAGAAACTACTGGATAGGTACATGGAGCTTAGAAAAATAGAGGGTTATGCGTAAGCCTAGGTAGTTCTAAGGTAAGGACATGTTCGGCACAGCTTTGTGGGCTGAAGGGCCTTTATTGTGCTGTAGGTTTTCTATGGTTCTATGTTTCTAATGATATTTCCTTGAACTTCTCAAACTGCCTTAATTGTGCGAAGGTTCCCATATCATAACATATAGAAATTATTCATTTATATACTTATCTAGCTATCTACCTATCGTGATGCAGCACGGAATAGCCACACTGCCTAGCAAACCCCAGTTTAACCCTAGCCTCATAACAGAACTGTTTATAATGACCAATCAACCTACCAACTAATAATATATCTTTGGACTTTTGGAGCAAACCAGAGCACCCAGAGGAAACCAATGTGGTCACGGCGAGAACGTACAAACTCCTTGCAGACAGTGGCAGGAAGTGAACCTAGGTCACTGGTACTGTAAAGTGTTGTGCTAGCCACTCCACTACCTTGCCCCGTTTTCACGCTCTGAAATGTGGAAAGCTGAGGGAAGATTTTACCAGAAGGTATGAATTGGAGTGCCTAAAACGAAGGCAACACCAGCCTGGATAAATTTCACATAATTCAAAGACAGAGAAGAGATTCATAAATTCAAGCAGCTTGAGAGGCATAAACCTGGTATCTTTACACGGCACATCGGACTCACTTCACTTGTTATTTGCTAACTTCATGAAGTTTTATTATTACCCGGAAAGATTAAATCAAACTTCCCTAAGGAGTTTCACTTAAATCTATCAAATTAAAAATAAAACCTCCATTAAAATTAAGTAATATTATATTGAGGAGGATTTTTTCTACATTTTCTCCTTATGATCTTGCGTTTTATCATTTACCTGCACTGCACTGTTTTGGTAGCTTTTACAACTTATTCTGCATTGTTGCTGTTTTTCTTTATTCTAACTCAGTGGTCCCCAACCACCGGGCTGCAAAGTACATGCTACCAGGCCGCGAGGAAACGATATGATTTAGTGATTTGAAACGATATGATTCAGCTGCACCTACCACCCCATCAGCCTCCGGATCCAGCATATTATCCTCCGCAACTTCCACCACCTTCAACAGGACCCTACCACCAAGCACATCCATCTTTCCCTCTCCACCCCCTCTCAGCTTTTTGCAGGGATCATTCCCTCCGCGACTGCCTGGTCCACACGTCCCTCCCCACAGATCTCCCACCTGGTACTTATCCCTGCAAGTGCAAATGCTGCACCTGTCCCCACAGCTGCCCCCTTACCACCATTTCGGGCCCCAGACAGTCCTTTCAGGTGAGGCAACACTTCACCTGCGAGTCTGCTGGAGTTGTCTATTGCACCCGGTGCTCCTGGTGTGGCCTCCTCTACATCGGTGAGACCCGACCCAGATTGGGGGACCACTTTGTCGAGCACCTACGCTCCGTCCGTCACAATAGACAGGACCTCCCGGTTGCCACCAATTTAACTCTGCCTCTCATTCCTATCTAGATATGTCCATACATGGCCTCCTCTACTGCCATGATGAGGCCAAACTCAGTTTGGAGGAGAAACACCTCATCTACCGTCTGGGTAGCCTCCAGCCTGGCGGTATGAACATTGAATTCACCAATCTCCGGCAATTCCCTCCCCCTCCCCCTTCCCCTATCCCAGGTCCCTCTCTGCCTCTCTCCCCTTTCAACTTTCTGCTTCTTTATCTCTACAGTTCTTTCATGCTTATCCCCTCCCCCTCCCCCCTTTATCTTTCCTCTGATTGGTTTTCCACCAGGCGCACCTAGGCCCTACCCCCCCCATCTCTATTACTGGGCGTTGGCCTTCTCTTCCCCCCCCCCCCCCCATTCCTGATGAAAGGTCTCGGCCCGAAACGTTGGCTACTCTTTTCTCATGGATGCTGCCTGACCTGCTGAGTTCTTCTAGTGTTGTGTAAGTATTATTTGATCCACAGCATCGGCAGTTGTATTTTTGTGTGCCTCACTGGAAGGACTGTCTGGGGCCCGGACTGGTGGTAAGGGGTAAGCATGGTAATGGAGGTGTGGAGACAGGTGTAGCATTTTGTTCCTCATTCCCTGTCACGCCCACTGTTAAACTTGAACGCACGCAAGGTCATCAGTTGCCTAAACGCAGTGACACCCTAGTGCCAGGGATCACTGGTTGGCCTTGGGTAATCGAGAAGTGCCATTGCTACTGGTCTGGAGCGCAGACAGGTGGGCACCGCCTCTAAACCTGTTTAGCACACCAGATGCTCGTGGGGAACCTGATGCTAAAATATTCACAGATGACCTAATTCGGGCTCAGGGTTTCGTAAGTAGCAGAGCAGCTACCTCGCTGTGATCTACTGGAAGTCATCCCTCGAGCCAAACTTTTGTCGGCTGATAGATCCTACCTACCCACAAGGGGGGTAGGCATGCGCCCTGTCGCATTCCTCGCTCAGTCGGTCGCTCTCTCCGGACTGCGACCGCCGCAAACCCGGTATGGGGACCTCCGGCCCTTACCTTGACCGCTCACTGGTGTGTTGCAACGATTTTATATGTTCAGACGAGGAAAATATGCGCTGTGTGTTTAATATCCAAACGTTACTTAAAATGTTATGATGCTGTTGACTTATAAGTGAGTTATAATTGACATATCACTGTATTCATGTGAGGAAAATATGCGCTGTGTGTTTAATATTAAATTCATTAGATAAATCCTTTTAGAAATTAAATTGAGTGTATTAGCCACTTATAAGTGACTTATCACCTATATTCTGGTCGTGATTAATATCCCCTCCCCCCGTTGGCCGGCCCACAAGAATATTGTCAATATTAAACCGTCGGCAGTGTAAAAAAGGGTGGTGACCCCTGTTCTAAGTCAATTTGATTTGTATAAACAGTGTGCAGGTCAAGTAGTCTTGGTACTTGTGACAGTAATAAACTAATTCCAATATCAAGTATGTACTTTTAAAAGTTTGTAAAACAAGAAGATCAATGCCATGTGGATCTCTTAACCATAACTTTTAAGGTTTGAGCTAGCATTTTTTCTTTTATTTATTAACATTATTCTCAAGACTGAAAAAAACCTTTAACCTTCTTAATTATTATTGTGGAGATTTAAACTTCCAGCTTGGGTATCCTTATCACATGCTCCCGAATTATGAATACAACTTAGGAGGTGTAAAAACATAATTACTAATAATATAGTCAGGCTTAACTAAAGTATTTGGTAAAAGTTAATGAATAATAAAGAAATAAAGATTTACTACAAACATTCTATGGAAACAGCTCAGGTCCATTACAAGAACCAACCTCTCCTCTAATTGACTCTTTCTACACTTTGCACTGGCTCAGAAACACATCCAGTATCATCAAAGACAAGCCCCCCTCCATTCCCTTCCAGTGAGCAGAAGATATAGATGTTTGAAAACACACACCACCAGGCATCTCTTGTGTTGTAATAAGACTCTTGAATGGACCTTTGAAATTAAGGATGAACACTTGATCTCACAATCTATGTTGTCAGGGCTCTTCCACATTATTGCTCACTGCACACTTTCACACTATCTGTAACACTAATATATTCTGCAGTCTATTATTGCTATTGCCTTGCACTATCTCAATGTACTGATGTTTTGGAATTATCAAAATGGATTGCTTGCATAACAAAGTTTTTCACTGTATCTCATTATCTTTTTTTTAATCCAGGGCATCTTTATAGAGTGGGGCCTTAAAAAGGCAGCTTTCATCATTAAGGACCTACATCACCAAGGTCATATCTTGCTCTCTTCTCATTGCTACCAACAGGAAGGAGGTACAGAAGCCTGAAGGCACTCACTGAATGATTCAGGAACAGCTTCTTCCCCTCTGCCATCTGATTTCCGAATGGACGTTGAACCCACGAACACTAACTCACTGCTTTTTATATTTCCAATTTTGTACTACTTGTTTAATTTAACAATAATATATATATATATATACACACATATATATGCTTACTGTAATTCACAGCTTTTTCCTCCATAATTATGTATTTCACTGTACAGCTGTCACAAAGACAACAAATTTCATGCCATATGCCAGTGATATTAAATCAGATTCTGATTCTGATTCAGAGCATATGACAATAATAAGTCAATACTAATACCAATAATTTTTATGTGGGTTTTAATCTTGCCTGAAATTTACCCAGGGACCAACTCTCTACAATTTTAATCGTTCTCCACCTATTATTTTTGTACTCTATCCACAGGTCAATTCAACTATCCAGACATTCTGCAAATTAGTCTATTCTCTTGTTTTTGAGTTGAGATACCTCCAATATGAGGTATCCAGACTTCTTGCTGCTCAAAATGGTAACACTACTAGACACAAAATGTTGCTGTAGGATAGTCAGCTGTGGTCACATCAGGGACAGATGATGTTTTCAAAAATGCTCTTATGCATTGCTGCCCTTTCTGCCTCTGATGATTTCACTTCCATTCCTGGTTCTCATTGAGCTGGTGCCTTACTTGTTGAGAATGCAGATGGATTTTTACAGTGTTGAAGACCCCACTTAGGTTCTGAAAAGACTTCCTGCACTCTGTCCATCCACTGTCAGTTCTTTAGGCCGTAGGTTTTCTACTGAACTCCTGCTTTCAGCTGCCTGGAGAAAAGGTAGAGCTTCCAATCCAGCATTCACATTCATGTTTAATTAGCTCCTCGGTGTCCTGGTCACACACATAAAACCAGCCCTGGTTCTTCTTAGAAGCCAGGAGTCTCTTCACAGTTGCCTGTTTTGCAGTTATGACATGTTGTGAGATATTGCCTGAAGTAGTCCAGATTTGTAAGGTCCTTGAGATCATCACTATTGATATTCTTACAACAACGCCGCTATTGCAACTGATACTTTGGGGCCACACTGACGTGGATGTCCAGCAAACACTGGTGGCTGTTATGGCACAGATGATGCAGCCATCTCTGATGTCTTTCACTAAGACAGATGATGCAATACAGAAGGTCCCAGTGCTTTAAGTGGCGTGCACCATGGGGTCTTGTACTTATCTCTTTGACAAGACATGAGATTTGTTATGACAAGTTTGTTTTCCAAGCAATTAATCATGAAAAGGATCCGACTGTGAAGTTAATTTTTCCTAAATTGCTTTGCCAAGCACATCATGCCAGAGTTGCTTTTTTTCTTGCCTTGGTGTTAAAGTTATCAGGGGATCAGTCTGATCCCCAACGGGATGCAAACAAGATCAGAATAGAAATGTACCTCAGCTTCATTCAGTGATTGCAATAAGGCGTATAAACAGGGTAAATACAAGCAAGCTTTTTCTACTGAGGATGGGTGGGTTTAGACATACACATACAACAATACAGGCTAGGAACAGGTCCTTTGGCCCACAATGTTGCACTGAACCAGCTAAAAAGTAAATTAAAAAACCCCTAAAAACTAAGTGTTTCTACCTACGTAATGTCCATTCCCTAATTAGAACTACAGGTCATGGGTCCATAATTCATAGAAAGTGGTGTCACAGGTAGATCAGGTCGTAAAAAAAGCTTTTGGCACTTTGGCCTTCATAAATCAAAGCATTATGTACAGGAGGTGGAATGCTTTGTTGAAGTTGTATAAGATGTTGGTGAGGCCTAATTTGGAGTATTGTGGGCAGTTTTGGTCATCTACCTACAGGAAAGGTGTAAACAAGGTTGAAAGAGCACAGAGAAAGTTTATAGGGTTGTCGTCAGGTCTGGAGGAACTGAGTTATAAGGAAAAATTGAATGGGTTAAGACTTTATTTCTTAGAAAATGAAGAGGAGATTTGATACAGGTATACAAAATTTTGGTCAGATTAATGCTATTAAAATGATGATTTTACCAAAATTTTTATATTTATTTCAAGCCTAACCAACTTTTATTCCTAAATCTTTCTTCGATAACATTGATTCAAAAATTTCCTCATTTGTGTGGCAAAATAAAAACCCCAGGTTAAGTAAAAGACAGTTACAGAAATCTAAAAAAGATGGTGGTTTAGCTTTACCTAACCTCAGATTTTACTATTGGGCAAATAATATTCGAAACTTAATATATTGGAAACTAGATGTGGATTCACCATTGTGCCCACAGTGGGTAAATTTAGAATGTAATGATGCACAAGATATTCTTTATTCTCCGTTCTTGGTTCTTCTCTTCCTGCTGATTTAGTCAAACTCAATAAACGGATATCCAATTCTATTGTCAAACACACAATACGAATTTGGTTTCAGTTTCGTAAGTTTTTTACTCTGAAAAACTTTGTTCTTGATAGCCCTATCTTAATTAATTTCTTTTTTAAACCTTCTTTAACAGATCAAGCTTTTAACATATGGAAAAGGAAAGGTATAATATGTTTTTGTGATCTCTTTTTTGAAGGTAGTTTGATGTCTTTTGACCAACTTTCCAACAAATTTAATTTACCTAAATCTAATTTTTTTAGATATTTACAAATTAGTAATTTTTTATATAAAGTTTTACCATCCTTTCCCAATTCAACTTTGATAGACTTTTCAGACATGATTTTTACCCTGAATCCTTGTCAGAAAGGATTAGTGGCTCTTATTTATAATAGGATTATGAAGATACAACCAGAAATATCAGGTAGAATTAAACATGAGTGGGAAAAAGAACTTCAATATAATATATCAACAGAAAAATGGGAAAAAAATTTACAAATGGTTAATTCTTCTTCTATATGTGCTAAACATGCTTTAATACAATTTAAGGTCGTACATAGAGCTCATATGTCTAAAGATAAGCTTGCTCGGTTTTATTCTCATATTAACCCTCAATGTGACAGATGTCATTCAGATGTGGCCCCATTGACCCACATGTTTTGGTCATGTCCCACTTTACATAACTATTGGAAGGACATATTTGCTACCATTTCCTCAATTTGGAATATTGATTTACAACCTCATTTTATCACTGCAATTTTTGGTATACCAAATGAGGATGGTAGTCGACTTTCCCCTTCAATTAGACGAATGATCGCCTTTGTAACCTTAATGGCCAGAAGGTCTATATTACAAAAATGGAAAGAAGTAAACCCTCCTACCACATTTCAGTGATTTTCTCAAACTATCTCTTGTCTGAGTTTAGAAAAAATTAGAAGTACTATTTTCGATTCATCAATTAAATTTGAAGAAACTTGGGGACCGTTCATTCGACACTTTCATATGAATTAATTTGGCCTCTTTCAGACCTTTTCTCTTTTTATTCTTGTTCTGGTATGGAGTTCCGGAGTTTTTTGACACTATCATATACTTATAAACTGGTATTATTGCCCATGTTAGTTTAGGTTTATTTTTTTTATATACATATTTTCGTGCATTTTTACATTTTTTTTTCTTTTGATGACTATTTTTATTCTTTTTCATGTTCAATCAAAATAGGTTTGATTGTTTATTATAAGTTTGTTTTGTCTGATATTTAATAAGATATTGTTATCCTATTATAAATTTAACTTCAAATCTAGTGCACTTATAACCTATTTATATTATGTTATGTTTCTCTTTATATATGAAATTCAATAAAAAGATTGAAAAAAAAAGTATACAAAATTATGAGGGGTATAGATAAGGTTAATGCAAGCCTGACGTTTTCTGCTGAGGTTGGGTGAAACTACAACCAGAGGTCATGGGTTAACTGTGAAAGGCGAAAAGTTTAAGGGGAACATGAGGGAAAACTTCTTTACTCAGAAGGTCGTGAGAGTGTGGAATGAGCTGCCAGCACAAGTGGTGCATGTGAGCTTGATGTCAATGCTCAAGAGAAGTTTAGATAGGTATATGAGTGGTAGGGTGCAGGTCGATGGAAGTCAGTTGTTTAAGTGGTTTTCACATGGAGTAGATCGGCCTGGTTCTGTCCCATAATTCTCTATGACTCTATATGGATATGTACATGGATAGGAGGGGTAGGAAAGTGATTGAACTAGGTAGACTAATACTTTGGGATGGACTGGTAGGGCCATAAGACCAGTTTCTGTGCTGTAGTATTCCATGACTTCTATGATTTCTAAAACTTCGGGGTTTGGGAGATACGCAATGATGATTATAGCATGTAGGTTCCATGCTAAGAATGAAACAAGATATTAACTAATTTCAGAAGGGAAGCCACTAAGAAGTCAATTGGCGAGGTCACCAGGAGACCTTCATGGAGTGAGCACTGTTTTAGATTCGCTCCATAACCTTTACTTTTTTAACCTATGATCACCCTTATTTAACTTATTTTTACCTACACCAGAAGATTCTTGTTATTTTTTTGGACTTATCTTCAAGAAGGTACTCTGAATTTTGAAGAAATGAGTACTGAAATGGCTTTAAGATCTAAAGGGCGAGACCCTGGGAAAGATTCTAACAGCAATGGAAGGAAAAAAAAGACCGATCCTAAGCGTACTGAATTGACTTACGATACGTTATTGGAGCTCTTGAATGAAAAATCTGAAGAACAATGACAAACTTTCAAAGCAGATTTAAAGGCTTTCCAGGATTCTCTGGATAAGATTGATCATGAAGTTACACAGCATCAAACTCTAATCGCAACTCTGCAAGAGTTCACTCAGAAGCGAGACTTGAAAATTGAGAAACTGAAGCAGAAATTATCTCCGGCGATTAAACAGTTGGAAATACTTAAAGCCAAGAGTGTCGATTTTGAAAATCAGTCTAGAAGACAGGACTTATGCATACTTGGTCTCCCAGAAGGTATCAAACAAGGGGATCCCTCGAAATATTTTGCTCAACTTTAAAAGGATGCGTTCCCTTCTGTAATCCCAGATAGTCCTCCGTTACTTGATTGTGCCCATAGAATTATGCACCGATCACCAAGTTCTTCACCTAAATCACCTGTTGTAATTGTTCGATTTCATTATGTGCATGTTAAACAGCACCTTATTCGTTTGGCTCGGCGTTTAGGGATGGTTAAATTGAGAGAATTCCAATTTCGGCTTGTGGAGGATTTCAGCCCGGAAGTGATGAAGGCGCGGCTCGCTTTTAAACCTTTGATGTCCGAATGTTATGAGAGAAACCTAAAACCAGCTCTTTTATACCCTGCGAAACTTAGAATCTCGCCTTCGAATGTACCATGACGTGTTTTTCTCTCCACATCTGATGCTTGAAGCTTTCTGGATGAGAACTATCCTACTGCTTCGGATTCTCGTCTCTAATAAATGTATGGGTTTGATCGTTACAAGATAATTTTTGTTTCCAAAACCAGATTTTGTTTCTGACTATTGATGTAGGTTTATTTTGCATTTTATATTCCAATTAAAGTTTTTCTTTATCGACATACTAATATTTTTATTTTACTTACTTTAACCATTGTATTTTATTTTTGGTCATTATTATTAATCCTTTGAAGGTGAATTTTTTTAACGTTTTGATATATATCTTTTTCATATCTTGTGTAACTAAGATGGCAGTTTCTTTTCTAAAATATTTCTTGCTTTTTTTTAATTTCCCCTTTTTTTTGTTGTCTTCTTCCTATAATGCCTTTCTTATCACATCCTAACTTTTATTTGTTCGGGTTTTAACCCGATTTATAAGTTACCAGTGTATATATTCTTTTTTGTTTTTTTTACTAGCAATTATATTAATAAGTCTGTTTTAGTACAGTGTTAATTACTTTTTAGGATTTTGGGTGGATCTTTTTTTTATATATCTTTATATATCTGGAGTCACCTTCTGGAGACATGGGGGTAGATTTAGTCTCACAATTTTTTTTCCTGGCCTCCTTCAGGCTCAGGAGGATCTCTTTTCCATGGGTAGTGGGTGGGGGGGGGGGTTCCTTTCTAATTCTATTGCTCTTTTTATTAGTTTTTCTAGTTTTTTCATTTGGGCTGAATTCAAACTACTAAAATGTCCACCGTATCACCATTTCCGGGTCCTCCCTTTATTTTTGTTCCTCTTCTGGGTGCACAAGTTCATACTTTGGTTAACTCTTTATATACCAAAGGGTTGATTTTAGAAATATGGCTCAGACCATTAATTTTTTCTCTTGGAATACTAATGGCTTAAACTATCCGATTAAACAGAAAAAGATTTTTAAAGTATTCCAAAGACTGAATATGCATATTATTTTTGTACAAGAAACTCATGTGAGGAAAGAGGACAATCAATGTCTTTTTAGGTTTTAGATGGATAAACAGAACCATTCGAATTTGAATGCTAAAGTAAAAGGAGTTTCAATTTTTATTGACTCCTCTATTACATTTGTTCAACATGATATTATTTTGGATCCGAATGGTAGATTTTTGTTAATTACTGGGTTACTTTTTAATAAGAAGGTTGCTATGGTTAATGTTTATGCTCAAAATGTGGATTATCCTGATTTCTTTAAGTCTTTATTTACTACTCTACCTAATTTAAATGAATATATGTTAATAATGGGTGGTGACTTCAACTGTTGTTTAAATCCTTTGCTGGATAGATCTATATCCATTCAGACTTTACCAAATAAGTCGGCCACTTACATCAATTCTTCTTTGACTGATAATGGAATTTTTGATATTTGGAGATTTCTGCATACTAAGGACAAATAGTTTTCATTTTTCTCACATGTTTATCATTCTTACTTGAGAATTGACTATTTTTTCATTGATTCTCATTTCATTCCATCTGTATCTGGTTGTAATTATGACATTATAGCCATCTCTGATCATGCTCCAATGAAACTTACTATTAAATTAATGGATACAGCTTCTAGTACTAATCGCAATGGCGATTTGATTCTACTTTACTGCAAGATCCGGATTTCATTAAATTTATGAAGGAACAGATTGATTTCTTCTTTTCAACTAATTCCATGGATGAAATTTCCTGCGGAATACTTTGGGACACTTTTAAAGCATATATACGTGGACAGATTATCTCCTATTCTGTTAGTTTGAGAAAACGTATTATGAAGGAAACTCTTTTACTGGTTGATAAGATTAAATAAATTGACAAGAAATATTCGATTGCTCCTAGTAAGGAGCTTTACAAACAAAGGGTTGAGCTTCAAATGGAACACAGTTTATTACTTACATCTTCAATTGAAAATCAATTAATGAAAACCCGAACTGATTTTTATATACATAGTGATAAATCTGGTAAACTGTTAGCTAACCAATTGAAAAATGCTTCGGTTAAACATCAAATTATTAAGATTCGTCAACAGAATGGTGAACTGACAGTTAACCATGATGAGATAAACAAATCTTTTCAAGATTTTTATACCTCTCTGTATCATTCTGAATTTCCTCATGATCATAATACCATGCATGATTTTCTTGGGAGATTGAATTTTCCAAAATTATCATCAGAAGAATTTTAACATTAGAAACTCCTATTGCGGATGCAAAAATTAAAAGTGTTATTCTTCTATGAATTCTGGGAAAGCACCAGGTCCAGATGGGTATACAGTGGAATTTTTTAAGTGTTTTTCCTCTACTCTTTCTCCTTGGTTATGTAAGGTTTTTGAAGAAGCAATTAGACTAGGTAAATTGCCACAATCTTTTTATAGAGCGTCCATTTTTTTAATATTGAAAAAAGATAAAGACCCTACTGATTGTGCATCCTATAGACCAATATCCTTATTGAATGTAGATTCCAAGATCTTTTCCAAGTTACTGGTGACCAGGCTGGAGAAGGTATTACCTCAAATTATCTAGGAGGATCAAACTGGTTTTATTAAAAATCACTATTCTTTTTTCAATATTAGGAGATTATTGAATATTGTTTATGCTCCTTCACGCAGCACCTCAGAATGTGTCATTTCATTAGATGCAGAGAAAGCATTTGATATTGAATGGCCATATTTACTTACTGTACTTGAGAAGTTTAATTTTAGTCCGACGTTTATATCCTGGATTAAATTGATATATCACACTCCAGTAGCCTCGGTTTTTACTAACAATCAAAGATCTCCCTTTTTTCGTTTATTTTGGGGTACCAGGCAAGGCTGTCCTCTTAGTCCATTATTATTTGATATTGCTTTAGAACCTTTGGCAATTGCTATTAGAGAATCACCTAACATTTTTGGCATTATTCGCGGGATGGATATACATAAGTTATCATTATACGCAGATGACTTGTTATTATATATTTCTGATTCTGAGAAATCCATTCCTGCAGTTATATCATTGTTGGCTCAGTTTAGTAATTTTTCTGGGTATAATTTGAATCTTAATAAGAGTGAATTGTTCCCCTTAAATAGACAGGTTCTAATTTATGGAAATTTACCTTTTAAATTAGTTAATGACTTTTTTATATACTTAGGGATTAAAATTACAAAAAATCATAAGGAGTTATTCAAGGTTAATTTTTTACCCTTAATTGATCAGATTAAATGTTTGTTCACTAAATGGTCACCATTGTCTTTATCTCTGATAGGTCAGATTGATGCCATTAAGATGATTATTTTACCCAAGTTCTTATACATATTTCAAGCGGTACCAATTTTTATTCCGAAATCCTTTTTGGACAATGTTGATTCAAAAATTTCCTCATATATATGGCAGAACAAAAATCCTAGATTGGGTAAAAGATATTTACAGAAGGCAAGGAAGGAAGGTGGATTGGCATTGCATAATTTTAGATTTTATTATTGGGCAATTAATATTCGATCTTTGAAATGTTGATTAAGGGATTGGGATTTATCTCCTAGCCCTCACTGGGTAAATCTGGAAACTAAATCTGTACAAGGATTTTCATTGGATTTTCATTTTCATCCCTATTGTAGGGACTTCTCTTCCCTTTGCTCTTTCTAAATTGCATAAACGAATTGACAATCCGATAGTCAAACACACTTTATGTATATGGTTTCAATTTTGGAAATTTTTTGGGTTGAATCAATTTGTTTTAACTATTCCTATTGTATCCAATTTCTTTTTTCATCCTTCTATTATGGACCAAGCTTATTCAGCTTGGAAGACTAAAGGAATACTACAATTTTCTGATTTATTTTTGGATAATTGTTTTATGTCTTTTGAACAATTATCTAATAAATATAATTTGCCCAGATCTCATTTTTTTAGATATTTACAGATTAGGAATTTCTTAAAGATTATACTTCCTACCTTTCCAAATCTTGATTCTTCGGGTATTTTGGAGAAATTGTTAGAACTAAATCCTTTTCAGAAAGGTGTAATATCAAATGTTTACAATATAAATATGAAAATACATTCAGAGGCCTTTTATAAGATTAAAAATGATTGGGAAAGAGAACTTAACTTTACTATCCCTATTGAGAATTGGGATAAAATTCTTCAATTAGTTAATTTATCCTCTATATGTGCTAAACATTCATTGATACAGTTTAAAGTTGTGCACAGGGCTCATATGTCCAAGGATAAATTGGCTCGTTTTATTCCCATATAAATCCTATATGTGACAGATGTCACTCTGAGATAGCTTCTTTAACTCATATGTTTTGGTCATGTCCACTTTTGAAAAAATATTGGAAAGACATTTTCGATATTATTTCCAGGGTATTGAACATTGATTTACAATCTCATCCTATTACTGCAATCTTTGGTTTACCGATGATGGAGTCAATCCATTTATCTTCTTCTGCTTGTCGGATGATTGCATTTCTTACATTAATGGCTAGAAGATCTATTTTGTTGAATTGGAAAGAAATTAATCCCCCTACCGTATTTCATTGGTTTTCTCAAACTATGTTATGTCTAAATTTGGAGAAAATTAGAAGTGTCGTATATGACACTTCTATTAAATTTGAAAAGATTTGGAGGCCATTTGTTCAATATTTTCACATGATGTAATTTAACCCTGTTCCAATCCTATTTGTTTTTCCGGTTTTTATTTTATATATATATATATATATATATATATATATATGTGTGTGTGTTGAGAGGATCGGAGTTGAGGATACTGATGATTTTGAATTTTTTTTTTATAGATACTATAAACAGCCCATTTTTTTTCTTCTTTCTTTTTTTTTCTTAATAGTTAGTGGTTAGTTTGTTAGTTTAGTTTTTCTTAGGGTATTAATTTTTTTTTACTTTTTCTCTTTTCTGTTTTTTTCAACATGAATTACTTAGTTTTTTTGTTTCGTTTATATGACATTTGTATCATTCATGATTTGGGAAGACTTAACTATATTGTACTTATTGCTTGTGTATCCTTTTATGTTCATTTTAATTTTGTAAGTTTGTAATTCCATTATCTATGTACTAATCTTATCATGTTGATATTAATAAAAAGATTGAAAAAGAAAAGAAAGAAAAAAAAAGAAGTCAATTGGCTCATTTCTCGCTGGAGAAGCTCAGTTGATGAAGACACATTTTTCTCCCTCTTTGATCCTCCAGAAGAAGGTAGATCCGGAACCCCGTTCTTTTAATTGGCCACCTCCTGGCCATCAAGTCTCACTCAATGTTGATGTTAATGTCAAAGCAACTGTGTTTCTGACTGTGATAGTTGAGTGCCATTCAGGTCTATCATAGTCATAAGGCAAAATAACATGGAACCAGGTCTTTTGGCCCAACTCATCCATGTGGACCAATGTGTCCACCTAAACTCTTTACCCATGTTTAGCCTCCATCCGTCTCAAGGCTGCCCTTCTAGTTGCATGCAGGCAGAGGCTAAAGAGCATAGTCCTGAGATAAGGACAACAAAGAGGTGGTCGTGGGAGGCAGAAGAGCTGCTATGTGAGTGCTTCAAGTCAGTGGACTAGGCCATTATTCAAGGACTCATTAGGGGATTTGAATGAATACACCATATTTCAAATGGACTTCATTAAAACAGTCATGGACAAGTTTGTCCCCACAAAATCATTCAGAGTCTTCCCCAACCTGAAGCTCTGTATGAACCATGGGATCTGCAGTCTGCCGAGTACCAAGTCAGAGGCGTTCAAGTCTAGTAACCAACAAAGATACAAGAGGTCAGGGTACAATCTCTGGAAAGCCATCTCAAGGGCTAAGTGGCAATTCTGGAGCAAACTTGAGTCACCAGGGGATGCTCGACAGCTGTGGCAGGACTTTAGTGCTATCATCCCCTACAAAGTGAAACCAATTGCCAGTTGATGGTATAGTGGCATCAGCACTAGACTTCGAGACAAATGTTCCTGGGTTCAATCAGACTGACTCCTTTCACCCTTTCCATCTGTGCTGGGTTGAGTGTCATGCTAGCAACTGATAAATACTAAGGAAATGGCAAAAAATGCCGCCCGATGCACCACAAGGCTTGAAAGGGAACAACAACATGTGAAACCAAACAACATAGGTGATAACAAAGCTTTGCTCCCAGATGAGCTCAATACTTTTCATGTTCACTTGGACCATCAAAAAATGGAAGCAGTTTCGTTAATTCCAATAGCTTCCAATGATCCTGTGATTTCAGTCTCTAAGACCAAGTGAGAGCATCCTTCCGTAGGGTGAACCCACAGAAACATTCGGAATCCTGGCCAAGTATTAAATATCAGTGCTGATCAACAGCCTGGAATATTCACCAATATCTCTTACATCTCAATTTGGCAAGAGGTACCCACCTGCTTCAAGCAGGCTTCAATAATACCAGTGCCTAAGGAAAACATGGTAACCTATCTCAATAACTATTATACAGTAGCACTTACATCCATTGCGATGGAGTGCTTTGAGAGTTTGACAATGAAACATATCAACTCTTTCCTGAGAAACAGCTTCGATCCGCTCCAATTTTTCATCGGCTTTTCACTCAGCTCTGGAAGATCTGGACGCCAAAGCTGCGTACATCAGGATGTTCTTTATTAACTACAGTTCGGCATTCAACACTATCATACCCTCAAAATCAATCAATCAAATTCAAAACCATGACCTCAGTATCTCCTTATGCAATTGGATCCTCGATTTTGTCATTTTGGATTGGCAACGACATCTCCAACACAATCTCCATCTTCACAGGTATACCATAACGTTGTGTGCTTAGCCTCCAGCTCTTCTTCCCTTACGCTAATGACTGTGTGGCTAAGCACAGCTCCAGTGCCATTTTTAAGTTAGATGATGACACCACTGTTGTTCACCAAATCAAAATTGGTGTATCCGCATACAGAAAGGGAGATTGAAAATCTGGCTAAGTGGCACCACAACAACAGTCTCTCACTCAACATCAGCAAGATCAGGGAGACAATTATTGACTTCAGGAGAAGGAAACTGGAAATCCATGAGCCAGTCCTCATTGGGGCAACAGAGGTGGAGAAGGTCAGCAGCCCCAAGTTCCTCAGCATTAACACTTCAGAAGATCTGGGCCCAGCATGTAAATGGAAACATGAAGAAAGCACAGCAGTGCCTCTACTTCCTTAGAAGTTTACAAAGATTCAGCATAGCATCTAAAACTTTGAGAAACTTTTATAGATATGTGGTGGAGAGCATAAACACCAAAGCCCTTGAATAGAAAATCCTACAAAAAGTAATGGGTATGACTCAGTCCATCATGGATAAAGGCTTCCCCACTATTGAGCATTTCTATCCGATTTGCTGTTGCAGGGAAGGAGCGACCATCTTCAAGGACTCCCATCACTCAGGCAATGCTGTCTCCTCGCTGCTGCCATCAGGAAGAAGGCACAGGAGCCTTAGAACTCATGCCACCAGGTTCAGGAACAGTTATTACCTCTCAACCATCAGACCCTTGAAGGGGACTCCAGAAAAACTAGAGACCAGGCTCTGTTTCATGGATATATGCAATAATGCGTAGGTGAAGGTCATTCATGCACACACAAATGGGCTCATGTGCAGGAACCCTGTATTACTGCCTCATCTTGGCTTCTCACTCTCTTCTTGCCCACACTCTCAGCTACACCCAGATTGCAAGCTTCCAATCTCATTCAGATACTGTGCCCCATTCTTGGTCTGTGATTCTGCTCACATGCCTGATGTATTCCCCAGTCTTCGGCTCTAGCCACACAGTTGAACACATCTACCCCTGGTCTGTCACTCAGCTAAGTGTGCCATCCTCCAACTGGAAGTATTCCCCTCCATCCATTGTATAGGGCAACATTGCAAGACAACTTAAAGCATAGGAATCACTGTCATTATTCACCTCAAGTTGAGATGTAAATAGTGCATCATGTAATAATCTGGCAAATATCTGTAACCCTCTCACCGGGCTCGTATACAAACTCGGTTTCTAGCTAACTCTCTAACAGCCAAGTGACTCAGTGGTGAAAAGGACACCTTTCATAAACAATATACATCTAGGGTCAGTATGATTGGGGGAGGAACATTGATTGTAGCAAATGCTGTGTAAATACTGCTCCAAGAAAAGTTATCATTCGTCAGATTGTACACCAGCATATATTTCTTACAAAAGAAATATATTTACCAAATTTTCAACTTTAACAATAGTTACAGAAAAACGAAAAGAAAATTAGAGGGGCCCATTACAGTTAAACCAGTCTAAACATGCACAAAAACGGTGGAGCTCATTTCTGAGGTAATCGGGTGTATCACTTTACTCACACGTTGGACCCACAGTTTGCATGAAGGCACCCACCATAGTTTGAATTTCCCTTGAAGATCATCTAGAATGAACTGGCTCTTCGTCCTTGGAGCCATTCATCTGCAGAAAGTATTCCGCCACATCTATGTTTGTGCCCCACTCTGTGGCTCCCACCAAAAGACCCCAAGCCAGACTAATGTCCTTCAGAAATCTGCATCTGCCCAGCACTCTCCAATGTTCCACCGGGTAGGGTAGGGTACAGCATGTAACAAGAGAACCCCGTTTGGTCGGGACCACCTTCCTAAGCTGGACAACGTGTCTCCTTATCTTTAGCTGGACACATTGCTTATACAGAAAACTGCTAATCTAAAAATACCTCAGAGCATAGCAGTAGAAAACTTACCTAGGGCATTACATTTCTATGGGTAAGACAGGGTCTGGTTGACCAAAGGAGTCCTGATTTTTTTTACTATGTCACCTTCATTCCCTCTTGAATGTTGTTCCTGTTTAAAGGTCTCCATCGTGCAACACAGCAAACATCCCTTTGCAAACAGAAATCTTGCCTAAAGAGATTTAGTTTTAATATCTCTTCTGAGGGTTGGTACCCCTGAAAGTGTGGGGCTCCCTCAATGTTGTATTGAGATGCTGATTATTTTCTATATTCATAAACTCTTGACTCAGTAGAGTGCACAGACTCTAATGAGGACAAAATATTGATACTGGTTTAAAGCTTGAACTTCTGTACTAAGATTTGTAACACTGGACTCTGTCAATCACAGATCTGTAATGTTACAATAACCAAGGAATAAATTTCTCTTCAGTAAAAGCGAATTTGGGATGATGGACAACAGTAATGTAGCTATTATATTGCACATTCCGTACTGCCATCATAGAGTCATAGATAATTTATGACACAAGATGCCATTTGGCTTATCATGTCTGGGCTGGTTCTAAAGGAACTCCTTGGTCTAATCTCAACTTTTAGCATTTGTTCAGCGGCCCTGCTGGTGGAAAATATTTTCCTCAGCTCTATTCTAATCCTTCGACCAACTGTTTAAAACCTTTGCTTTCTGACATATGACCCCTCTGCTAAGGGAAATAGGTTCTTCATATTAACCACCAACATTATACACGCCAATTACAGTAACATCCAGCCTTGTCTGTTCCAAAGCAAATAACAGCAACCATCCCAATCTTTCCTTGCAACCAAAACTGCAATATATTAATATACATTCATTGGCCACGTTATTATGTAACTCCTGTACCTAATGAAGAGGTCACTGAGTGTATGTTCATGATCTTCTGCTGCTGTTGACCAGCCACATCAAGGTTCATTCAGAGGTTGTGTTGTCGTCTGCACACTGCTGTTGTAATGTGTGTTTATTTGAGTTGCTATTGCCTTCCTGTCAGCTTGAACCAGCCTGGCCATTCTCTCCGACTTCTCTCATTAACAAGACATTTTTGTGCACAAAATTGCCACTCACTGGATGATATTATTTGTTTCCCACATCATTCTCTGTAAACTTTAAAGACAGTTGTGCTTGAAAAACTGGGAAATCACCAGTTCTGAGATACTCAAACTACCCCATTTGGCACCAGCAATCATTCTACGGTCAAAGTTACTTGGATCATACTTTTCCCCGTTCTGATGCTTGGGCTGAACAACAACTGAACCTCTTGAGCATGTCTGCATGCTTTTATGCATTGGGTTGCTGCTATATGATTGGCTGATTATTTATCTGCACTGATAAGCAGGTGCATAGGTGTACCTCATAATGTGACCATTGTGTGTATGTATGCATTCTCTTCTGTGAAAACATCTCTTTCCTAAACATGAGAATCAGAAATGTAAAGGTTGCACTACTGTGCTCTAATTAGAGTTGCGCTTTGTTCTTGCATAATGTTCCTTTCTTAACTTATTGTCCTTAAATATATACAGAAAATCTACAAATGTTTCTTTAACTGCCCTCTCAATTTGTCCAGCTATCTTTAAGAATCTCAGGAACTATATTTCAAGGTCATTTTGTCTCCAAAGCAATCACTACCCTCCCATTTACTGTGTATTCTCTCGACCTACTGTACTTTACAACAGCGCTGCCTTACACATCTCAAAAGTAAATTCCACTTGGCACTTCTCTGCCACGTTGACCACACCACCACACTACCAACCTGAAGCATTCCTCCTCGCTAACATCTGCACAGCTAATCTTCACCTTATCTGCAAACTTCGTTTATCTTGTCCCCCACATTTGTATCTAAATTATTAAATAGATTAGGGGACCCCTCAGCTGTGATCATGCTCTCTTTTCATCGCTCCCATCGGGCAGAAAGTACAAAAATCTGAGAATGTTTACTACCAGACCTGGCCTTTGCGTTCATTAAGTGTATTTTGTATCATTGGAAAACATGGATCTATCACCCTTGGTTATATCACCCAAACATGGATGAAGCTGTGATTACCTGGGCCTCTCGCATTACTCCTTGTGATACCCTTATGGACACAACCTCCCAATGCTGAAAGGGCTCATTTATTCTCTCCTCAATCCTTGCCACTATATTCCCCCCAATACCACTTGTTTCCTCCACCCTCTTGTATTGCATGTATTGAACTCCAAGTATATTCCATCCAGTGTTTCCTGATTTATTCTGCAAATGAACCTTCTAAAATCTCCAGGGGAATTGCCAAATATGATTTCCATTTCATGATTCTCTGCTTGTATCTATCATTGTTTTCTTAGTGTCCTCTTGATACCATAGCATGACCCCGGAAAGTGGTGTCACATTGTCTGAACTGAAGTTCATCAATCAGTTCTTCTGCCTTTTTTACATATTTGAGTAACATTTTCTTCTTTGCAAACTGTGCCATCCATTCTGGAAGCTGTGGAATTTTAGAATATAGAACATACATCATTCCAGCACAGTACAGACCCTTTGGCCCCCAATGTTGGGCCGACTTTTTAATGTAATGAGCTCTTCAGGCCTTTGCCAGAGAGCATTGGGCTCGGAGATTTATAGAGCACCTGAATTAACTAATTGTTGTTTAAAGAGAGTTGTTAATCATTCAGAGTTGCTTCTGTTTTTCTTGAGTGACTTGCATTTTGTAACAACGTCTCCTGGTACTTTTGATTTAAGCTTATTAAGTTTATTTTGATAAACTTAGGGATTCCATGTTGCTTGGATTGTTTTAGCGGACGCCCAATTAGTGCTAATCATGGGGTTTGAGTTTTGAGAATGTCTTGTCTTTTACAATAATTCTGAATAAATTCTTATTGTTCTCCTGACATTGGAGTTTGTCTTTCCTCTGCACTTCAGTTCCATTATTGCAAAGCATACATCATGGCATTTAACCCAGTCTAAGATCAATCCAGCCATAAGACCATAGGGCCAAAAGATATAGGAGCAGAATTAGGCTATTTGGCCCATTGAGTCTGCTCCGCCATTTTGTCATGGCTAATCCAATTTTCCTCTCAGCCTCAATCTCCTGCCTTCTCCCTTCATGCACTGACTGATTAAGAATCTATCTGTTGCATTCAGCGAAGGAAGCGGACCCAAGAACTGGACACAGACATGGATGTAACATTAACAGAAATGTGTTTATTAATAGTTGCCGGGAAAGCCGGGGAACGAGGATTAAATGCTTATGTGGATATGGATGCAGGACAACAAACAGGAGGAGCTTGGACATGAAGCCTGGACTTGGACTCGAACATGGAACCTGGACTTAGACTCGGATGTGGAATCTGGACTTGAACTTGACTTGGATTCGACTTGGACACAGAACCTGGACTTGGACTAGAACTTGGACCCGGAACCTGGACATGGACTTGGACTTTGACTCAAGCCTGGACTTGGACATGGACTTGAACATGACAAGACAGAATACCCAACTCGGAGTAGAGGTAAATGGCCGGACCCACTCAGCTGGAAACGAGGCAACCAAACCAAACAACAACAGACAATCCATAACTTGACACGTAGTAACTCATGAAGCAGTAAATGGCCGGTAATCACTTAGCTGGACACGAAGAGACAGAATTCCCAACTGGGAGTAACGGGAAACGGTCAGACCTACTTAGCTGGAAACGAGACGACAAAAACCAAACAATGACAGTCCATTTGTATCTTGACTCGGAGTGGCAGTAATCAGCCAGCAAATCTCAGCCAGACATGAAAACAACAGAATTCACATCTTGACTCAGAATAGTGGCAAAACAGCCGGCAACTCAGCTGGACATGAAAACGACTGAGTTCACTAAACAGCCACAGGTACCGAAGAGTCCACAATTCTCAGCGGCTCTGGGACGAGCATAGCTGCACTGGCTATGGTGACGAACCAGCAGTGAGTAGATGTAGGCTGGAGTCTTTATGCTGCTGGTTTGAATGAGGATCAGGTGCCCTAATCACGGAGCCCAGTGGAACAAAGGGAAAAGGAAATTAATTGAAATGAGGAATCAATGGACTGGACCGCGACATTATCAACCTCTGCCTTAAATATACTGTATTTAAAAACTTGGACTCCACAGCTGCATGTGGCAAAGATTTTTACAGATTCACTACTCTCCTCATCTCTGTTCTAAAAGGAGGCCCCTCTATTCTGAGACTGTGTCCTCTTTTCTTAGACTTTCCTATCATAGGCAACATCCTCTCCACATCCATTCTATCAAGGCCTTTCACCATCCCATCGGTTTCAATAAGGTCACCTTTCATTCTTCTGAATTCCAGTGAACGCAGGCCCAGAGCCATTATGCACATTTCATATGATAAGCCGTTCAATCCTGGAACCATTTTTGTGAACCTCCTTTGAACCATCTCCAGTTTCAGCACATCCTTTCTAAGATAAGGGGCCCAAAACTGCTCACTCCTCTGCAGCCCCTCAGTTTTCTATGAGCCATGTGTCTATTGGGAAGTTTCTAATTTAGGATGATGACACCCATTTCCCCAGCACTACCTTTTTCAAAGTTTTTAAATACAGAGAATCAGGCCAGGGGAATTTATCGAATTTCAGTTCTATTAATTTTTTCAGTATTTTTCAGTGTTTGCTTTAATATTCTCTATAGACTAATTGTTCTCCATTGTTTCATAGATTTTATGTTGTTTTCTTCTGTATTACAAAGACTAATTTAATGCTATTCCTCAATATAAACGCTTTATACAGTTGCATCTATCATTGATAAAGCCACCCTATGCATCCATTATGGTACCTCATTCTATCTGATCCATGAACCCTGTCCTTAGAATTGCCAGTGCTGCCCATCTCGTTTCAGCATATGCAACATATTTGAAATGCATGAAATCTGTTCTGTTTTCAGTGAACATTGGCAATTAACAGTACAGTGGATAGCATTGAATAGTAGGATGTCTGAGAACTGAGAACATAAATCATCGGACAGAGCTGCACCGGAACAAGCACAATGTCTGTGCTGACAATGATACCAAGCTATCTCATCTGCCTACACAGAGTTCCTATCCCTCCATTCTCTGCCTGTTCATGTACCTGTCTAATACCTTTCAATGTTGCTATGATATCTGCTTCCTCCAGCTCCTCTGGTGCATTCCAGCCACCTACCAGTCTGTATAAAAAAATAAAATTGCCTCATAATTTCCTTTAAAATTTCTGTGTCACGTCTTAAAGCTATTCTCTCTAGTATAGTGGGCCTTGGTTAATTGGGCCATTAGTTAATCAGAGCAGTCGCTTATTTGGAGCAACTTTTGAAGAACAGGAATTAATCGAGAAAATAGGTGGGATTCTCTTCCTTTTTTGAAAGACTGTTAGATAGTGCACTGCCGTGGTTGGTGGACTCTACACCATGCTTCGAGCCAACAGGTTTACATAGTGGCAGCTGCATGTGTTTGTCTTTAAAACACAGTGAAATTTGTCATTGATAATTGGTGAGAAATAAGCAGTAACATAATTGACAACTATTCACTGTGGTTTCAAGCATTCAGGCTCAGAGATTCTAGATGATTTCACTCCTTCAAGAATTTAGGAACTATGAACAATTTGAAAGTATCAACAAGAATCTTGAATGTTACAATATAATGAAGATTTTGAGGATGCAAACATCGACAGCATTGATTGAAGGCAGTGCATTTTCTGTACTAGGTGTCTGCAATGATTTTGTTCACTTACACTCAAAAGAATGTGGCATAGATGAATTCCTCCATTGGTAACGATTAGGAACTAAGAGTTTTATAGTACTGTAGTAGTATTGGTAGTGTTCTAATTTATTCTGTGTATCTTTTAAGTATATAATTTTTATGTTAAATGGTAGCTTATCTTTTATATACCTTTTTAACTAATGCCATAAAACTTCAGCTAATTGTGACTGCTGTTAATTGGGCCAAATGTACTGGCCCTGATATGTCCCAATTAACTGGAATCTACTGTGTTTGACCTTTGATCCCAGGGAAATCAATTCTGATTATCTATCCTATCCGTCTCTCTAATTATTTTACATGATTTTGTCATGTCACTAGTCAGCCTCTAACATTCCAAAGAAAACAATCCAACACTTTCAAACCACCCCATATGGGTAATATGCAAAGAGATTTGGTATGTCACCAAAAGCTTACAAATTTCAATAAACGTATGGTGGAGTACGTCCTGACTGGATTCAGCATGGCCTAGTATGGAGACTTGTATGCACAGGATTCCAAAAGGCTGCAGAGAGTTGTAAACTGAACCAGCTCCATCATGGGCACATGCCTCCCCATCATCAAGGACGTCTTCAAGAGTTGGTGCTTTAAGAAGGCAGCATTCATCACTAAGGAGCCTCACCATCTGGGACTGCCCACTTTTCATTACTACAATCAAGGAGGAGGTAAAGGAGCCTGAGGCCCACACTGAAAAATTCAGCCACAGCATCTTACCCATTGCCATCAAATTTCTGAACAGTCCATGAACCATTATTCCCTTTATTTACACTGGTTATTTAGGTATTTTGCCAATATAATAACTTTTTATCTTTGTTCTGTACTGCTGCCACAAAATGATAAATTTCACATAATCTAAGTCAGTAATAATAAATCTGATTTTGATTCAAATTCTGATTCCAAATATGTACGTCGATGCACACAGACACAGAACACACTTGAGATGAGTTGAGTTAACTTGAGTTAGATCTTACAGTCTTATGATGTTAAAAAGATTACTGTCATAAGCACAAGTACATGTTTGTAACAGCATCACAGGCATATTATATAGTATAAACAGCATTCACAAAAAACTAGAAACAATTAAACATAAATTATACACGAGGAAATCTGCAGATGCTGGAAATTCAAGCAACACACACAAAATGCTGGTGGAACGCGGCAGGCCAGGCAACATCTATAGGAAGAATCACAGTCTATGTTTCGGGCCGAGACCCTTCGTCAGGACATAACATAAATTATACTTTGTTTTCAGGAAAAGAAGAACAATTAGAACAGAATACAAAACACCATTTTAGTGCAAAGTGATTAGATTAGTCATAGTGCTTGTTAAATTATAATGCAGATTAGCGTTGTGCAGGTTTGTTCAATAAAGAAAAGGTTAAAGAGAAATGGCTGTTCTGCAGCTTGCTGGTGTGGGGCTTCAGGCTTCTGTACTCCTGCCCAATGGTAGCTGTGACAAGATGACTTGACCCAGATGGTGGAGATCTTTGATGATGGCTATTGCCTTTTTGAGTTAGCGGATGGTGGGAAGGGATGTGCCCGTGATGCATCAGGCAAAGTTCTCTACCATCTGCGCTTCACATTCTTGTGCATTTGAATTTCTGTACCAGACCATGATGTAAGCAGTGAGGATACAATTATCAGTACATCTTAGAAGTTTAGAACATAGAACATTGAACACTACAGTGCAGTACAGGCCTTTCAGCCCATGACTTTTTAACCTACTCTGAGATCAATCTAATGTTTCCCTCTTACATAGCCCTCAATTCTTCTGTGTAACTCTTACATGTGTCTAAATGTCAGAAATGTATCTGACTTTACCACTGCCCTGGCAGTTCCTTCCACATACCCAGCACTTTCTGTGCAAAAATCTTATTTCTGTCATCCCACCTATACATTCCTCCAGTCATTTTAAACTTGTGTCCCCTGGTATTAGTTATTAGGAATAAGTCTCTGGTTATCCAATAGATCTAAGTCTCATATCATCTTGTACACCTCCATCAATTTGCTTCTTATCTTCTTTCACTCTAATGAGAAAAGCTCCAGCTCACTCAAACTATCTTAATATGACTTGCTCTCTAATTCAGGCAGCATCCTGGTAAATCTCCTTAATTAGGGTTTAGAAATACTCTTTGTTAGGGTGTTCAGTGACCAGCTGAAGTTCCATATGTTAACCTGATCAAAAGTTTGTTACATCAATCAGCCTCTGTAAATTGCCCCTAATGTACACGGGGAGAGCAAAATTAGACCACTGCAGGATTAGCACGGAGTGCTTGTGGTCACTGAAAACTTTGTGGGACAGAGACCCTGTATCAGAGTCAGAATCAGGTTTATTGTCACTGACATATGTCATGAAACTTGTTGCTTTTTTGGCAGCAGCACTGTGCAAGCCATTAAAAATTTCTTATAGCTACTAAATAAAAAATAGTGTAAAAGACAAATAACAAAGTAATATTCATGAGTTCCTGGACCGTTCAGAAATTTGATGGTGGATTAAGAAGAAGCTGTTCTTAAAATGTTAAGTGTGCGTCTTCTGGCTCGTGGAGCTCCTCCCTGATGGTAGCTACATGAAATTGACATGTCCTGCATGGTGAGACACCTTAATGACAATTATGAATCTTTGACCTAATCTATACACATGCATGCAAACAAAAACATGTTTATCCATACAGCGTGCTCATACACACATAGATATTTACAAGTTCACACACCTACACACACATTTGCACATTTTCACTCTGGTTTATCTCAAGGAGTTCAGGCTTGTCTCTGCTGCTGTTGATTTATTAACGTGAGCAGCTCAAGGGTACTTTTATTCGGCAATGTGTGGGAGGTTGAATTGGCTTCTATTATTAGTGAGGCTTGCAGATGCAGAGATTATATTCACAGTGCATTGCTGTAGATGTTATTAATATATTCTATTCTTTCTTTTATGCACATCTGTTGGTACTTGAAACCACTGCCAGTTAATGTCGATCAAGTTTTGCTCCACTTTGAACTAATTCATTTTGCTTTCTTTATTTGGTTTGCTTGTGGAATACCGACCCAGACATAAGCAGTCAGATTTTATCAGTTGTGCAGCCTTTGGAACACTTCATCTCAGAATCAGGTTTAATATCACCAGCATATGTCATGAAATTTGTTGTTATTCTAGATTACAGTTAGAAGTATATACACACACACACGCGCGCTCTCAGTATATATAAAATTAAATAAGTACTGTAAAAAGAAAAAAATTAATATTATGATGATGTTCATGGGTTCAATGTCCATTCAGAAATCTGATAGCAGAGGGGAAGAAGCTATTCTTCAATCACTGAGTGTGTCTGTTCAGGCTCTTGTACCTCCTCCCTGATGATAGCAATGAGAAGAGGACAAGCCCTGCATGATGGGGGCCCTTAATGATGGATGTCGTCTTTTTGAGGCGTCGCTCCTTGAAGATATCCTGAACATTGGGGAGGCTAGTGCCCATGCTGAAGCTGATTGAGTTGACAACTTTCTGCAGCTTATTTTGATGATGGGCAGTTCCCCCATATCATACTGTGATGCAGCCAGTTAAAGTGTACTCCGTGGTCTACTGTTGATCCAGAGAAATAAATCTTACTTAGCTAAGTAACTTACTTACTTACCTAACTTGGGCTTTAAAATGTCCTCATTAGAATATTGGAATATAAAATATCTTTACTTAGAAATTCAACTGCATAACATTATTTTTGTCAGTATTTACTATACCAATCATTTCTAGTTGATTTTGAATTTTAATTGACATTTACCAAAACATTTCACCTTTGCACCCTGACATCATTTTCAGCAATACATTATTTTCCATATAATGTTCCTTTTGGAGCACAGTTGGGAAACTTAGCCAATATTGTCCTGGAACTGAATGGACAGCTCTAGGGAAATCAGATCTTTACATTGCATAGCTATGTTGAGACTCCAATTGGAACTAACTTATCTTTCATCCTTTGATCCATTCCTTCACTCTCCTAGTTGCATCATGGTCTGGTAAAGCAAGTACAGAAAAGCAAGAGGTTACAGAGACTAATGGACATAGCTTAGTCCATCACAGGCAGAGTCCTGCCCACCACCTACAGCATCTACAGGAGCTGCAGACTCAAGAAGGTTGCAATTGTCTTCAAGAATCCCCACTATCCAGCTCATGCCTCCTTGCTTTTGTGACGTTCAGACAGGAGGTACAGAAGCCTGGAATCCCACCATGTTCAGGAACAGCTACTTTTCTACAACCATCAGATTCTTGAATAGATCAGCACCTCAGCTACTGACTACATCTTGCATGAAAAGGTCTATAATTGGATCACCAAATGCTCCACCAAACTTCTACAGATGTACTGTCAAAAGTAGCTTGGTTTATTGCATCATGGTCTGGTATGACAATTCAAATGTGCAGAAATGTCAGATGTTGCAGAGAGTCATAGACTCAAGCCCAATACCTCATTGGCATATGCCTCACCATCATTGGTAGAATCTACATGTGGTGCTGCTGCAAGAAGGCAACCTTCCAACTACCAACCCTGCGATCCAAACAGATCTCTAATCAGACAGATTTGGTCTCCAATCTCTTTGGTCCCTATTATTTGCCCTATTACCACCTTCAAACCTCATCTGTGATGTGTGTTTTCCATTTTTGATCCTTAGCCAGGATCATTTTTCCTGATTCCCACAACACAACCAACTCCCAACAGGCAACTCAAACCCACTTCCTTCCAAGCCCAGCCTGGGCCATTACTTCCAGGCAGCCTATTTTCGAAAGGATGTACATACTCTACTCCAACACCAAACCCACACTATTGTTTAGTGGCACTATAATTTCTAAGTCCTTATTTCTTTCCTCCAGACAACTAAAGTGTTTGCAGAGTGTTGTATCCATTGTTCCTACCTCAAGCCATTTTACTCCAATGTTAGTTTATGAAGTTGGTAATATACCTTCTGGCAAAGGATCCAGCTGCAGTTACTCCTTTTATCCTATATACATATAAATATATATATACTAGTAGTCTATCAGGGAGTGAGACTGAAGATTCATTTCAACTGAACAGTCGTTAGTGAAGTGGTTTTCAATGTCAATTTGGCATGCATGAGTTGAATCGAAGGATGACTCTTTCCCCGATCAGCTACACAGTGAGTAAAACTAAAATGTCTTCTCCACCCTCTACTTCTTCTATTTTTGCGGCACACCAATCTCACTGATTTCATGGAATCACATTGATTAATAACCTGTTTGAATAATGGGATTGCTAATCCATCAGGTTCAAATCCTATCGATGAAACCATAGGATTTCAATTTAGTTAATTAATTAAATGAATGATACACAATAAATGTAAGGCCCCATGTTTATTTAAGAACAGGGGACTTTATTGCATATAGCCAAAGTTATCTGAAGATTGCAGCACAGTAAATAAGGTGGTTTAGAAGGCACATGCTTCATTTGCAGGGGTAGAGGACATTAGAGCTGGTAAAACTTTATGTATGAAATACTGGTTAGGTCAGAGCTAGAGTCATGGGCACAGTTCTGGTTGCCTCTCTATAGGAAAGACATACTTGCTCTGGAAAGGGGCACAAGAGTTTCACCACAGTGCAACATTTCAAATATGTAGACCCAATGGTCCGCATTCCTCCTCTGTCAGATTCCTTCTACTCCAGCCCTTTACCTTTCCCACCCATCTGGCTTCACCTGTCACCTTCTAGCTCTCCTCCCTCTACTCATTCCACCTTTTTATTCCAGTAACTTCCCCGTTCCTTTCCAGTCCTGAGGAAGGGTCGTGGGCTGAAACATTGACTGTCCATTTCCATAGATGCTGCCTGACCTGCTGAGTTCCTCCAGCATTTTGTGAGTCTTGCTCTGGATTTCCAGCATGTGCAGAATGTCTCGTGTTATGAAGACAGTCCAGGTAGGATTTGTTTCCTTCATAAGTGAGATTCTGATTAAGGTATACAAATTTATGAGGGACATAGGAAGAAACTTTCTCCCGTACATAAGTTGTCCAAAATGAAAGGGGGCATTGGTTTGGGTAAGGGGATAGAAGTTTTGCAGTAGATCCAAGGAAGAATACTTTCACCCAGATGGTGTTTGGGACTGGGCCTGAGAAGGCGGTGGAGGCAGAGACTCTCACAACATTGAAGAAGCTTTTAGATAAGCAGGCAAATCATCAAAGCCTAGAAGGCTATGAGCCAATGGGGCTACTATAGATGGTAGGCCAAGATGTGGTGGGCTGAATGGCCTAATTCTGTTCTATTAATTCTATAACTCTAAACACACAATTTTAAAGCTGTCATCAGTGATCATGGCCACGAATCTGTTGGTGGAAAATAAGAAGTTCAAAGTTCATATGCCCTTTAGGAAAAGAAATCTGTTATTCTTAGCTTATCAGGGGCAGTAGATGAAATTAAACCAGACCTACGACATTTCAAATGACCTAAATTCCAGAAGAATGGCTTGCCAATACTTTCTCAGGTACAATCAGCATTGCAAACATCATAATACATAAATATTTTTTTAAAAAACACTGAACGAGACCATTACGTCTTTGCTAGTATAGTGAAAGAAACATTCATATCCTTTCCCTGGTGTTTTTCACTCTTCAGCCTTTCAACCTGTTCCCTTTTTAAAATCATGGCCTCGTCTGCGTCTAAAACCTGTTTGAATAGTTCCTTCCAGATCAGGGAGGGTCACTTTGTATAAACTCTCCATCAATGAAGAGTCACCTTTACACACAGTGAGTCACCATTAGGAATAATATTGTCTTTGGTACAGCAAATCAGGTAACATACAGTACATGACCTCCAGAATGTTACAGAGTGAAATGCACCACCTACGACAAACTTATGAATTTGAAATCATATACATACATTTCTGTCTATGTAGAACTCCCACGCTTTAGAAGATAGAGAAGATTAGTTTTATTTGTCACATGTATATCAAAATATTGAAACATACAGTGAATGCATCTTTATGTCAAAGCAAATCAGCGAGGATTGTGCGGGGGGCAGCCCAGAAGTAGCACAAAAAGGCTGGATGAACTTAACAGGTCAGGCAGCATCTGTTGAAAGGAGCAGTCAACGTTTCGGGCCGAGACCCTTCGTCAGGACTAAAGAAGGAGGGGACAGGGGCCCTATAAAGAAGGTGGGGGAGGGTGGGATGGAGAAAGCTAGCAGGTGCCAAGTGAAAAATCAGTAAGGGGAAAGATCAAGAGGTAGGGGAGGGAAAGCAGGGAGGGGATAGGCAAGAATGCTGAAGAAGGAATGTAAGGGAAAAGCACTATGGGTAGTAGAAGAAGGCAGAGTCATGAGAGGTGAAAGGCAGCTAGAAGAGGACACAGAGTGAAAGTGGGATGGAGGAAGGGAGAGGGAGGGAATTACCGGAAGTTGGAGAATTCGATGTTCATACCAAGGGGCTGGAGACTACCCAGACGGTATATGAGGTGTTGCTCCTCCAACCGAAGTTTGGCCTCATCATGGCAGTAGAGGAGGCCATGTATGGACATATCCGAATGGGAATATGAAGGAGAGTTGAAGTGAGTGGCAACCGGGAGATCCTGTCTGTTGTGGTGGATGGAGCGTAGGTGCTCGACGAAGCGATCCCCCAATCTGCGTCGGGTCTCGGCCCGAAACATTGACTGCTCCTTTCAACAGATGCTGCCTGACCTGCTGAGCTTATCCAGCTTTTTTGTACACCTTGATTTGACCACAGTAGCTGCAGTGTACTTTGTGTTTACCATAAGTAACACCATGCCCACCACTCATTAACTTCAACAACCATACATCTTTGGTATATGGGAAGATATCAGACCACCTGGAGAAACCCACGTGGTCGCAGGGAGGACATACAGACTCCTTAGGGACAGAGGTGGGAATTGAACCCCAATTCGTGATCACTGGCACTATAAAACAATCACTACGCTACCGAGTGGTCCCCTCTCCCAAACAGAATCTGTTCCAGGGCTGACTCCTCTCCACCAGCCCTTTGCAATCTGACAAGATTAACTGCAACTGATAAATTGAAAGTTCTGATCAATTACCATTCCAAACATATCATTGCTACTGAATATTTGAAATACTTATCTGACCTGCATTCACGATAAACATGAAGGATCTATGATGGGAAATAAGCACTGTACTAAACATTAGCTGTCAGTATCAGGACATATAGATCCATTTGTTATCAAACAGGTCGCAGCTGCAACCAGGATAAAATTTATTATTAAACTGCATTGGACTGTAAATATGGCACAATTATCTGCAGCAGGTGATAAAAATATAAAAGAGTTTGCTATCTAACTGTGGACTGTATATATGGAATAAGTTATCTAACGGTGACAGACTTTAAATGCAAAATAATTCATTATCAGGAAGAGCAGAGAAATATACGATTGTTCATCTAACCTGGCAGGTTTGTGCACTAAAACAGAGAAACAAGTTAATAATAACAAGATGGTCCTACAAAGTCTCTCTCTCAAGTCTGGCCTCTCTGTCCATGGCTTCCTACGTTATTCCAATCAGGCTCAGCAGAAGCAAAATGGACAGCACCTCATTTTCCAAACAGGCACGCATCAGGTTTCTGTTTCAATGCTTATTTCATTGACATCAGGGGATGAATCAATAACCTATGGACTCAGCTTCAACAACTCTACAACTCAGGTTCTCAATATTTATACTGATTTACTTATTATTAGTTTTCCTCTTTTTTTGTATTTGCACAGTTTGCTGTCTTTTGCACACTGGTTATTTGTCCATCACTGTTTGCAGTTTTTCGCTGACCTCTGCGGGTTTTTTTTGTATTTACTGTGAATGCCCAAAAGAAAATGGATCTCTGCGTGGCATATGATGACATATATGATCTTTGATAATATATTTACTTTTATCTTTGCCGTTTTGCATTGTCATCTGGAATGATTCTTTACATAAAGTTTAGTTATATTTGTCATGTACATTGAAGCATTGCTACATACAATGAAATGTGTTGATTGTGCTAATCAATACCTACTTTTATCTCCTCCTCATTCCTAGACTGACAAGCCTGTCCTTGGCTTTCTCCACAGCCAGGATGAGGCTAAAAATAAATTAGAGGACAGCACCTCATACTTTGCCTGGGTAGCTGTGGTGAACTACGTGTGCCTGTCTGGACACACCCCCAGCTGACTGCTCCTATGGCTCCTCCCACAGACCAAAGGCGATCAAGGCCTGAGCCCGGCCTCTCAGTCTCCAGGATGTAGTATGGTGGTCACTCACTGCTTGTTCCTTCTTCCAGTCAATAAAAGCCGATATCTCGCCTTTACGTCTCAGAGTGAGTTATCGATGGTGCATCAGTAGCCTACAGTGCAACAGCAGGAACACTGAATTCTCCCATTTCAGAATTAATTGCACCCCCCTCTGTTCCTTCTTCCTCTCCTACACAGTTCCTCCTATTGTCTGCCCAGCAACCTATTTTCATCCTCTTCCTTACCCCTCCTTCAACACGTACTCCCTCACCTGGGTTCCTTCCCCCTACTATTCCTATCAGTTTACTCCTCTGCCCTTATTTGATTCAGTTTTATTTATTTATTTATTTGAGATACAGTGTGGAATAGGCCCTTCCAACCCTTTGAGCATCACTGGCCAGCAATCCCCTGGTTTAATCCGAGCCTAATCACTGGACAATTTATGAAGACCAATTAACTCACCAACTGGTACATTCTTTGGATTGTGGGAGGAAACTGGAGCACCTGGTGGACATAAAACTCCTTCCAGGCAGTAGTGGGAATTGAACCCGGGTCACTGGGACTGTAAAGCATAGTGTTAACCACAATGCTACCATGCCACCCCATGCACCACCTCCTTTCCTATCAGACTCCACCATCTGCAGCCCTTTGTCACCTCCACCTGTCATCTCCCGGCCTCTGTTGCTATAGTATTTCCACACTTGCTTCCTCCAACTCCCTATCACTACTCCGCCTCACTCAGGTCCGCCTATTGTTTGCTAGCCTTTTCTCCATCCCAGATCCTCTACATTTATAGTGGCTCTTAGGCTTTTGTCACTCCAAATGATGGGTCTCAATCTGAAACATCACCCCTCCATTTCCCTCCATGGATATTCTGCCAGAGTTCCTCTGGGGAAACTTAGGCAGACCATCCATGGAGAGAAAAACTTAACATCTTTCTTTATCGATCAATCTTGTGTTTTCTACACCATTGTGGATCCTTTTCCTTCCATCCCACATCCCACCCCTTCTCTGCATTTTGAAATACATTTGACCTTGACATTCATATTAACTTTGTGCATTTAGCAACTTTGTGTACCTCACAGGAGCAACATCAAATGAAAGTGGACACTACATGTTACCAGAGGAGGAATTTGGCCTATTTACCAAGCACAAGCAATGTGATGGTGCTGCTGGTAGAGCCTCTGCTTCTCAATTCTACTGACATGGATTCCAGTGCTGTCTGTGTGGAGTCTGCCTGCTTTCCCTGTGACTTAAAGTTGTTTTCCCTCAGGTGCCTCCCACAGCTACAAGTAGTTTGGCTAATTGGCAATGCAGATAATGTCTTGAGTGCAGTCAAGGTTAGAATCAGGAGGGAGAGGGAATTTAATGGGTATCTGGAAGAATAAGTTATTTGGAAAACTGGTGGAGGAATAGGAATTAGTGAGCCAGAACAGACTTAGAATGCCTTCGTCATATCAAAGGAAACTAGAGACGAAAACAAAAATCTGGGAATAAAATGATAGAGGTATTAACAATATTAAGAACATCGCTTTCACTTTGCATGGAATAGACATGTAAGGAATAACAAATTTCATGACATACAGAGCCTATAAAAAGTATTCAACCCCCCACCACCACCCCATGGAAGTTTTTATGTTTTAATGTTTTACAACATTGAACCACAGTAGATTTAATTTCTTATTTTTGTGACAATGATCAACAGAAAAAGACTCATAAAAGTGAAAAAAGTGAAAAGTGAATTAAATTAATTACAAATATAAAACACAAAATAATTAATTGTATAATTATTCATCCCCTTCAAGTCAGTATTTAGTAGCTGCACCTTTGGCAGCAATTACAAACTTGAATCTGTGTGGATAGGACTCTATGAGCTTTAAGTATCTGGCCACTGTATTTTTTCCCGATTCTTCTTTACAAAGTGTTCAAGATCTGTCAGATTGCATGGGGATCATGAATGAACGGCCCTTTTCAAGTCCAGCCATAAATTCTCAATTCGATTGAGGTCTGGACTCTGACTTGGCCACTCCAGGATATTAACTTTGTTTTTTAAGCTATTCCTGTGTAGTATTAGCTTTATACTTGGGGTCATTACTAGCATCTCTACTTCCTGCGAAGGCTGAGGAAAGTCCATCTCCCACCCCCATCCTCATCACATTCTACAGGGGTTGTATTGAGAACATCCTGAGCAGCTGCTTTACTGCCTGGTTCAGAAATTGCACCATCTCGGATCACAAGACCCTGTAACGGATAATGAGGTCAGCTGAGAAGATCATCAGGGTCTCTCTTCCCGCCATTATGGACATTTACACCACACGCTGCATCAGCAAAGCAAACAGCATTATGAAGGACCCAACGCACCCCTCATACAAACTCTTCTCCCTCCTGCCGTCTGGGAAAAGGCTCCGAAGCACTCGAGCTCTCATGACCAGACTATGCAACAGTATCTTCCACCAAGCTATCAGACTCCTCAATACCCAGAGTCTGGACTGACACCTTACTGCCCTCTACTGTGCCTATTGCCTTGTTTATTATTTATTGTAATGCCTGCACTGTTTTATGCATTTTATGCAGTCCTGGGTAGGTCTGTAGTCTAATGTAGTTTTTTTTCTGTGTTGCTTTTACATAGTTCAGTGTAGTTTTTGTACTGTTTCATCATGATCCTGAAAAACATTGTCTTGTTTCTACTGTGTACTGTACCAACGGTAATGTTCAAAATGATGATAAAAAGTGACTTGACGACTTGTCTTGCAGGGAAGCAAATCTTCTCTGAATTTGCAGTACTCTTGCAGACTGCATTAAGTTTTCATCCAGGAATTCCCTGTATTTTTCTGCATTAATTTTATCCTCTATCTTTGCAACCCTTCCAGGGTCTATTGTGGTGAAGCATCCCCACAGCGTGATGCAGCCACCACCATGCTTCACGGTGGGGATGGTGTGTTTTTGATGATATAGGGTGTTTGGAATATGTCAAATATAGCCAAAAAGCTCACTTTTGGTTTCATTAGGCCATAAATCCTTCTTCCTGCTGACGTCAGAGTCTCTCACGTGCCTTCTGGCAAACTCCAACTGAGATTTGTTGTGAATTCTGTTTCAACAGTGGCTTTCTCTTTGCCAAAGCTGTGACTGGTGAAGCACCCAGGCAACAGTTGTTGTATGTGCAGTCTCTCCCATCTCAGCCACTGAAGTCCAGAGTTGTCACAGGTCTCTTGGTGGCCTCCCTCACTTGTCTCCTTCTTTTATGGTCGCAGTTTTTGAGCACGGCCTGCTCTAAGTAGATTTACAGCTGTGCCATATCCTTTCCATTTTTCGATGATTAACTTAACTGTACTTCAGGGGACATTCAATCACTTGGAAATTTTCTTGTATCCATCTCCTGACTTATGCTTTTTGATAACCTTTCCATGGAGTTGCTTGGAATGTTCTTTTGTCTTCATGGTGTAGTTTTTGCCAGGATACTGACTCACCAGCAGTTGGACCTTACAGATACAGGTGTATTTTTACTACAATCAGATGATACACGTTTACTGTGCAGAAGTCTCCAAAAGCACATCTCCATTTAACCAATAATGTAACCGCTAAAACCAATTCAGAATCAGAATCAGGTATATTATCACCAGCATGTGACATGAAATTTCTTAACTTAGCAGCAGCAGTTCAAAGCAATACATAATCTAGCGGAGAAAAAAAATAACATAATAAATAAACAAGTAAGTCAATTACATATATTGAATAGATTTTTTAAAAAATGAGCAAAAACAGAAATACTGTATATTAAAAAAGTGAATGGTGTCCGGGGCTTCAATTTGCTGCACCAATGTTGAATTTGTGTGTCATATTGAGGGAGGGGTGAGTACTTATGCAGTCAATAGTTTTGTGTTTCATATTTGTAATTAATTTAGATCACTTTGTAGAGATCTGTTTTCACTTTGACTTCAAAGAGTCTTTTTCTGTTGATCAGTGTCAAAAAAGCCAAATTAAATCCATCGTGATTCAATGTTGTAAAACAAAAAAGCATGAAAACTTCTGGGGAGGAGAATACTTTTTATAGGCACTGTATGCCGGAGATATTAAACATGTTTCAGTGTTGAATCACATTGCCTAACAGGCACTTTCATACATGATAGACCAAAGTCACATAAAATGTCTCAAGGAATAAATACTGCTTAACCTGGCAGGACTATGCTTTCCTCTAACAGTCTGGGGATATTAAGCCTAGAATAGTACAGCACAGGAACCCAGCCTTCAACGTCTGGACCAACCATGCTGCCAAATTAAACTTATTCTCTTCTGCCTGTACATAATCTATATCCCTCCTTTCCTTTCTTATTCATGCATCTATCTAAAACCCTCTTAAACACCATAATCACATCAGCTTCTACTACCAGCCCTGGCAGCCCATTCCAGCCACCTATCCCCTTTCTGTACATCTCATTTAAACTTTACCCTGCTCACATTAAATTAGCTTCCCTGGGACTGTGAATAACATATTTTTTAAGGAAAGTTATGAATGGCTATGAAACAAAGACAGGAAAAATGTGTGAATGCACAGAAAAGCTAATAAATTGATCAAGACTCTAAGAGAGGAATATATAGGGTGAGATTACATCATTAATGACTTTGGAAGAGTGTGCAATGACCTAAGGCATAAACCTGGACCAAGTGTATGGTGGCATAATGGATGATTTTTTTGACTATCTCTATTACTTCATTCCAGCTTCTATTTCATGTATCATTATATGTAAAACAAAGTCAGTCAGTCATGTATGCATTAAATGGTATAACAAGCATGATCAGAGTGATTTAGGTGGATATGCTTCTGGACTCTGTCATGCGCCCTTCGGCATAGAAGGGCCTAATGGATGCGAAGAAGATGTTTCCAATAGCAGGAGAGTCTTGGACCAGAGGGCACAGCCTCAGAATGCAATGAGATCCCTTTAGAACAGAGATAAGGAAAAAATTCTTTAGCCAAAGGGCAGTAAATCTGTGAAGTTCATAGAAAAGACAGCTATGGAGGTTACACGAGGAAATCTGCAGATGCTGGAAATTCAAACAACACACACAAAATGCTGGTGGAACAGAGCAGGCCAGGCAGCATCTATAGGAAGAAGCACTGTCAACGTTTCGGGCCGAGACCCTTCGTCAGGACACATGGAGGCTGGAGGTTATGTCATTAGGTATATTTAAAGCAGAGGTTGACAGATTCTTATTAGTAAGAGTATCAAAAGTTACAGGGAGAGAGCGGGAGAATGGGGTCAGCTTTGATTGAATGATGGAACAGTGTCATTGGGTCGAATGTCTTATAGCCAAATTCAGGAAGAGGAGACTCACTCAAGTAACCACCTTTGTCAGCCTCTTTGGCAAAGGACAGAAAATTTCTCCTAAACAACACCCACTCACCAGTCCCCCCAACTCCCACCACCTACCCATTGATGATTCGGGACACTGAGCCGGTTTCTGTGCTGTATAATTCTATGGTTCTCTGCCGCTGTGGCGTTAGTTCAAAGAAGAACTGTGGATTCCTCCGTGCTTTCCTGGACACCATCTTTCCTTCACTTAATGCTGAAAGACCCGGTCACTAACATATTTCTGCTGAGGTATCTCTGCATTCAAATTAGTGGCCATGCTTCCTACACTAAACCAGTGACTATCTTTCCAAAGTATTTTGCTGGCCTTAAAACTCTTTATGGTGTACCGAGTCTATGAAAGGGACTTATCAATATAACTCTTTCTCTCCTAGCTCTGCATATTAATATACCTCTGTTGGACTCAGTGTTGAGCTCAGTGCTGGAGCAGAGGAGGAAAAATGGTACAATTATACTTGCACAATTAACAAGTGAAAACATTAACTCAAGAGACCCAGGAAGCAGGTTAAAGTAAACAAAATCAGGAAGGGTATGAATTTGCAGAAGATTCGGGGTAAAGTGCCTCTCTTTGAAGAGGTACAGGAACCATTCAATGTTTCAGGAACAGCTTCTTCCCCTCTGCCATCAGATTTATGAATGGTCAATGAACCCATGAACACTAACTCACAACTTGTTTGCTCTTTTTGCACTATTATATATATATATATATATATATATGTGTGTGTGTGTGTGTGTGTATGTGTGTGTATTTAAATTAATATATATATAATTATGCTTTATACTATATTTTACAGATTGCACAGCTGTGCTGCCATAAAACAGCAAATTTCATGACATAAATCAGTGATAATAAACCTGATTGTGATTTTGATTCTTCATAGGGAGGTAAGATGATCAGGAAATTAACTCCAAGTGGGAATCTGAGGCAATAATGCTTGGAGGTAGGAATTAATTCAGAGGGGGAGAGGGAGAGATATTGAGATTAAAAGGCTGGTATTGAGAGGGCCGAGAGAGAGAGAATGCATGAAAGAAAGTGGAGTGAATAATTTGTTTTTTTATACCTGCCAAGAATGTGTAAACCTGGGATTATCAACATCCGTTGCTGATGTTTCAATTCTTCAGAACATTGGGAGGAGCTTTCTTTTTAATCGGGAGACAGTGCAGAGTAGGCCCTTTGTGCCCTTCGAGCTGTGCCCTCCAGCACACCCTGATTTAACCCTCGCCTAACCATGGGACAATTTACCATGACCAATTCACCTACCCATTGCTATGTCTCTGGACTGTGGGAGAAAACTGGAGCACCCAGAGGAAACCCACGCAATCATGGGGAGGGCGTAGAAACTCCTTACAGGCAGCGGCAGGAATTGAACCAGGTTGCTGGTACTGTAAAGAGTTGTGCTAACCACTATGCTACTGTGCTGCCCATAATAATCACCTTGTGAAAGGACAGATGATTTCTCTCAATCCCTCTTCTCCACAAGTGCTCCCCCCCCCACCCCCCTGACCATCACCACTAACTACCCACGAAGGACATTTAAAGTGCTGGGCAGCACAGTAGTGTAGTCAGTAGAGCTCCAGTGATGCTGGTTCAATCCTGACTTCTAGCTCTGTTTCTCTGTGGCATTTTATGTTCCCCCCGTGGCTGCATGGATTTCCTCTGCGAGCTCCCACACATTAACTACATGCAAACATCGGTAGGTGAATTGACTGCTGCAAATTGATCCTTGTGCGTAAGTGAGAGGAAGAACTGGTTAGGGAAGGGGTGAGGTTAGTGGAAATGTAGGGAAAATAAAAAGGAATATGTATTGTTTTGGTTTTACTGTTTTGGTACAAATGGGTCAGCACAGACTCCGTGAGCTGAACGGTCAGTTCCTGCGCTCTGTGACTCTCCGACGGTAAAATTGTGCCGTTTTAACAGCAATGGTTTTATTGTCAACATTATTGAAATTAGCCTCTACTTCCAGGTTTATTTAATTGCTTGAATTTGAATTCCCTGATCGAGAGTTAGATTTGGACTAATCTCTGCTTCAGTGGTCTAGGCTACTTTCCACTATTCCAATATCAAATAATAACCATATAACAATTACAGCATGGAAACAGGCCATCTCGGCCCTTCTAGTCCGTGCCGAACGCTTACTCTCACCTAGTCCCACCTACCTGCACTCAGCCCATAACCCTCCATTCCTTTCCTGTCCATATACTGGTCCAATTTTTTAAAAAATGACAATATCGAACCTACCTCCACCACTTCAACTGGAAGCTCGTTCCACACAGCTACCACTCTCTGAGTAAAGAAGTTCCCCCTCATGTTACCCCTAAACTTTTGCCCCTTAACTCTCAACTCATGTCCTCTTGTTTGAATCTCCCCTACTCTTAATGGAAAAAGCCTATCCGCAACAACTCTATCTATCCCCCTCATAATTTTAAATACCTCAATCAAGTCCCCCCTCAACCTTCTACGCTCTAAAGAATAATGACCTAACTTGTTCAATCTTTCTCTGTAACTTAGGTGCTGAAACCCAGGTAACATTCTAGTAAATTTCCTCTGTACTCTCTCTATTTTGTTGATATCCTTCCTATAATTCGGTGACCAGAACTGCACACAATACTCCAAATACTCCATATCTAACCACTATGCCCCTGGAAACAGAGCAGTTGTGCATTCTGTGTAAATCCTGTCATGGGACATGTTAGGGGTTCGGGAATTATGGAATGATGTGAATATACCATGTATTAATACAAATACTAATGTAAATTAAGAAGCAGTAATCAGTTAAAAGGACAGCTTTGTAAACAAACAGTACTCTCGAGGTCACAGGGTACGGACCCACAGCATGGGGCTGGCTGCTCAAGACTTACGGTCTGCGAAGTGATGAGACCATGAGATTTTCTTCTGCACATTAGCCAAATGTAAGACAATGGATATACTGTATGTTCAAAATTTGAAGTAAATTTTTTTCAGAGTATGCATATATCACTATACCTTGGTATATGTCACAATAACAAACCAAAACAAAATACTAATGGTTGCAATTCCACCTCACAGAATATCCAGAGCCACAAGGCTTACATACCAGGGGGATTGTGTGGCTGTAAGCAAGACCACAGGCACGCTATCAAAGTTCATTCAAAGGTCCAAAGTGACCTAGCCCAATTTTGGTCTCCAAATTTGAGGAAGGAGATTCTTGCTATTGAGGGATTACAGCGTAGGTTCACGAGGATAATTCCCGGGATGGCGGGACTGTCATATATTGAAAGATTGGAGCGACTGGGCTTGTATACACTGGAATTTAGAAGGATGAGAGGAGATCTGATTGAAACATATAAGATTATTAAGGGATTGGACATGCTAGAGGCAGGAAACATGTTCCCAATGTTGGAGTCCAGAACCAGAGGCCACAGTTTAAGAATAAGGGGTAGGCCATTTAGAACAGAGTTGAGGAAAAACTTTTTCACCCAGAGAGTTGTGGATCTGTGGAATGCTCTTCCTCAGAAGGCAGTGGAGGCCAATTCTCTAGATGCTTTCAAGAAAGAGTTAGGTAGAGCTCTTAGAGATAGTAGAGTCAAGGGATATGGGGAGAGGGCAGGAATGGGGTACTGATTGTGGATGATCAGCCATGATTGCAGTGAATGGCAGTGCTGGCTCGAAGGGCTGAATGGCCTATTCCTGCACCTATTGTCTATAATGCATGTTCTAATGATGTCACCAAAGTACAGTACACTGAGATGTGAACATATAATTTAGGAGCATGCAGGCCTTCCAAGCCAGCTCCAGAAGATCATGGATGAACTGATTGTAATGTCAACTCCATATTTCTGTCTACCCACAGTAACTGCTCATCCCACTGTTTATCCTTCACTTTCATTCAAAGGCTCTGCTTCCACAGCTCTTTGAAGCAAGACTCATGATCTCAGAAACAAATCATCTCATGCCGATCGTACTGTAAATGGGTAACGCAAGAGATGCTGCAGATCCAGAGTAACACACACACAAAATGGTGGAGGAACTCAGAAGGTCAGGCCGCATCCACGGAAATGAACAATCAATGTTTCGGGCCAAGGCCCTTCTTTCGGGGTGAGTAACACTTTATTTTTAAGCAGCAACCTCTAGATCTAGATATTACCAAAATATTCTATCTACATCCACTCTTTTGAAACCTCTTAATATAGATGAATGATAAATAGGAAGGATTGAGGGGCAGGGAGGAGCATCCTTCATCAAAGAACCCCACCATCCAGTCCATGCTCTCTTCTCGCTGTTAATATTAGAAGCAGGTCCAACGTCACCAGGATGAGAAACATTTGTTACCCTTCAACCATCAGGTTCCTGAACCAGCTCGATTACTTCACTCACCTCAACTCTGAACTGATCCCTCAAACTATGGACTCACTTTCAAGGACTCTAAAATTCATTATGTCAGTATTATTTATTTCCATTCATTTATTATTATTTTCATTTGCACAGTGTGCCTTCTTTTGCATATTGACTGCTTCCCAGTATTTGTGTTGTAGTCTGTGAAGATACAAATTTCAGGTTGTATATTGCATACATTCTGTGATATTAAATGAGCCTCTGAACCTTTAGTTTTTCATTGATTCTATTGTATTTCTTTGTTATACTGTGAATGCCTGTATGAAATTGCATCTCAGGGTAGTAATAATAGGCATCCGTTAGTCTCGAGAGACCATGGATTTGCACCTTAGAAAGATCCAGGGCGCAGGCCTGGGCAGGGTTGTATGGGAGACTGGCAGTTGTCCATGCTGCAAGTCTCCCATCTCCATGCCACCGATGTTGTCCAAGGGAAGGTCAAGGGCTGATACAGTTTGGCACCGGTGTTGTCGCAGAGCAATGTGTGGTTAAGTGCCTTGCTCAAGGACACAACATGCTGCCTTAGCTGAGACTCAAACTAGCGACCTTCAGATCACTGGCCCAACGTCTTAACCACTTGGCCACGTGCCAACACCAGGGTAGTATATGGTGACATATATTGCCATATGTATATGATATGAGTCCCCACAATCTACCTCATTATGATCTTGCAACTTTATTGTTTACCTGCACTGCATTTAGATATTACACTTTATTCTGCATTATTGTTGTTTTATCTTGCTCTACCTCAATGCACTGTGTAACGATTTAATCTGCATGAACAGGAGGTAAGGCAAGCTTTAAATGACAAGATGTGGGTGATGGACTGTGCAGGGTCTCCATTCCCAATAACAACCATGGAAGTGAGAGCAGAGAGTGAGGCATCCTCTGTAACAGGTGGTCCACCAGAGCCTGTAGGGTAAGCCCAGCAGTGAACTCAGGGGGTCGAGCATCTGTGGTGGTGGGATAGGGGGAATGGGGTGATGAGTGGTTATTACTTTATGTTGAGACTTTGCATTAGGATATGTGTCTTCAGGTTAAGCCTAGATTATGATGAAATTTTATCCAGCTATATTGATTTAGTTAACTGGTTTGTGGGAATTATTTAATCTGAGTTCTTTGAGTGATACAATATGGAGTAAGCCCTTCTGCCCCTTTTGAGCTACACCACCTCAGCAATGCCTGACAACCCCAATTTAACCCCAAGTTAATTATGGGACAATTTAGCCTACCCGGTACGTCCTTTTACCATGGGAGGAAAATGCATCACGCGGAGAAAGCCCACATGCTCATGGGTAGAGAGACTCCTACAGCCAGTGCCAGAATTGAACTCCAAACTTCGATGCCCTGATCTGTAATTGCATCACACTAACTGCTACGCTACTGTGGCACCCAAGAGTCGAATAGAATTAATTAGAGTTCTCTGGAAATTCTGGCCCTCTTGTGGGTTTTAATAACTTTTCAGTGTTGATTAAACTGGATTAGTCAGGTAGACCTTGTGCTTGTGTGGTGATGTGAAGCAGGTAACAGCAAGCTGACTGTACTTAAGGGAAAGAAACAAAACAGGTTGCCCATGTACTGCTGTGTATCTAACATAACCAGATAGTCAACGTCGGTGCTCATGTTGCTCACATGGAGCGGAGGATTAAGGAGACAGGACTCGGGAATACCAGCATTGGTGTGAAACTACTGGTCTGGCAATTCAGGAGGCCTGGTGTAATTGTTGAGAAACATGTTCAAATTCCTCCGTGGGATCTGTTGAAATTAATGAAATAAATCTGGATTTTTTAATGTAATGTTAAGTCCCTGTAAAGTCATACAGCATGAAGGACACAGTACATATTCTTCACTGCAGTGAGTCTGTTGTGACCACCTACCTACCCAGCTAGTCCCAAGATCCTGCCTTTGGCCTGTAGCCCACTAAGCCCTGCCCCTCCATGGACCTATCTAAGTACTAATATGCTTTCCTCAACCACTTCTGGCAGCTCATTCCATACTCACCACCCTCTGCATGAAAAATTGCTCCTCTGGTCCCTTTTAAATCCTTTGCTTCTCACCCTGTCCCTTAGTTTTGGACTCCTCTACCCTAGAGGAAAGACTTAAAATCTCCACCTTATCTATGTCTCTCAGAATTTTAAATGTTTCTGTAAAGTCATCCCTCATTCTCCTCCATTTCAAGAAATAAAGATCTAGCCTGGCCAATATCTCCTTATGACTCAGCCCTGCTAATCCTGGCAGCACACATGTACTTTTTATTTTCTTGCACCACTTTCCAGTTTAACGACATCTTTCTTATAACACAGTGACCAGAACTGTCCACAGCATTCCAAATGCAGCCTCGCCGATGATTATGTCCCAACTCCTCCGCTCAAGGAGCAGAACAAGAAGGCGGCAAACCACTTCTGTCAAAAAGGTCGCCAAGAGAAATCATGGTCATGGAAAGGCCATGATCGCCCACGTCATATGACACAGCACACAACGAACGGTCAACTTGATATTTGCTTTATTATTGTCACATGTACAGTGAAAAGCTTTTGTCTGTGTGCCACCCAGACAGATCATTCCATATGTAAGTACATTAAAGTAGCATGGAACAGAATGCAAAGTATAGTATTACTCTAGCAGAGAAAGTACAATCGGAGTAGACAAATACAATTCAAGAGCCATGACAAGGTGGACTGAAATATCGAGTTCATCTTTATTGTATGTTATAATGATGGCATCCACCTGTCTGGAAGGACCATGTTTCTTTTTGGCACTGGAGTGACCTCTCCAAGGCACAGGCCTGGCCAGAAGGTATGGAGATCCTGGGATCCCCAGTCACCAAAGACCCCCTCTGGGCCTCACCAGTGTAGTCCAAAGGAAAATGAAGCAATATGTTTGGCACCAGTTTGACCTCAGGAGCTGCTGGAAGGTTGTTCAGTGACATCCAGCTGCCTTAGGGGCTCCCCTCCAGATTTTCTGTCTGGGTTTACTCCTGAACCTTTGTCTCTCCCGAGGCTAGCCACAAGGAAGTGGGGCTATTTACCCATAGCTGGGCATCTGGTTCATGAGCACCAGGGCACGTTCTCATGCCGGTGAGCCAATGTGCTACGTACGCAGAGGTCAGACCCCCTCCCCGTACTCTATAGTTCAGCCTGAGTCCGAAAGGAGTTTAGTTTCTATAACGTATAAGAAGTCATTTGAAGAGTCTTATGACAGTCAGGCAGAAACTGTCCTTCAGCCTGCTGAAACCTGCTCTCATGCTTATTATCTTCTGTCCAAAGGTGGGAGAGTTCTTTGATTATATTGGCTGCTTTCCTGAGACAGAGGCAAACATAGACAAAGTTAATGGAGGGGAGGCTGGCTTGTGTGCTGGACTTGGCTGTGTTCTTCACTCTCTGCATATGCTTGCAATCTGGATCAGAGCAGAGCAGATGGACGGTGAGATTCTGACCTTGCTCGTAAATCCATCCCAATAAATGAGTGAAACAAAAGAGGGAAATTTCAAAACAGTCTGCAATGTATGTTATACTAATGTGCTGCTAACTGCTGGCAATTAGCATGATGGATATTTAGCAAAATAACTAATTGCCAAATTTCTGCAAGTTATCCAAGTGAAACAGATGTCATAATAATTAGTGAGAACTCCAATTCTGAATTTTTTTAATCAATGCAGGGTATGATTGATTTTTAACTTTTCCTTCTCCGCTGTAGCTTGGGCTTCCTAAACCTCGTTTGGGTCGCAGCTTTTCATGAGTTAGCCATAACAGCGAATGGCAAGTAACACACACGAAATGCCGGAGGAACTCAGCAGGTCAGGCAGCATCTATGGAGAGGAATTAATGGCTGATGTTTTTGGCCGAGACCCTTCATCAAGACTGGAAAGGAAGGGGGAAGAAACCTGAATAATAAGGCATCAGAAGTGAAAGGGTACAAGCTGGCAGGTGACAAGGTGAAGCTGGGTGAGGGGGACAGTGGGTGGGTGGGGGGGTGCAAGGTAGATGGAGTGAAAAGCTGGGAGGTGATAGTTCGAAAAGGAAAAGGGCTGAAGAAGAAGGAGTCTGATAGGAGAGGAGAGTGGACGATAGGAGAAAAGGGAAGGAAGAGGAGCATCAGAGGGGTTTGATAGGCAGGTGAAGAGAGGAGAGGTAAGAGGGGAGCCAGAACAGGGAATGGTAAAAGACAGAATGAAGGAAAGGTAAGAAAATACCTTAAGTTAGAAAAATTGATGATCATGCCATTAGGTTGGAGTCTATCTAGGTGGAATATGAGGTTTTGGTCCTCCAGCCTCATTGTGGAAGTAGAGGAGGCCAGGGACCGATACGTTGGGATGGGAGTGGGAGTAGAATGGATGGCCAGGGGGAAGTCTTACCTGTTGCAGACAGAGTGAAGGTGCTCAACAATTTTTCTACCTTCTTTCAGACTTCTTTCCCGTTCCAGTTCTGATGTAGGGTCTCAGTCCGGTGCTGCCTGACCTGTTGAGTTCCTCTAGCACTTTGTTTGTGAAGCTCTGGATTTCCAACACCTGCATAATCTCTTATGACAATTTGTTTCATATGGCATGGCCCGGGAGGGGTAGGTGCAAGTCTACTTGTTTGGGAGCCGGGGTTGGATTAACCTTCATCTGGCATCTCATCCACAGCTATTCCAACATTGGTGACCCTGAGCTGGCATCAGATGATGGAGTCTTTGAAGCACGCAAACCTCTACATGGTGTCAACGTACTGATCCAGGTCGTGGAAGTGACAATGAATGCTAATAATTAAAATGCAATGGACAATTGTCTGAAATGAACATGAGGCGGCCTATTGTTCCACAATGGAAAAAGGTCATGATGTTTCCCTCCTGGAAAAGTTCCCTCAATCAATTCTCCTGCAGGATATTAGACTGCAACATGAGGAACAGTAAGTCTGCAGAGCTCTTAACCCAGTTCCCAATAAAGCCACGCTGAACTTGAAATTGCACGGTTCAGTAAGTATTAACTGAGATAGGTAATCTCAGAGAAGGAACATGGTTCATTACAGAAAGGAGTACGTTCCTCATTTTTGAAGACTACACTGCCTACTGTATTAGTCAAGTAAGTGTCTAAAATTTAATTTCTCTCATTTCCTATTCACTTTTTGATACCATGATTATTCATGTACATGATATGGACATCACTGATCATTGTCTCTTCTCCAAATGTCCATGATTAGGTGAATGACTAAGCCAGTGCCATGCGACAGACCTAGTAGGACAAGGAAGGAACTCAGAGAATTGCATGGTTGTTTGTCTTCAGAAGTACTTGGGAGATTAGATTAGATTCGATTTATTAGTCACCTGTACATGAAGGGTCTCAGCCCGAAATGTTGACTCTTCATTCCTTTCCCTTGATGCTGCCTGACCTGCTGAGTTTGTTCAGCATTTTGTTCGTGTTACAATGAAATGCATTGCTTGCGTTAGCAACCATCACAGTCTTAGGATATTCTGGGGGCAATCCACAAGTGTTATCAAGCTTCCAGTGCCAACATAGCATGCCAATAACGTTCATCAGAAGAACATGTTTGAAGCTGACTGTATTAGAATCAGGACCAGGTTTATTATCACTGTCCTATTTGACATGACACCTGTTTTGTGGCAGCAATCACTTGGGCGGAGTAGGATGTTCTCCTAAGAGGTTGTCAATTGGTGTGTTCTCAGATGCTTATAAAAGCTCCATATATTCTGATACAGTGTGGAGACAAGTATATGGTGGCTGTGTTTAGTGGTTGAGTTTTTTTAGTTGTTCACCCTCTCCTTTTCCAGCTGCTGCTTGTTCTCTGCGGCATAGTGGAGGTCACTCTTATGTAGCACAGCTCCCTCTCGAGCAGATTTTTGAGTGCAATGTCTTCTCAATTTTTATGTATAATACTGAATTCCTTCAGGCTGATTTTGACATAATCTTTGAAGTATTTCCGTTACCCTGACTGCCCTCCAACTGGGAGGAAAGAATCTGTGAGTTAGGCATTTGGATGACATGACCTATCCATTGGAGATGGTGTTGCTTTACCACGGTGGAGATACAGTTTATGTTGGCTTCCTTTAGTATCCTGATATTAGTGTGTCTGACTTTCCACTGATCTTCAAAATCTTTTCTAAGGTTCTTTAGTGGTATTGTTCCAGGACGTTCAGGTGTCAACTGTAGTTCCTATAGTAATGTAGGAAGGACGCCTGCTCGATAGACCAAAAGTTACGTTTGGACCTATTGGTCATGATTTACAAAGACTCTTTTCATTAATCATGCATAGGTTCCACTAGCGCTGGTCAGGTGGAAGTTGATCTCTAAGTCAGTGACTGCTTTTGAGGAAAAAATTCTGCCAAAGTAGGAAAAATGGTCTACATTCTCAAAGACAATATCATCAACCTTTATGGCTGGGTGTGTTCCTTCAGGTTCTTGTACCTATTATTTGATGGTGGTCATGAGAGGAGGTCACGTCCCATATGGTGAAGGTCTTTAGTGACGAATGCTGCCTACTTGAGGCGCTGCCTCTTGAAGATATTCTCGATGCAGGGGAGCATTAAGCCCTTGATGGAGCTAACTGAGTCCACAACCATATGCAATCCTGTGCCTTGGAGCCTTCAGACCAAGTGGTGATGCAACCAGTCAGAATGTTCTCCACCTCACATCTGTAGAAATTTGCAAGAGTCTTTGGTGACATACCAAATCTACTCAAGCTCTTAAGGAAGCAAAGCCACTGGTGTGCCTTCTTTATGGTTGCATCAATATGTTGAGCCCAGGATGGGCTTTCCCAGATGTTGACACCAAAGTGTTTGAAGTTGCTCACTCTTTCCACATAGAAACATAGAAAACCTACAGCACAATACAGGCCCTTCGGCCCAAAAAGCTGAGCCGAACATGTCCCTACCTTAGAAATTACTAGGCTTACCCATACCCTCTATTTTTCTAAGCTCCACTTACCTATCCAAAAGTCTTTTAAAGGACCCTATTGTATCCACCTCCACCACTGTTGCAGGCAGCCCATTCCATGCACTCACCACTCTCCGAGTAAAAAACTTACCCCTGACTTCTCCTTTGTACCTACTCTCCAGCACCTTAAACCTGTGTCCTCTTGTGGCAACCATTTCAGCCCTGGAAAAAAGCCTCTGACTATCCACACGATCAATGCCTTTCATCATCTTATACACCTCTATCAGGTCACCTCTCATCCTCCGTCACTCCAAGGAGAAAAGGTTCAACCTATTCTCATAAGGCATGCTCCCCAACATCCTTGTAAATCTCCTCCGCAACCTTTCTATAGCTTCCACTTCCTTCCTGTAGTGAAGCAACCAGAACTGAGCACAGGACTCCAAATGGGATTTGACCAGGGTCCTATATAGCTGCAACATTACCTCTCGGCTCCTAAATTGAATTCCACAATTGATGAAGGTCAATACAGGCAGTCCCCGGGTTACATACCAGTTCCGTTCCTGAGTCCATCTTTAAGTCGGATTTGTACGGAAGTCGGAACAAGTACATCCAGTATTATTTAGTGTCAGTTAGTCAAACGTTTGTCTTAATATATAGTATATATTTTACCTTTCTATACATATAAAACACTTAAGAAACGTATGTATTCCAATAACTAAACCACTGCATTGCTTAGTAATAATTGTAGTTTTTATTGGGGCAGCGCCTTTCAAATGTTCCATTATTCTCACTTTATCCGTTATCCTTTAAAATTGTTCTGATCATTGACTGACTGTAGCCTAACGCTTTTCCAATGATCGATAGCGTTTCTCCTCTTTCTGAATGCTTAATTATTTCCACTTTATTTTCAATTGCGATTGCTTCCCGTCAATGGAACAGAAACACTGCGGGCGGCAGCTCCTGAGCTTTGTTGGACCCGAGGTCCGCTGGGTCCTAAGGACCACTGCACTGAGACAGGCTAAATAGTGGGGGCTATGCTGGGTTTGTGTGTTTGATCATCCACAATATTCCGCGTGGGAATTTAAACTGGAGGTGGCAGTGTTTTTTTTACAAGGTTGAGTTGCGAGCTCGACATCAACCCAGCACGGATGGTAATCGAGTCTCTGGATCAACATCAACCCGGCACGGGAATGGTATATCACTGGATCAAACTCGGGAAACTCCATTCTCCCGCCTGACCGGAACAGTGGGGGGGGGGGGGGGGTGGCAGAGTGAATTTTACTAAGAAAAATTTAAGCTAAGTACAAAGTTAAACACTCAGCACAGTGTCAACAGCAACGACTTAAAATGGCGGATGGTGTTCTCCTTTCTCAGTTCGTAAGTACGAGTTGTCCATAAGTCAGACATTTGTAACTCGGGGACTACCCGTACACCGTATGCCATCTTAACCACAGAATCAACCTACGCAGCTGCTTTGAGCATCCTATGGACTCGGACCCCAAGATCCCTTTGATCCTCCACACTATTAAGAGTCTTACCATGAATACTATATTCTGCCATCATACTTGACCTACCAAATGAACCACCTCACACTTATCTGGGTTGAACTCCATCTGCCACTTCTCAGCCCAGTTTTGCATCCTATCAATATGTCCCTCTGAACTCTCAATGAAGATTAGTGCATGCTCTGCAGTCTTTCCCATCCTGGTCTACAATTAATTCTTTGTTCTTGCTAACACTGAGTGCGAGATTGTTGTTGTAATATCACCCAACTAGCTGATCTATTTCACTCCTGTAAGCCTCCTCGCCGGCATCTGAGATTCCACCAACAACAGATGCGTCGTCATCAAATTTATAGATGCTGTTGTGAGTGCAAAGAGTGTAGAGAAGTGGCTAAGCATACATCCTTAATGTGTACCTGTGAGTGTCAGTGATGAGGAGATGTTATCATTGATCTGTATTGACTGTGGTCCCCCAATGAGAAAGTCAAGGATTCAATTCCAGGAAGAGATACAGAGGCCCAGGTTTAGAAGTTCTGTAATTAATATTGAAGGGATGATGGTATTGAACACTAAGCTGCAATTGATAAATCACAGCTTGATATATGTTTTGCTGTTATCAAGGTACTCCAAAGCAGAGTGGAGATTGCAGTGGATTGCCTCTGTTGTAGGTCTCTTATGAAGGATGTAACAGTGATTGAATATCTTGGTACTCCTCATCCTGCAGGTGAAATGCTGGTGATAGTTTATCAGAGACTTCTTCAAGCTGGCCTGGTTGACGTTCCGCACAATGATCAGGACGGCATCAGGGTGCACTATCACAGTGGTCCCCAACCACTGGACCGCAGACCGGTATCGGGCTGCAAAGCATGTGCTACCAGGCCGTGAGGAAACGATAAGATTTGGTGATATGAAATGATATGAGTCAGCTGCACCTTTCCTCATTCCCTGTCAGGCCCGCTGTTGAATGCATGCGAGGTCATCAGTCGCCTAAACGCAGCGATACCCTCGCGCCAGGGACCACTGCTTGGTCTCGGGTAACCGGCCGCCTCACATGGCCGGCAAGAAGTGCTGTTGCTACTGGCCTGGAGCACGGACAGATGGGTGCCACCTCTAAACCTGTTTAGCACATCAAATGTTCGTGGGGAACCCAGTGCTAAAATATTCGCAGATGACCGAATTCGGGCTCAGGGTTTCGTATGTAGCAGAGCAGCTCCCTCACTGCGATCTACTGAAAGTCATCCCTCTAGCCAAACTTTTGTCGGCCGATAGATCCTACCAACCTACAAGGGGGTGCGGGCATGCGCCCTGTCGCACTCCTCACTCGGTCGGTCACTTTCTCCATACTGTGACTACCGCAGCCCCATCACAGTGACCTCTGACCTGTCCTCTCACTGGTGTGTTGCAATGATTTTATGTGTTCATACGAGGAAAATATGCTCTGTGTGTTCAACATTAAATTCATTAGATAAACCCTTTTAGAAACAAAATTGAGTGTATTAGCCACTTATATTTGACTAATCACCTATATTCCGGTCGTGATTAACACCTCCACCCCCCCCCCCCCCCCCTCCCGTCGGCTGGTCCGCGGTGCAAAAAAGGTTGGTGACTCCTGCACTACCATGACGATTGACTATTGCTGTGGGCCTCCAATGCAGGCTGTCACGAGTGGAATGTACACCACTTTGAGAATGGTGGTGGAGAACTCCTCATGACAGATAGAAAGCACAACAATTGACTTCCAGATGTTCCAGGTCGGTGAAACAAAGCTTAGACAGATCTGCCATGTCTATGCACCACAATGAGTTAAATAAGAAGCTGTTGCCTCAGTCTATTCCTAACGCTACCATTTATTCCAAGCAATGTGAGTGCAAAGATCTTCTGCTGGCTCATCTCGAACCAGCAGAAAGCCAAACTATTAAGTAGTTTCTTGTTATAGCTATCAACAACATCAATGGGTTGCAGGCCAAGGAGAAACACTGGTCTTACTGTCTCCCCCACTGTGTGTAATCTTGTATATATATTGCTTGATTAGGCATTCTTGTTTATTTAAATAATTCATTGCAGGTTATATGTATAAATATGTGAATTGCTATCTTGTGATACGTGCATGTCTCACTTAAAATAAACTCAAAGTTAGACCCACATTTCAGACTCCCTTGCCTTCATTTGAATTAGTCTTAATGCTTTGAATTTATGAATTATTAACGTCCGCTACATTGTTTTTCACTAAATGTCTCCTGAAGGAATGAATATGTTGAAGCAGTAATCCCACTTCTAAACACTAACACATGGCACTCATTTGCATGCACGTATACATGACTAAAACATGCAAATGCACAGCCACATGCACACATGAATATTTGTATATACAGCACATGTAAGCAGAAACATGTGTGAACATATTTGCGCACAGAGAAAAATAAGACAAGTACAAACGTATCTAGGAATACACAAGCACACATGTTCAACACACACACACACACACAAAGTTGTGTCAATTTACTGGAGAGAAAACTCATAATTGACAGAGAACTTTCAAAATTTTAGTATTATCATCCATCTTTTAAAATCTTTCCATTTTAGGAAAAATGTAAATAGGGTTGAAAGAGTAAGCACAGAGAAAATGTACATGGGCCTTGCCAGGTCTGGAGACCCTGAGTTAGAAGGAAAGATTGAATAGGTAAGGACCATCTTCCTTGGAATGCTGAAGATTGAGAGGAGATTTGATAGAGGTATACTAAATTATGAGGGATATAGATAGGGTAAACGTAAGCAGGGTTTTTCCATAGTTTGTTCACTGGGACTACAAACCATAGGATAAGGTTAAGAGTGAAAGGTAAAAAGTTTAAGGAGAACATGAGGGGACATTCAGAGGATGGCGAGAGTGTGGAACGAGCTGCCAGCACAGGTGGTGCATGCAAACTCAATTTCAAGGCTTGAGGGAAGTTTGGGTAGGTACATGGATAGTAAGGGTATGGAGGGTTATGTTCCAGGTGCAGGTCGATGGTAGAAATGGTAGGGTATGGACTAGATGGGTTGAAGGACCTCTTTCTGTGTTATACTTTTCTATGACTCTTCCAGTGTAATCATATAGCATTGATCATTATCAGATCCACTCAACAACTGAATGAGCTGCCACCTCATTTTAAGAACTAATTTAATAGGAATTGAATGCATTGAATCATAATTCCTTTGGCACTTGCTCCAAAATACTAAGCAAAGTTACTTTATCAGAATCAGAATCATAAACAGGTTTATTACCACTGGCATGTGACTTGAAACCTGTTTAACTTAGCAGCAGCAGTTCAATGCTATACATAACCTAGCAGAGAAAATAATAATAGTAATAAATAAAATAATAAATAAAAAAGTATGTCAATTATGTATATTGAATAGATTTTACAAAAACGTGCAAAAACAGAAATATTGTATATTAAAAAAGAGGTAGTGTCCGATGGTCAATGTCCATTTAGGAATCAGATGGCAGAGGGGAAGAAGCTGTTCCTGAATCGCTGAGTGTGTGCCTTCAGGCTTCTGTACCTCCTACCTGATGGTAACAGTGAGAAAAGGGAATGGCCCTGGGTGCTGGAGGTCCTTAATAATGGACGCTGCCTTTCTGAGACACTGCTCCCTGAAGACGTCTTGGGTACTTTGTAGGCTAGTACCCAAGATGGAGCTGACTAGGTTTACAACCCCCTGCAGCTTCTTTTGGTCCTGTGCAGTAGCCCCTCTATACCAGACAGTAATGCAGCCTGTCAGAATGCTCTCCATGGTATAACTATAGAAGTTTTTGAGTGTATTTGTTGACATGCTAAATCTCTTCAAACTCCTAATAAAGTATAACCACTGTCTTGCCTTATTTATAACTATATTGTTATATTGGGACCAGGTTAGATCCTCAGAGATCTTGACACCCAGGAACTTAAAGCTGCTCACTCTCTCCACTTCTGATCCCTCTATGAGGATTGGTATGTGCTCCTTTGTCTTACCCTTCCTGAAGTCCACAATCAGCTCTTGCACCTTACTGACATTGAGTGCCAGGTTGTTGCTATGGCACCACTCTACTAGTTGGCATATCTCACTCCTGTATGTCCTCTCATCACCATTTGAAATTCTACCAACAACGGCTGTATTGTCAGGAACTTTATAGATGGTGTTTGAGTTATGCCTAGCCACACAGTCATTGTATATAGAGCGTAGAACAGTGGGCTAAGCACACACCCCTGAAGTGCGCCAGTGTCGATAATCAGCGAGGAAGATATGTTATGACCAATCGGCACATATTGTGGTCTTCCAGTTAGGAAGTTGAGGATTCAATTGCAGAGGGAGGTACTGAGGCCCAGGTTCTGCAGCTTCTCAATCAGGATTGTGAGAATGATGGTAGTAAATGCTGAGCTTTAGTCGATGAACAGCATCCTAATGTAGGATATTTCTTTTTCTTTTTATCACTTGTTGATGAAATTTCATTGCCATCTCTCAGTGGGGTGGGAGGTACCTAACAAAGTGGAAATTGAGTGTATATTTTACTTTTAGCTTCTCTATTTCTCATGTTGCTGGAAGTGACCCCAGAGTGAACTTTGCCCTTCGCTGAAGTGGGGCGAGTTATAAATTCTATTAAATTTCTTTCATAACTCAGTTGACGAGCCTTGGTTGACTTCAGGATCTCAATGTCCCACTGACCTCTCACTCATCAAGTGCTGGTCCTCATTTGGTTTTCATCAAATGTCAGGAATTTCTGCCTTGATTAGACATAGAGAACTTCCATCCCAAGCCTTTGGGGTTGAGCGTCACTTGCTCGTTGTGGTGACCCAGACTTTGCACTATCGTCTAGAACATTCTAATAATGTTCATGTAACCAGAGATGGCAACCAAATTCTGAGAATTCCTGGGTCTGTACACAAAGGATAGCAACTATATTGTATACTAAATAATGTTGATGAAAGAAATGTCCTAACCAGGGAAAAAAATATCTCTCAGACTGCATGCAATTAAAATGATGTCAGGGATCTATTCCATTTATTTCAGCAGAGGATTTGAGCAATGTCAGAACTAAAATTAAAATGAATCTAATTCAGAAACAAAACATGTTATATCTGCCCAGAACTGTGAGGGCACAACTATTTAATTCATAAAGATAACGATTCACTAATATATGCTAACTGAAAGCAATTTTGGTAGGATTAAATTACTTGTATTCAGATAGCTGCTTATTGTGTCCTCAGGACATTTCAATGTACATCAATCTAATCACAAAAAAGGTCCTTAAGTTGTTAATGTGTTGGGATGACTGCAAATCATACTTCCGTAGCAGATGTGGCAATTTCTTTAAATTCAGAAGGAGACAGATGAAAGTCTTTTACTTTTGCAAGGTTAAATAAGACCATATGATCATAAGATATAGGAGCAGAATTAGTTCATCTGCAAGGAAAAATAGAATTCTCAAGCACACAGATTTTCTGAAAATAAATCTCAAGGCAGCCTATGGCCACATATACAATTAGAGGCCAATTTATTATGGCACATCTGCTCATCAATGCAAATATCTCATTAGCCAATCGAGTGGCAGCAACTCAATGCTTAAAAGGATACAGACATGGTCAAGATGTTCAGTTGTTGTTCAGACCAAACATCAGAAGGGGGAAGAAATGTAATTCAAGTGATTTTGATTGTGGAACGATGGTTGGCGCTAGGCTGGATGGTTTGAGTATCTCGGAAACTGCTGATCTGCTGGGATTTTCATGCACAACAGTCTAGAGTTTACAGAGAATTGTACTAAAAACATAAAAATCATCAAGTGAGCAGCAGGTCTGTGGGCAAAATCGCCTGATTAATGACAGAAGTCAGAGAAGAATGGCCAGACTGGTTCAAGTTGACAGGAAGGTGACTCGTAATTAAATCACGCATTACAACAGTGGTGTGCAGATGAACAGCTCTGAATATACAACATATTGAACCTTGAAGTGGATTGCCTACAGTAACAGATGATCATGAGCATACACTTAGTGGCCATATTATTACATATAGGTGGTATCTAATAAAGTGGCTACTGAATGTAAGTACATTGATAATAAACTTACTTTGAACTTTGACTTCACATATGTAGTTTAGTTAATTTTTTTCCAAGTACTTTTGTTAATGTGCTTAAATTCTTAACTTATTAAAGAATTACTTTTAAAACTATTTGTTTGATTTATGTATTCTTTACACCTTTCGGATGATTATGGGTTTTGCTGAACATCAAGCACAGTTCTCAAATGTTCAAAGTCGGTGAACCTGGGTGGACTGTCACGGATGAGCAGAATTTGTTCTAGCCCCCCAACGTGTTGGCATTAAGTTGTACACAGTTCTATTGTCACAGATGCTTACATTTCGTAATCAGTAAAACTTCAAATAGACATAGCCAGATCTGGAAAGAGTAAATTCACGCTTAGCACGTAGAGCAGCAGTGAACATTCTGTGCAGGAGATACAAAGGGTGGGTGGTGAAGAAGCTGCTTATTTCCAAGAGAATAATTATGATCTGGAATCATTGTCATAAGGAGTGGTAGAAATAGAATCAATCAGTGAAGTAAATGGATAAGCACTTGAGAGGAAATATTCTTCAGGGCTTGAGGTGGGAGAAATTGGTGGATTGGCATGAATGGCATTAGCCTCCCAGGTGCTGGCATGAACTCCATGGGCTGAATGGCCTCCTCTATAGCAAATATAATTCTATGATGTTATGGTTCACTATCTGCCATAAGGGCTGATCTTTAAAAACTAAAGTAGTACATCCATATTTGCTAAGTTGAGAATGACTGAAAGCAGCAGTTTGTTTTGACTAGTATATTACTCAGTGTTACCTGTGAGGGGATGCTCAGTTCCGAGCACCCTTAATGGTTTCGTGGTGCAGCAATTACTTATTTAATTAGAGATACAACATTGAGTGGCCCTTTGAGCTGACCACCCAGCGACCTGCACATTACAGGACAATTTGCAATGACCAGTTAACCTACTAATTGGTACGTGTTTGGAATGTGGGAGGAAACCGGGCCACCCGGAGAAAACAGACACGTTCTACAGAGAGAACGTACAGACTCCTTACAGTGCCAGAATTGAGCTCCGAAACCCAAAGCTGCAATAGTGTCATGCGAACTGCTATGATACAGTGGCGCCTATTACCATTACACTTTACATCCTTTATTACTAGACAATTGGAATAATATGTGCTTTATTTATTCATCTATGTTGCAAGTAAAACATGTATATATCTCAGTAAACCAGCCAAAATATTCAAAGTTCTACCCATCCCGGACATTGTTTTATCCTAATGAAAGGTCTTGGCCTGAAATGTTGACTGTTTATTCCCATCCATACTTGCTGCCTGACCTGCTGAGCTCCTCCAGCACATTGTGTGTATTACTCTAGATTCCCAGCATCTGCTGTACCTCTTGTGTTTTTTCTCTTCTCCTCCCTCCCATTGGGCGGACAATTCAAAAGCCCGAAAGTGCACACCGGCAGGCTGAGGGGGACAGCTTCTGTCAATCGTTAGGAGACTATTGAACAGTTCCTGAGCACAATAAGATGGACTCCTGATCTCACAACATAATTCGTTATGAGCTTTCATTTTATTCTCTATGGGCACAGTATTTTCTCTGTAAATGTAACACTTCATTCTGAATTCCGTTATTGTTTCACCATGTGCTTACTCACACTGTTGTAATGAATTAATCTGCATGCAAGACAGGTTTCTCAGAGTACCTCATGTACATGTGACAATAATCAACCAGTTTACCAATTTCTGTAGAAAGATAAAGTGAAGAGCTTTTGTTTGTATGCCGTCCAGATGGATCGTTACATAAATGAGTACACTGAGGAAGTACAAAAATAAACAAAACAGAATGCAGGCTTGGACGAGGTAAGTTTCTGCTTCATTCTTCATCTGTTTGTGCGCAGTTAGTGCAGTGAGAACGGCTCCAGGGGCTGTGCTGTGTTCTGTGTTGAGCTGTGGGAATTCTGGGAGACCCCCAGCCTCCCAGTTAACCACATCTGTTCAGGGTGCGCCGAGCTGCAGCTCCTCAGAGAACGTGTTAAGGAAATGGAGCTGCAGCTCGATGACATTTAGCTCATGCAGGAAAGCGAAGAGGTGATACATAGGAACTACAGGGAGGTAGTCACGTCTAAGTTGCAGGAGGCAGGTACCAGAGTGACTGACGGGAGACAGAAAGGAAATGGGCCGTCAGTGCAGGGTACCCCTGTGGCCATTCCCCTCAATAATAAGTATACTATTTCGGATACTGCTGGGGGACAGACCTACCTCCCACAGTGGCCAGGTCTCTGGCAATGAGTCTGGCTCGATGGTTCAGAAGGGAAGGGAGTAGAAGAGGAGTGCAGTAGTGATAAGGGCAGAAAACAGATTCTGTGGACAAGAAAGAGACATGAGAGAGGAGCTGTGCAAAGTTGATTGGAAGATGATACATGCAGGGATGACAGCAGAACAACAATAGCTGGAGTTTCTGGGAGCAATTCAGGATGTAGAGGATAGATACATCCCAGTGAGGAAGAAGTACTTTATCAGCAGGATAACAAAGCCATAGGTGACAAGGAAAGTCAAAGGCAACATAAAAGCAAATGGGAAGGCATATAATAGAGCAAAGGTTTGTGGGAAGTTAGAGGATTGGGCAGCTTTTAAAAATCAATAGAAAAAAAACTAGAAGAATCTATAATGAGGAAAAAGGTGAATCATGCAGGTAAGTTTTTTGGGATTTTTTTTGTGTGCCATACTCTGCCAGAGCCTCGGAGATCATTTATTTTTTCAAGTGGTTGTCTTGGAGGAGAGGTTCTGTGAGTGGTCCCCCACGTCCTTCTCACAGTGCAGGGTTTATTTTATGAGGCCGAGCTGCGAGCTCGACACTCAATGGGGCACGGACGGAAAGCGTGCCCGGGAGCGGCCTGACTGGATTCGAAACTCAGGAACCTTTGCTCTGGAGTCCGGCACTGATGTCACTGCGCCACCAGCTGGCCTATTTTCAGATATATAAAGAATAAAAATGAGGCGAGAGTATATATCGGACTGCTAGAAATCGATGCTGGAGAGGAAGTAGTCGGGGATAAGGACATGGCAGATGAACTGAATAAGTATTTTGCATCAGTCTTCAATGTGAAAAACACTAACAGTATGCCAGAAGTTCTAGAGTTAAAAAGTACTGGGGGTGGGGTGGGGGCAGGAGTAAGTGCAGTTGCTAATATTAGAGAGAAGGTGCTTGGGAAACTGAAAGATCTGAAGGTAGATAAGACATACTAGATTAACCGTATTCCAGGCTTCTGAAAGAGGGAGTTGTAAAGATTGTGGAGGGATTAGATTCTTTCATGAATCACTAGGTTCTGGCATGATTCTGAGGACAGAAAAAATTGCAAATGTTACTCCGCTCTTCAAGAAGAGAGGGGGAAGATGAAAGGAAATTATAGGCCAGTTAGTCTGATCTCTGTGGTTGGGAAAATGGTGAAGTCAATCATTAAGGATATATTTTCAGGGTACTTGAAGGCACACGATAAAATAGGGAAAAGTCAGCATGGTTTTCTTAAGGAAAAATCTTGCCTGATAAATCTTTTGGAATTCTATGAGGAAACATCGAACAGGACAGACAAAGGAGAACCGGTGCATGTTGTGCACTTGGATTTTCAGAAGGCCTTTGACAAGGTGCCGCACACGAGGGTGCTTAATAAGATGTGAGCCCATGGTATTATGGGAAAGATTCTAGCACGGACAGAATATTGGTCAACTGGCAAGAAGCACAGAGTGTGAATAAAGGGAGCCTTTTCTGTTTGGCTGCTGGTGACAAGTGGTGTTCATAACAGTTGATGTTGGGACCACTTCTTTTAATGTTATATGTCAATGATTTGCACGATGGAATGGATGGCCTTGTTGCCAAGGCTGCAGCTGATGTGAAGATAGGTAGTAGGGCAGGGAATGTTGAGGAGGCAGGGAGTGTTGTAGAAACAAGGAAGCTGTAGAAGGATTTAGACAGTTTAGGGAGTGGACAAAGAAGTGGCAGATGGAATACAGTATTGGGAAGTATATGATTATGCACGTTGGTAGAAGTAATAAAGGTGTAGACTATTTTCTAAACAGGGCAAAGATTCAAAGCTCTGAAGTACTTGTGAGTCCTTGTGTAACATTCCCTAAAGGTTAGCTTGCAGGTTGAGTCAGTGGTGAGGTAAGCAATACAACGTTGGCACTCATTTTAGAGGACTAGAATATAAAAGCAAGGATGTCGTGCTGAAGCTTTGTAAGACATGGTGAGGCCTCACTTGGAGTATTGTGAGCAGTGTTGAGCCCTTTCTCTAAGAAAGGATGTGCTGACTTTGCAGAAGAATCAAAGGAGTTTCACGAGGATGATTCTGTGAATGAAGGAGTTACTGTACGAAGAGCATTTGATGGCTCTGTGACTGTGCTCTTTGGAATTTAGAAGAATGGAGAAAATTTCACTGAAGCTTATCTGATGTTGGAAGGCCTATATAGAGTGGATGTAGAGAGGATAGTTTCTACCGTAAGGGAATCTAGGATCAGAAGGCACAGCTACAGAATAGAGGAATGATTATTTAGATCAGGGCTGAGGAGGAATTTCTCTCACCAATGCATGATGAATCTGTGGAATTCATTGCTACAGGCAGCTGTGGAGGCCAGGTTATTGAGTGTATTTAAGGCAGTGATTGATTAGTTCTTGATTAGTCAGGGTGTGAAAGGTTACAGAGAGAAGGTAGTAGAACGAGGTTGAGAGGGAAAATGGATCAGGCATGATGAAATGGGACATCAGACTCAATGGGACAAATGGCCTAATTCTGCTCCTATGTCTTATGGTCTAATATAATGTTAAAATTACAGAGAATGTGCAGTGCAGGTAAACAATCGTGCAAAGGCCAGGACAATGTAGACTGAGATATCAAGAGTTCATCTTTAGTATTTAAGAGGTCCATTCAAGAATGCAGGATAGGAGCTGTACCTGATACTGAAGGTATGTGTTCACAAACATTTATATTTTCTGTCTGGTGGGAGGGTGGGAGTGAAGAAAGAATGACTGGGGTAGGAGGAATCCTTGATCAGGTTGGTTACTTCCCCAAGACAGCAGCAAGTTCAAAATTTAAAGTTCAAAGTAAAATTTATTATCAGCGTACATACATGACATCACACGCAACCCTAAGGTTCTTCTTCTGCCAGCATACTTAGCAAATTTATAGAACAATAACCATAAACAGGATCTGTAAATTGTAAACAAACAGTGCAAATGCAGATAATAAATACATAACAATAAATAACAAGCATGAATTAACAAGATAAAAGAGTCCTTAAATGAGCGTAGTTGTCCCCTTTTGATCAAGAGCCTAATGGATGAGGGGTAGTAACTGTTCTTGAACTTGGTGGCCTGAGTCCTGAGGCACTTCTACCTTCTACCTGATGGCAGCAGTGAGAATAGAGCATTCTGGGTGGTGAGGGTCTTTGATAACGGATGCTGCTTTTCTACAGCAACGTTTCATGTAGATATGCTCAGTGACTGGGAAGTGTAGGCAGAGTCAATGGAGTGGAGGCTGGCTTGTATGATGGACTGGTGAAACTATCCTATTATAATATATAAACCTTGGAATATTCTGCGCAGGTTTGCTGCCTCTGAGATACAAATAATACAGGAGTATGCAGTGAAAATTTAGAAGATGGAGGAACTATTCAAATAAACTCATTGTGTCTATACTGTATATAATTGAGAGGAATGAGAGGTATACTGGAGGTGGATTAAATAGGTTTACCAAACTTACCAATTGGTCTGAGATTCAATACAGACAGTGAGCATTGGATCTTCTCCTATGTGGCTCCAAACTCCCCTTTCAGTTTTACTCTGTATTGAGCAATCAAATAGATTTTAGTTTTATTGCTATGATTTTTTGGTCTCAAGGAATCCATCCCTATTAACTTCCTGATTATTTTGCAATCATTTTACTTCCGAAAGCAGCAACAGTATTACTCCTTTGCAACAATAAAATCCAATACTGATTGCCCATCAACTAGGTTTGCTTGTCTCCATTCCATATTTCGTGGAAGGGGATATGTGTTATTTGAACAGGGAATTCTTTATCATATTTTCCAAATACATTATTCTGTAGGTTATTAATATTATCTTTCCTTTCTCCATATTTTTCTTGTTCAGTCTTTAAGGAATTAAGTCTTTGTTAACTGAAGGCTTTTCAAGCTAATAAGTATAGCTAGTGTGTGCCAAGAGTGATCACAGAAAATGGATGGGTTCTCAATCTTCCTACTCAATGTTTATTCAGCCTTACTTTGCACCATAGATCACTACGTGCTGCTGTCTGTAAAGAGTTTGGATGTTTCGAGTCATGACCGTGTCAGTTTAGTACACTAGGTACATCAAAGTATGAAAGGAAAATAGCACACAGAATATTGTAAATATACCATAGTATTGCAGTTGCATAAAGTGCAGGTAAATAAAGTTGAAGAAAGAATGCAGTAAGAGGTGAAACCTCAGAAAATAGGATGATCCTTAGATATGAATAGGACGCCTTCTGAGAGCTTTCTCACAAGTTATTGAGTTCTCAGACAGGGCAGTCAGTGAAGGTGAAGCAAAGAGGAGAAACTGAAGCAGAGATCCCACTTACGGTTATCCAGTTGCCCTCATGTCAGGAATGCACATGTATGAGTCATGCATGGTAGCCATGGAGGTTAACCAATAACTATTGATCCCTGAACAGGCTTCACTTACAGAAGCCTCAGAACCCACACCACCAAATTGAGGAAGAGTTATTACCCCTCAACCATCAGGCTCTTAAACCAAAGGGGATAACTTCACTCGGCCCATTATTGAGATGTTCCCATAACTTATGGACTCACTTTCAAGATCTCTTCATCTCATGTTCTCAATATTTATTGCTTATTTATTAATTATTATTATTATTGTTGTTTATATTTGTATTTGCACAGTTTGTTTTATTTTACACTCTGCTTGAACACTGAAATCTGCGTGGTCTTTCATTGATTCTGCTATGGTTATTATTCAATGGATTCATTGAGTATGTCTGCAGGACAATGATATATATGATGACAGGTATATACTTTGATAATGTGTACTTTGAACTTCAAATTCCTGCGGCTCTCTGTAATGAGTTTGTACATTTTCCCCATGACCGCATGGGTTTCCTGCCCCATTCCAAAAACATATATGTTAGTAAGTTGTAGGTACAGTATGTAGGCTCTAGAGACATGGCAACACTTGCAGACCAGCCCTAGCACATCTACGGATGTATGGTCATTGATGCAAATGATGTATTTCACTATGTGTTTGGTTGTTTTGATGCACATGTGACAAATCATTAATCTTTGTAACTCTCTCTTCCCCAGCATGGACTACCACTGAGTATTGACTGCAGCTCTGTGTGTTGCAGCCTTTACATTCCTTCAGTTTGTTCACCCTTCATTGTCTAACTACTTACATTTCACATTTTTGCATCCCTTTCTATTTGCTCTTTGATCTCCCTCATTAACCTAACAATCAGATAACATCTTCAAGAGCATATTCCAGTGGGAATGCTGGCCTCACCCTATTTGGCTTTCCCTTTGTCTAATCCATTCTCCAACCCTCCCTGCAACTTAAAACTAACTTGTTCCCTCTTCTTCCATGTTCTGACAAGGATTTACATCATGTTCCTCTTAATATAATCTTTAAACTAATCTTACAATAAAGCTAATGTTACAATAGTTATGGGGGGAATTCAATATGCAGATAGATTGGGAAAATCAGGTTGGTGCTGGATTGCAGGAGGGGGAATTTCTAGAGTGCCTACGAGATGGCTTTTTAGGGCAGCTTGTGATTGACCCCATTTATAGACATCTGTTAGTCTCGTGAGACCATGGATTTGTGCTTGGAAGGTTTCCAATTACCCGTAATGAGAAGTTATACAAGTTATCACTTTATGCTGATGACCTGTTGTTATATATTTCTGATCCTGATAGGTCTATTCCCACTATTCTATCCTTGTTGGTTCAATTTGGTAGTTTTTCTGGTTATAAACTAAACTTGGATAAGAGTGAATTATTCCCTTTAAATGCGCAAACTTTATTGAATGACAGGATACCATTTAAAGTTGTTATTGATAACTTTATTTATTTAGGTATAAAAATTACCGAGAAATATAAAGATTTATTCAGATTGAATTTTTTACCTATGCTTCATCAAATTCAACAACTTACTACTAGATGTAGTATCCTTATCATTGGTTGGTCAGATTAATGCTATTAAAATGATGATTTTACTGAAATTTTTATATTTATTTCAAGCCTTACCAACTTTTATTCCTAAATCTTTCTTCGATAACATTGATTCAAAAATTTCCTCATTTGTGTGGCAAAATAAAAACCCCAGGTTAAGTAAAAGACAGTTACAGAAATCTAAAAAAGATGGTGGTTTAGCTTTACCTAACCTCAGATTTTACTATTGGGCAAATAATATTCGAAACTTAATATATTGGAAACTAGATGTGGATTCACCATTGTGCCCACAGTGGGTAAATTTAGAATGTAATGATGCACAAGATATTCTTTATTCTCCGTTCTTGGTTCTTCTCTTCCTGCTGATTTAGTCAAACTCAATAAACGGATATCCAACCCTATTGTCAAACACACATTACGAATTTGGTTTCAATTTCGTAAGTTTTTTACTCTGAAAAACTTTGTTCTTGATAGCCCTATCTTACTTAATTACTTTTTTAAACCTTCTTTAACAGATCAAGCTTTTAGCATATGGAAAAGGAAAGGTATAATATGTTTTCGTGATCTTTTTTTTGAAGGTAGTTTGATGTCTTTTGACCAACTTTCTAACAAATTTAAGTTAACTAAATCTTATTTTTTTAGATATTTACAAATCAGAAATTTTTTATATAAAGTTCTACCATCCTTTCCCAATTCAACTTCGATAGATTTTTCAGACATGATTTTTACCTTGAATCCTTGTCAGAAGGGATTAGTGGCTCTTATTTATAATATGATTATGAAGATACAACCAGAAATGTCAGGTAGAATTAAACAAGAGTGGGAAAAAGAACTTCAATATAATGTATCAACAGAAAAATGGGAAAAAATTCTACAAATGGTTAATTCTTCTTCTATAAGTGCTAAACATGCTTTAATACAATTTAAGGTCGTACATAGAGCTCATATGTCTAAAGATAAGCTTGCTCGATTCTATTCTCATATTAACCCTCAATGTGACAGATGTCATTCAGATGTGGCCCCATTGACCCACATGTTTTGGTCATGTCCCACCTTACATAACTATTGGAAGGACATATTTGCTATCATTTCTTCAGTTTGGAATATTGATTTACAACCTCATTTTATCACTGCAATTTTTGGTATACCAAATGAGGATGGTAGTCGACTTTCCCCTTCAATTAGACGAATGATCGCCTTTGCAACCTTAATGGCCAGAAGGTCTATATTACAAAATTGGAAAGAAGTAAATCCTCCTACCATGTTTCAGTATTTCTCTCAAACTATTTCTTGTCTGAGCTTAGAAAAAATTAGAAGTACTATTTTCGATTCATCAATTAAATTTGAAGAAACTTGGGGACCATTCATTCAACACTTTCATATGAATTAATTTGGCCTCTTCCAGACCTTTTCTCTTTTTACTCTTGTTCTGGTATGGAGTTCCAGAGTTCTTGACACTATCATGTACATATAAACTGTTATTATTGCCCATGTTAGTTTAGGTTTATTTTTTTTAATATACATTTTTTCTTGCATTTTTATATTTTTTTTCTTTTTTTTCTTTTGGTGATTATTCTTTTTCATGTATAATCAATATAGGTTTGATTGATTATTGCATGATTTTTTTTGCTGATATTTTAATAAGATATTGTTATCTTATTACTAATTTAACTTCAAGCCTAGTGCATTTATAACCTATTTAATATTATGTTATGTTTTTCTTTATATATGAAATTTAATAAAAAGATTGAAAAAGAAAAAGGTTTCCAGGGCGCAGGTCTGGACAGAGTTGTATGAGAGACCGGCAGTTGCCCATGCTGCTCCCCTCTCCACGCCACCAATGTTGTCCAAGGGAAGGGCACTAGGATCCATGCAGCTTGGCACTGGTGTCATCACAGAGCAATGTGCTGTTAAGTGCCTTGCTCAAGGACACAACTGAGCTCAGCTGAGGCTAGAACTAGTGACCTTCAGATCACTAGACCGATGCCTTATCCGCTTGGCCATGCACCAACACTAGATCCACTAGTACTAGTGGATCCACTAGTGGATCCACATCCACTAGTAGATCAGCAATTCTAGATTGGATGTTCTGCAATGAAACAGAATTGTTAGAGAGCATAAGGTAAAGGAACCATTAGGTCAAGTGATCATAATATGATCAAATTCACCCCAAAATTTGAGAAGAAGATGCTAATCTTAGATGTATCAGTATTACAGTGGAGTAAAGGGATTTGCAGAAATATGAGTTAGCCAGAATTAAGTGGGAAAAAACACTGGCAGGGATGATGGCAGAACAGCAATGACTGAAATTTCTGGAAGCAATTTGGAAGGCACAGGATATATAGATCCCAAAGAGGAGAAAGTACTCTTAAGGAAAGATGACACAACCATGGTAAGAAGAGAAACCAAAGCCAATGTAAAAGCCAAAGAGAATACATATAATAGAGCAAAAATTGGTGGAAAGTTAGAGGACTGGGAAGCTTTTAAAAACTGACAGAGGGCAACTAAAAAGTCATTAAGAAAGTAAAGTTGGAATATAAAAGAAAGCCAGCCAATAATATTAAAGAGGGTGCCAAATGTTTCTTCAGATACATAAAGCATAAAAGAGAGGTGAGAGTCCATATTGGACCATTGGAAAATGATGTGGACAAACTGAATAAGCATTTTACATCGGTCTTCACTGCAGAAAACACTAGCAGTATGCTAGAATTTCCAGGTGTCTGGGGGCATGAGGTGTGTGAAGTTATCATAATTAGAGAGAAGGCTCTTGGGAAACTGAAAGGTCTGAAGGTGGATGTCACCTGAATCAAATAGTGTACAGCCCGGAGTTTTGAAATAGGTGGTGGAAAAAAAAATGTGGAGGCATAAGTAATAATCTTTCAGAAATCACTAGACTGGAAAATCGTAAATGTCACTCCACTCTTCAAAAAGGGAGAGAGGCAGAAGAAAGGAATCTATAGACCAATTAGTCTGATCTCAGTAGCTGGGAACATGTTGGATTATTAAGGATGAGGTCTCAGGGTACTTGGAGGCACATGATAAAATAGGTGGTGGTCAGCATGGTTTCCTCAATTCTTTGAATAAATAACAAGTAGATAGACAAAGGAGAATCGGTTGATGTTGTGTACTTGGATTTTCAGAAAGCCTTTGACAAGGTGCCACAACAAGCTACAAGCCCATGATATTACAGGAAAGATTCCAGCATGGATAAAGCAGTGGCTGATTGGCAGGAGGCAAAGAGTGGATGATTGAATTGATGGCTTTGTTGCAAAGTTTGCAGATGATGTGAAGATAGGCAAAGGAGCAGGTAGTATTCAAGTCAAGTCAAGTTTATTGTCATTTCGACCATAGACTGCTAGTACAGTACACAGTAAAAGTGAAACAATGTTCCTCCAGGACCATGGTGTTACATGAAACAACACAAAACTACACTAGACTTTGTGAGATAGCACAAGGCTACACTAGGCTATGTAAAACAACATAAACACTTCACTAGACTACAGACCTGCACAGGACTACATAAAGTGCACAAAACAGTGCAGGACAGTACAATAATTAATAAACAAGACAATAGGCACAGTAGAGGACAAATTTCAATATAATAATAAATGATGTAGATGTCAGTCAAGACTAAGTATTGAGGAGTCTGATGGCTTGGGGAAAGAAACTGTTGCACAGTCTGGGCGTGTTAGCCTGAATGCTTCGGTACCTTTTGCCAGATGGCAGGAGGGAGAAGAGTTGTGTGAGGGGTGTGTGGGGTCCTTCACAATACTACTAGCTTTGCGGGTGCAGCGTGTGGTGTAAATGTCTGTAATAGCGGGAAGAGAGACCCTGATGATCTTCTCAGCTGACATCACTATCCGCTGCAGGGTCTTGCGATCCAAGATGGTGCAATTTCCTGAACCAGGCAGTGATGCAGCTGTTCAGGATGCTCTCGATACAACCCCTGTAGAATGTGATGAGGATAGGGTGTGGGAGATGGACTTTTCTTAGCCTTCACAGAAAGTAGAGATGCTGCAGGGCTTGGCTATGGAGCTGGTGTTGAGGGACCAGGTGAGATTTTCGGTTAAGTGAACACCAAGAAATTTGGTGCTTTTAATGATCTCAACGGAGCAACCATCAATGTTCAGCGGAGAGTGGTCGCTCCATGCTCTCCTGAAGTCATCAACCATCTCTTTTATTTTGTTTACATTCAGAGACAGGTTGTTGGCTCTGCACCAGTCCATTAGCAGCTGCACCTCCTCTCTGTAAGCTGACTCGTCGTTCTTGCTGATGAGACCCACCTCGGTCGTGTCATTGCAGCACAGTCGTGGGTCAGCAGAGTGAACAGCAGTGGACTGAGCACACAACCCTGGGGAGCCCCCGTGCTCAGTGTGATGGTTTTGGAGATGCTGCTCCCAATCCAGATTGACTGAGGTCTCCCAGTCAGGAAGTCTAGCATCCAGTTGCAGAGGGAGGTGTTCAGGCCCAGTAGGCCCAGCTTTCCAATCAGTTTCTGAGGGATGATTGTGTTGAACGCTGGAGTGAAGTCTAAGAACAGCTTTCGAATATATGTGTCTTTTTTGTCCAGGTGGGTGAGGGCCAGGTGGAGAGTGATGGCGACGGTGTTATCTGTTGAGCGGTTGGGATGATATGTGAACTGCAGGGGGTCCAGTGAGGGAGGCAGTGAGGAAGTAGAAGAGCTACTACAGAAGGACTTAAATTAGGAGAATGGGCAAAAAGTGGCAGATGGGTTACAATGTTGGGAAGTGTTTTGTCATGCACTTTGGTAGAAGAAATTAAAGAGTTGACTATTTTCTAAATGGAGAGAAAATACAAAAACCTGAGGCACAAAGGGACTTAGGAATCCTTGTGCAGGATTCCCTAAAAATTAATTTACAGATTGAGTTTGTGGTGAGGAAGGCAAATGCAATGTTAGCATTCATTTCAAGAGGACGAGAATATAAAAACAATGATGTAATGTTGAAACCATATAAAGCACTGGTGAGGCCTCACTTGGAGTATTGTGAGCAGGTTTGGGTCCCTTACCTTAGAAAGGATGTGCTGAAATGGGAGAGAGTTCAAAGGAGGTTCGCTAGTGTGATTCCAGGATTGAATGGCTTGTCATATAAAGAGCATTTGATGGCTCTGTGTCTGTTTTCACTAGGAATACAGAAGAACGTGGGGTGACCACATTGAAATCTATCGATTAGCAAAAGGCCTTGATAGAGTGGATGTGAAGAGGATGTTTCCAGTGGTGGGTGAGTCCAAGATCAGAGGACACCACCTCAGAATAAATGGGCATCCTTTTAGAATGGAGACTGAGGAATTTCGTCAGCCAGAGAATGGAGAACCTGTGGAATTCTTTGCCACCGGCAGCTGTGGAGTCCAAGTCTTTATGTAAATTTCAGGCAGTGGTTGATAGATTCTTGGTTGGTCAGGGCATGAAGGGAGACGGGGAAAAGGCAGGAGATTAGGGCTGAGAGGAATATTGGATTAGCCATGATGAAATGGCACATTAGACTCAATGGATGAAATGGCCTAATTCTGCTCCATATTTTGTGGTCTTATGGTCTTAAATGTAATATTAATAACTCTGTTCCTCTTTCTCAGGATGCTGCCTGACTGGCTAGTGGTGTTGGTCTCCTTTTGTGCTAATGGCGCCTCAGGAAGGTGCATTATTGCCACCTTTTGTAATAGAGTATAATAGGGGCCATCATGGGGATCAGATCCTACATCCCAAACCTAATTTAACTAAAAAGTTCACCAGGGCCCTACATGACTTAACCACTCCCACCTCAGGTACCAGAATATCCTGCAAACTGGCCACCCCAGATCTACCCAACAATTGCCTAAACTGCTTCCTACATTCCAATGAATATCTATGGCATACCATGATCACATGTTCTGCTGTCTAGCTGAATGTTTTCAGAATCTTCTGCTTTTATTTCTAATTTCACTGAAGCTGGTGATTAACTTTTCTCATGATCAATTCGCAATTACCAATCGAACACAGCCAAATGGGTTGTCAAATTAAATTAAAACAACAATTAATTAGTGTATCAGCTGTAATACAGAGTCCTGAGCTATAGACTGGAAGATGTTCAAACCCCTGTCATTTTTACTAGGGAATTAATTTTGACATCATGAAGCACTCATGGAGGGGAATAACAGTCTACATTTTGGTGGAAGACCCTTTATGAGGATTAACTTGGACCAATGCAATTGGAATTAAAAGTCATAGTATTACTAAAAATTGGGCCAGCCAATGGTGTAGTGGCATCATACTGGACTTCGAGGCAGATGATCCTGAGCTTGAATCTGGCCAGGCCTAACCTGAGCAGCAGTAGTATCTGAATGGAAGAAAGTCCTGATGGTCTACTTCATTATTATGCCACAAAAAATCTATGGACAACTACACTATCCATAATGTCACCATAGACTTGACCGGTACTCAACAACAACACAATTACTAAAGGTTACTTTTACTTGTTGCATGTATGTATATTGGAACATACAGTGAAATGCCTCATTTGCAGCATCATTTGCCATGTGCTGGGGGGGCAGCCTGCAAGACTTGCCACACTTCCGGTCCCAACATAGCATGCCCACAACTCACTAACCCTAAACTACACATCTTTAGGATGTGGAAGAAAACCGGAGTACCTGGAGAAAACCCACATAGTCAGAAAGAGTAGGTACAAAATCCTATACATAGTGGTGGGATTGAACCCCAATATTCCGATTGTTGGTGGTGCAAAGCATGATGCTAACTACTGTGCTACTGTGCCATTTTAATGGTAACAGCTTCCCAGTCAGGCTCAATTTTCCTTGCCTGGTGTTGTTGAGTTCCAATCATCTTCTGAAATGTCCAACTGAGCTATAATGCTCACAGTCAATCAGTGTTGGCTTTGCCAATGACATACATATCCCAAAGATTAACAAAGGGAAGAGCTCCACTGATTGATGCACAAATGGGGTGCAGGTTGGAACTCTTTGTCTTCCCCATTCTTAAATAATGTGTCAAACAGTGTCCCTTACACTCAACGGCTACTTTATTAGGTACATCTGTACAGCTAGTTAATGCAAGTTCAGTGGGAGGGTGTGCACCCAGAGGTCATGGTCCACATTGGTACCAATGACATAGTTAGGATGGGTGACGAGGTCCTGCAAAGTAGTTCAGGGTGATAGGTGCTAACTTAAAGGACAAGGCTCCAGCGTTGTGTTCTCAGGATTGCTACCCATGCCACCTACTAGTGAGGCCAATAGTAGGAATATCATACAGTTTAACACTTGGCAAAGGAGTTGTTGCAGGTGGGAGGGCTTCAGATTTTTAGATCATTGGGCTCTCTTTCAGGGAAGGTGGGACATGTACAGAAAGGAAAGTTTGCACCTGAACTGGAGTGGGACAATTATCCTAACAGTAAGGTTTGCTAGTGTGCATGGCAGGGGGCAGAGGGGCGTGTTATATACCCCTAGGGTTTGCTTTTTCTGTGGACTGTCAGTTTAAGACGCCAAGAGATTGGGACTGACTCAAGGACACTGACTGCTGCTGTCCGCTTCTGAGTTGCCATGGCAAAGAGAGGTGGAGATATTTGATGGACAATTAATGTTTATGGTTTCTCGCAGCTTGTTTTGAATATACAAGGACACAGAGACACATACAGTCAGAGCCAAGATGGATTCGGTCAATGGAAGACACCAGTGAGTTGGTCGCTGGTTTAGACTTTCATTAGCTCAAGAGGGTGAATTGAGATTGATCCAGAGTAGTGATAAATGACTCTCACAGGTGCTGCAACTAGAAGAAGTTTACAGAGAGAGAAGAGGAGAGGAAAGTTTGAAACAGAAGAAACCTAGTGACAAAGAGATCACTGTTTGGACCCTCTCCAAATAGCGCATATGGGTGAGATTGATTCCATTCGAATACGAAGGTGTGATTGTCACATAGTTAATCCACAGGAGTGGGTTCTCTGGTGAGGAGAAACCTATCTGAATATCACATGTTTGTTTACCCTTTGTCTGGGTGTGGTAGTTCACTGAAGAAAGGCACTCCTGTGGCAAATCACTGCTGGAGTTACTCCATATGTCATGGAACTGGATATATGGCTATCATGTTGTGTGATTGGGGTAACCTTGTGGAATATACCGGTGTGTCGACCCTTGTCTGGGTAGTGGTTCCCTTGAAGATGGTCCCCTTTGTGATAAGCTACTGTTGGTGATACGTCGTGTGAGGATTCAGAGGACAACGGGAAGATCGATGACACCTGTTTGTTTGGATCACAAATGTCTTTCTCTCACTTCAGCTTCCATGGATTGAACTGAACTGAACTGAACTTTCTTAAATATCATCATAAGACTGTAACTCTTGTCACCTGAGCTTGAATGAGTTTGGGAACTTTATTTTTACACACATATATACGTATAACATTGCTGACTTTTGATTTACCTGGCTTAAGTTACTATATTAAGTAGTTACTAATAAATAGAATTTAACATCAAAACCAGACTCCAGGTGTGTTCTGATACTTTTACAGGGTTGTGTGTACATGGCAGGGGTAGATTAGATTTGCGGGAGTTGGGAACCGGAACGCCAGAACAGATAGTTAAGTGGTTGTGCAGAGATGTTGTCATGCCTACAGACAAGGTCAGGAATCAAAACGTTGAGCATGATGGGACTAACATCCTGAGATGCTTATGTTTCAATGCTAGGATGATTATGGGAAAGGCAGAGGAGCTTAGGGCATGTACAGAACATTGCATTGTGACATTGCAGCCATCAGTGAGACTTGCTTGAAAGGACAGCAGGACTGGACTGGCAGTTCAGTATTCCAGGGATCTGCTGTTTTAGACATGGCAGGGCGGGAGTAGTTAAAAGGGGTGGGGTGGCATTACTAGTAAGAGTAAAAGTCATAAAGGTGCTCAGTCACAACAGATTGGAGAACTTGTCTAGTGAGGATTTACAGGTAGAAATGAAGATTAAGGAAGTCATAACAATGTTAGTAGGACCACCCAGAAAGGGTTTGACAAATTTCATTATAGACCACTCAACAGTCCGTGGGATTTAGAGGATAATTCCTCAGGGTCTAGCAGAGAAATCCTTAGCTACAGGTGAGGTGCCGAAGGATTGGAGGATAGCTCACGTTGTTCCGCTGTTTAAGAAAGACTCTGAGAATAAACCAGGAAATTATAGTGTGATGAACCTGACATCAGTCATGGGAAAGTTATGACTGGAGGCCTGTGACTAGTGGAATCCCACAGGGATCGGCGATGGCTTGTTGTTGTTTGACATTTATATCAAAAGTCAGGATGATGATGTGGTAAAATGGATCAGCAAATTTGTGGATGACGGTAAAACTAGGGGTATTGGACAGAAAGGAAGACTATCAATGCTCACAGTTGGGATCAGCTGGAAAAATGGGCTGAGAAATGGTATATGGAATTTAATGCAGACTAGTGTGAGATGTTACACATTGGGAGGACTGACAAGGGTTGGCTTCACTGGGTGAACCATAGGGCACCGAAAAGTGTAATAGAACAGAAAGATCTTAAAATACAGATTCCCAATTCCTTGAAAGTGGAGTAACGGGCAGTTAAGGTCACAAAGAAAGCTTTTAGCACATTGGCCTTTGTAGATCTATGTAATGAGTACAGGATTTGGGATGTTATCTTTCAAGTATTGTGTGCAGTTTTGGTCACCTTCTTACAGCAAAGATTTAAATAAAATTGAAAGAGTGCAGAGAACATTTATGGGACTATTGGCAGCACTTGAGGTCCTGAGTTATAGAGAAATGTTAAATAGATTTCCTTGAACATAGAAGATTGAGGGGAAATTTTATAGAGGTATATAAAATTATGAGAGATAAATACAAGCAGGCTTGCTTCACTGAGGATGGGTGAGACAACAACTAAAGGTCATGGGTTAAGAGTGAAAGTGTTGGCCAGAAAGAACTACAGTCAAATCAGTGAATTTGAATGAATCAAGGATAGTGGAAGCAGACAGATCAACTGTCTTTGTTCTTGCCATGAGATTGACAAAATGGAGTCTGATATTTTGTGAAGCTGCTCTGCATCCTCCATTTTGTGAACCAAAGTTGCTTGGCTAAATTAGTGCTTTAATGTAGACACAATGATGCACCAGGTAATCTGCTGGAAGAGAGATCATTTCCAAATAAGAAGTTACTTGTGAGGTGTTCTTTGATATTACATAACATGTAGGTTTATGAATGGTGTGGTCTATGTCTGCACTGAGTGACTCAAACTGGTTGCTTGTTGGAATCAGAGTTGAAGAGAACAAAGCACCATAAATCAGCAGTTGTCACTTGTGGAGGAAGAGCAATAAATGGATGTTGGCTCAGCTCAGAGCGAATAGGAAGGTGTTAAAGGTCTGTCAGAAGACCCATAGCCAGTAACACTGAAATACAACATTTGAACTGGTAAGGAATGAATATAAAACCAGACGCTTTGAGTGCAGAGGTCTCCAGAAAATAACTCTCTCCAGAGACCCACTATCATGGATCTGGAATACCCCATGTCCTCCAGATTGAGTTCAGAGCAAGACCTCGAGGAAAATATGGCCAACAGAGATTCCTTTTACTTGTATTATTTTTTTCTGTTCTTTGACTGTTCATACAGGAAAACTCAGTAGATGTGCACATAGGTACTTGGTTGGGTAAATTCCTGTGTTCTTCTATTGAGACAGTAAAGACAGTTGCTGGTAATTATAGTTTCACTCTATGCCTCTCTGATCATTAAATTTATTACAATTACTAAACACAAAATAATTGATTGCATAATTACTCACCCCCTTCAAGTCATTATTTAGTAGATGCACCTTTGGCAGCAATTATAGCCTTGAGTCTGTGTGGATAGGTAATTAATTTAGATCACTTTGTAGAGATCTGTTTTCACTTTTACATGAACGAGTCATTTTCTGTTGATCAGTGTCAAAAAGAAGCTATATTAAATCCATTGTTATTCAATGTTGTAAAACAATAAAACATGAGAACTTCCAAGGGGGTTGTGGTGAATAATTTTTTATAAGCACTGTATGCAGATTAATGGTCCAGCACAGATTAGATGGGCCAAAAGGCATGTTTCTGTGCTGTAATGTTCTATGACTCCATGGCTCTATTTAAACAGCCAATCATGTGGCAGCAACTCAATCCATGCAGACATGGAGAAAGGATTCAGTTGTTGTTCAGACCAAATATCAGAATGGGAAAGAATTTGTGACTTTGACCTTGGAATGATTGTTAATGCCAGATTGTTCACCTCAAAAACGATTGGTTTCCTGGTATTTTCACACACAACAGTGACTAGAGTTAACAGAGAATAGTACGAGAAACAAAAAAAAATCTAGTGAGCAGCAGTTCCATGGGTATAAATGCCTTGTTAATGAGACAGGTCAGAGGAGAATGACAAGATTGGTTCAAACTGACAGGAGTCTGACAATCACTAAAAAAAAGTGTTACAACAGTGGTGCGCAGAAGAGCTTCTCTGAATGCACAACATGTTGTATCTTAAAATAAGTTCAAGATGAACTATCATTCAACATTACATGAATATAGCTAAATGAAAGTGTTTCTTCTGGGGCCAAGGTGCAAATGCATTACCAACACCCTGCAAACAGCACAAATGGTTACTACTTCAGAGGCTTTTTCCAAAGGCTGAAATGGTTGCCACAAGGGGACACAGGTTTAAGGTGCTGAGGAGTAGGTACAGAGATGTCAGGGCTAAGTTTTTATGTAGAGAGTGCTGAGTGTGTGGAATGGGCTGTTGGGGCAACAGTGGTGGAGGCGGATGCAATGGGGTCTTTTAAGAGACCCTATGGCGGATGGCTACATGGAGCTTAGAAAAATAGAGGGCTATGGGTAATCCTAGTAATTTCTAAGGTAGGGACATGTTTGGCACAATTTTGTGGGCTGAAAGGCCTGTATTGTGCTGTAGGTTTTCTATGTTACTTCAGAAAAAGATACACACGGAGAAGAAACAAAGTATAGCCCATGTCCCTGCATGGCATGACTGGAGCTTGTCCTGGTCCTCCCACTGAGCGAACACTGGAAGGCAAACCAAGCAAACATCAGAAGGAAACTCAGAGTGAAGACTAGAAGCAGCGTCAAGAACCGGAGGGCAGCACTGAGTGAGAACCGGAGGGCAGCACTGAGTGAGAACCGGAGGGCAGCACTGACAGTAGGAGCTATCTGTCAACCCAACACAATTCCCAATGCGCCTAGCAAATTCCGTTGATCTCTTCCCTGGGTGGCTGCAACAGGCCACTGCACTAAAGGCAACCCACAACCAAGGCCTAGTCCTTGCCACAACTGAGGCATAGCAACTACACCCCTGTCGGTCCCGCCAATGAACCGACTTGCAGTATTCTACTTTAGCAATCTCCATCAGACCCTTGCGACCTCAATAACGACATCCACGATAACGACTGACTCCACTTGTTGGATCAAGCACAGTCTCAGCACAATGGCACGCAACAAGTCCAGGCAACAACACAACGCCATGCAGTATGTCCTACTCCATCACTATCAAACAACTCACTGATGGGATAGCCCTGCAGAACTGGATGTGCTTAGTATCCAGAACATCACAATCATGGAAAAAAAGACTTACAAGATGAATAGATCCACCTTTGGTTGGCCACTGCATCTGAGTAGATGGTTGACAACAGCAGAAGAGCACAAACGTAGAAAAATACACTCAGTGGCCACCTTATTACCCCCTGTACCTAATAAAGTGGCCACTGGGTGCACTTGCTCAGATCTTGGCAAGAGGTTGCTACCACTCTCATCAGTTCAGCTGGGCTGCTAATTAGCTACAGTGACAGCAATTCAAGTAAGTTAGTTTTAATTGATAGTGATTAAAGATAATTAAGCAGCTGCTAAATACTATTTGTACCTTTTGGAGGCAATCTTTCAAATTCCACAGCGCTTCCATCCCAGACATCACCACCATACATACATCTAGGCCAGCACTAATACAGATGTTACAAATGTACTATAAACTGAGGTAAATAAGAAATATTTCATTGGCTTGTTTACCAATGGTGGTTTAAATTCAGATCTGGCATTTCATGTAGGGATGAGCACTTAATCTACCTCTTGCACCTTATTACTTACCTACATTGCTCTTTCTCTGTTTCTGCAATATTTCTTTTGCAGTCTATTATGTTTTACTTTCTTTTATTTCAATGCACTGTGTAATGATTTGATCTGGAGGAACAGGATGTGAGACAAACTTTCCACTGTATCTCGCTACATGTGATAATAATAAACCAAAGCAAACCACTGAATGAAGAAGTTGTTCCATGAGGAAAATTGAACGATCTTCATTTTACCTGGTGGTAATCAATACTTGTACAGCCAGGAGTACCATAGCATATCTTGGCCATTTTGAATATAGGTGTCTGTGAAATCAGGAAGAACATCCTGATTTGATTCTGGTACCAGCTGTAAATGGATTACAGATCGTCCCCAAGTTGTCCTGAAGTTGGTTTATACAGATGTCCCGAAGTTGGTTTTGTCCATTAGTTGGAAATTGCTGGGGATCGCTTGCTATGGTAGTATTCAACAGTACTCCACAGTATTATAATGAATAGCATCTAAAGCTCGTCTGACTAATAAACAAGAATGATTTATACTTTGTTTTTAAATGTCCATAGGTTTTCTTCTTCTGCACATTGGTTACTTGTTAGTCTTTGTTACCTCTCAAGGTATGGCACTTTATTGTGATATATATGTGCTTTGATATTACATTTATTAAGAAATTTGAAGTGAACAGAGAAGAAACTAGGTCTGCCATTTGTGCGGATGAATGTATGTAGGCAGATCAGACTTTTGAATTTAATATTATGGGAGCTTACTTGATAGCATGTGACGTTTATAATTCAGGAGTTTGTATACTAATCTGATGGTTTCTACAAGTTACAGTTTCTTTACCTACTGCTTTCAGTTTGCAAATAAAATGGGGGTACACCTATTCACAATTCATATCTTAATTTTTTTTTCTGCACCCTCACTCCCCCATTGATTAATTTAAAGATAAAGACAATCATGCTTGTGCAGTGTGAGAATAGTCAGATCAGTCAGTACAAACACACCCAGGGAGTGCTGAACCTTTGCTGCAGTATCAGTCCTGGCTGACTTAAGCTAAAGAACATCAGCAGTTTGGGTATCCTCGCTGGAAAAGCAGACTTACAGAGCTCAGGTCACCCTAAAAGGAAGGAAGCAGCAAACAATGAATAAAGAGCTTTATTTGTCACATGTACATCGAAACACGTAGGGAGATGTGCTGTTCTGTATCAAATCGAATCTGCGAAGATCGTTCTGAGCAGCCCACAAGTGTCACCATGCTTCCTGGCTTGCTCACTAAAACTAACTGTAGTCTAAGCCCGGGGCTTCCTCCGGGTGCTTTGGTTTCCTCCCACTTTCCAGAGATACAGTACGGTGCAAAGGTCTTAGACACATACTGTATATATAGCTGGGATGCCTAAAACCTTTGCACAATACTGTATTTGTCATTGTGGAGTGGAGAGTGGTTTGTAAATATAGAGGGAGCAAAGAATGCTGGGACTGATGAGGGTGGAGCACTATGGGAGGGGTGTGCGTCAGGTGGCAGAGGAGGAGTACTGGGGTGGGGATTGCTCTGGGGCAGACACACCCACCCCTGCAACACCAGGCAAGCCCTTTGATTCCAAACTATTGGTTTATTGATTGTTACAGAATGTCTCTCTGGTGCTACTCCCTCCCCTCTCCCTTCCCCTTTTACCAACCATAATTCCCCTCTCTCCGCCTGGAGTACTTCAGACTACTCACATATGTCATGAATTTTTTTTTTGTGGCAGCAGCACAGTGCAATAAATAAAATTACAGTACTGTGCAAATGTCTTAGGCATCCTAGCTACAGTGTCTAGGATGTTTACACTGTAATGTGTCTTTGGAATGTGGGAGGAAACCAGAGCACTTGGAGGAAACTCACGTGATGATGGTTAGAATATAAAAGCTCCTTAGAGACAGTGGTGGAAGTTGAACCTCGGTGTTATAGCTGGGGCTGTAAAGAGTTCACGCTAACCGCTAGGATACTACGCCGCCTATTATTAGGCACTACTGCATAAAAATACCACTTCATTGTGACGTACATTTTCTTGACACTCTGGAAGCATTCCCATGAATTGGAGTAGTAATCGCTGTTGAAGGAATCATTGCAAACTGTACATACACAGATGGCTTACTGAGAGTGCAAAGAAACTGGTGCAAACCCTTGCCCCAGCAGCAATGAGTCACTAATGACATCGCGCGGGCAAGTTTCCTGTAAAATCCGATGTTGGATGGTATCTCAGCTCTGAGATGTGGGGATGAGTACAGGCCATTGCCACGAACTGGCTGCACCTGCTCCAGTGAGCAGTACCACCATAGTGGGCCAGATCGCAAACCTCGATGAGGAAGGAGGTAGAGAGAAACACACACAAAATGCTGGAGAAATTCTGCAGGTCAAGCATCCTCTATGGAGGAGACAGAGAGCTTAATTGTGTAATGTCATAACAGCAATCATTCCCTCAATGCTAGCAAAGGAGGGAACTACTGACTTCAGGAAATGGGGTGGAGAACATGGTGCTGCCTGTACTGATGGTACTGAGAAAAAGATTTGTTTTTATTTTATTTTATTTGGAGATGCAGCATGATGTCAGGTTTTTTCATTCCAATGAGTCCAGGCTACTCAATTACACCCACATGACCAATTAACCTACTAACTTGGTCTTTAGAGTGTGGGGGAAACTGGAGCACCAGGACGAAACCCATGTGGTTGCATGGAAGATGTAGAATGTACAGACAGTGGCAGAATTGAATCTGGGTTGATGACACGTTAATAGCATTACATTAGCCACTACACTACAGAGCACTTCCTTGGTTGAGAACCCTAAGTTTCTAGGTGTGAACATCTCCAATAGATTATCTTGGTCCAACCAATTAGATGCCTTGGACATTGGCCTCTCTAATTTTTATAGATGCATCACAGCTTGATATGGCAACTACTCTGATAAAGACTGCAAGAAATTGTAGGGATCTGGGGGCACAGCTCTTTTCATTAGAAAACCAAGCCTTCCGGAGTGTGCAGGAATTGAATAGGTCTATCCATACCTGGAGCAGGTGTTGTAGAGCACCACCTGTGGCCCACATGCACCAAGCCATTTAGGATGCAGCTCTGATCCATGTATATTAGCACTGAGTGGTTATATCTTTTTTACTGCTCAGGCCTGGCAGTCCGCAGATCATAGGAGAGACAGACTGAGTGGTGGTCTGTCACTGGAAGGTGTCAGGGATTAGTGGGGCTGGGGTGAAGATCGGAGGGTGATGGGAGGAGTGAGGTAGTTGTTGATGTGAGGCTAGGGACAACAGGCACGGCGCCAAATGTGACAGAAGAATTTGGGATTTGATGGGATGGAGGGGGAAGAATAATATCAACTGCAAGAGCCCAGTCAAGACCATCAGGGAGTCTCATACTGGAATGTGCCCAGACAAAATTTCAGTGATACAAAATGAGCCAAGAAAGCTGGAAGAAAGCAACTTTCAACTGGACATCAAGAAACAGGTTTCATGAATTGAGACATGTGAGACTACAAATGCTGGAATCTGGAGCAACAAACTCCAGATGTTTGTTCAAACTGCAGACTCCAGATCAACCAACTCCAGTTGGAGGATGGCCCAGATTCTGGGTTCCTTTCCTCTCACAGATGCTGCTCAACTCTTTTGAGTTCTTTCATGAGATTGTTTGTTATTCCTTGGCAATGAATCCCTCTTCCCAAAGCAAAGAAAGCTTGTGATAAGAAACCTCTTTAAATAAGGGATTCCCAATGGACCTCTCGGTTAATGGTAGGGTCCTTGGCTTAAAAAAGAGATGACTTGCAGAGTATTTCAAACATTTTGTTTATTCATTGTAAAATATCTTTGACCCTCAATAACAGTCACAGTTATTACTGAAGGTTATCTTGTCCCAATAAACAGTAGAAATCCTTTTCAGTGCAAAGTAATTTATTGGAGATAAGATCTCTTCTTTCAAACGTTATTTAAAAACACATTTTCATGTCACATTAACCAGCTAAGGACATTTAATATCAAACTTAAACTATTACCCATGTCCCAAAACTAAGTGTTTCAGCCATTATAATATAATTAAGACTTTTTTAAGGCCATTTCCGGTTTTGCAATGGAATGAATTCAGCCAATTGTCAGGTAAAAGGATCAGGAGCTGAAAGCATCTCCAGCGAAGCCATACAATACAGATGAGTTGAAGAGAGCAATGGTACTTTTTATTTGCTAAATTTGCTAAATAATTAGATAAGAAGTATCTTAAGAACATTATTTGCGGAGTTCTGACATGATCAAGGAAGAAAATGTTTCTCCAGAGCACTTCATCACATAACTTAATAGCCTAAATATTAATCTAATGGCTACAATTAAGAAGTTTGCTTATGATCAGAAATGTACAGAACTGCATTAACGCAGTAAGACTGAGGTTCAATTCGTAAGGAGTTTTTACATTCTCCCAGTTGCTTTCCTCCTGGTGCTCTGCTTTCCTCCCATATTCCAAAGACATACAGGTTGGTGAGTTAGGGGCATGTTACATTGCCACTGGAAGCGCAACCCTCTCTGATTTGATTTGACGTAAATAATGCATTTCAGTGTATGTTTCGATGCACAGGTCACAAATAAAGCTGATCTTTAATTTTGAAGTTTGTCCAAAGGGCCTGTTTTTATGGTATATAACCCTATGACTCTATTACCAAAGGAAGATGAATAACGGGGCATTTTTTTCATTTGACACTGCAAAAGATTGCAAGTCAATGTTGCGGACCTTTAGAGCCATTCCCATGATACTGTATACACAATGTCTAATTGGTTGAATAAACCTATGGGATGCCTTGTGTTCAGAAGTGAGTTTAAGGAGCCTGAAGAGTAAAATCCTGTAATTTTGACCATTTAAACAATGCTTTACTAGTCTTTAGGACAGATCACTCAATTAGACAATAGTTCACAAAGGATTTTGCTGGATCTTTTAGGAGTGGAGTACACTTGTCTGTATCCGCTGCCCTTGTGATTCATCCAGTTTGATTTTATTTAGGCATAATTGAAAGGCTTGTTGCAGTTTCAGAGGGCTGTTAACAGTCAGCCACAAGGCTGTGGGTCTGGAGTCACTTATTGGTGATCCATTACCCTACCCTCAATTACCCTTTTAGGTGCCTCCTTGAAAAACCCCAAGTGGTTTGTCAGACATGACTTCCCAGACACAAAGGTAGCCCACTGGATCAGCTAGTCCCTCCAGGTTCAAGTCCAGGCAACCCCCTAGGTATGTACATCGGTAAGTCCAGAGTTCAAGGCCTATAGTTCGGAGTCCCATCAAAGGCTAGTCCTGGGGTTAATACCAAAGATTGAAGCCAAAAGTTTGATCCAAAGTCCAGACGTCGAAGTCCCAAATCTATTGTCCATGCCAAAAACACTTACAAATTTTGACAGATGTACCGCAGAGAGCATTCTAATTGGCTGCATCGCCAGCTGGTGTGAAGGGCTATTGTACGGGATTGAAGTAAGCTGTCGAAAGTTGTAAAATTAGTCTTCTCCATCATGGGCACTAGCCTTCCTAGTATCAAAAACTGAACCTCTTGACCATGTCTGTATGCTTTTATACATTGAATTGCTGCCAGGTGATTCGATGATCAGATATTTGTATTAACAAGCAAGTATACAGGTGTACCTAATAAAGTGGTCACTGAGTGAATTGCACCTCTACTTCCTTAGGAGTTTGTGAAGATGTGACATGACATCTAAAACTTTCACAAACTTCTATCGATGTGTAGTGTCGAGTACATTGACTGGCTGCATCAAACACCACTATCCTTGAATGGAAAATCCCACAAAAAGTGAAGGATTCAGCCCTGTCTATCTTGGGTAAAGCCCTCCCCACCACTGAGCACATCTACATGTAGCACTGTCACAGGAAAGCATCATCCATCATCAGGGACCCCAACTACTCAGGTCATGCTCTCATTTCAACATTGCCATCAGGAAGAAGGCACAGGAACCTCAGAACTCACACTACCAAGTTCGAGAACAGTTATTACTCTTCAACCATCAGGCTCTTGAACCAAAGGAGAAAATTTCACTCAGTTTCATTTGCCCCATTACTGAAATGCTCCCACAACCCATGGATTCAATTTAAGGACTTTTCATCTCATGTTCTCAATATTTGTTGCTTATTTATTGATTATTATATTATTTATTTATTTCTGTATTGCACAGTGTATTGTCTTTTGTACTTTGGATGAACACCGAAGATTGTGTGGTCTTTCATTTATTCTATAATGGTTATTATTCTATTAAGGATTTATTGTGTATGCTCACAACAAAATGAATCTCAGTGCTGAATATGGTGACTTATACGTTCTTTGGTAATACATTTACTTTGAACATTTAACTTTGTCTTTAGTCTAGTAAGACTACCTTGTTAGTCTTAGTAACTCTGATGTAGGATGGTGAAATTATTATTAATAATTCATTGTTCCTTTGGTGTATTCCGTTGTACAATCGTAGACAGGAAGAAAAGCTAGTGAGGAGCAACCAGCGGGATTCATTGCTTGGAGTAGGAATTGCTTAAAATAACCATGCTTTAATAATAAATGGTCACAATGGACACTGGTATTGAACAAAGACTGCCTGTCTATTTGTGTGAAGGAACATCATGAGATTCCTTTCTGTGCTCCAGGATTACTGAGCACCACTGGCCTACATGAAAGAGATCTCAGTTTTGCATTCAGCATGAATTTAGTGGGTCTGAATGATGCCATAAAACAGGAGGTAGAATTCCAAAATTGCCTTTTCTTTATTCACTGACAATCCTTCAAACACCAACAGGAAATGTCTTGATTTGCAGATTATCTGAGAAGACGGAATGATGATTTAAGATGTCCCCTAAGCTGCAGACGTATGGGAAGAACATCAAACAAAGCTTCAGTGACACACTGTGTGTGTGTGTGTGTGTGTGTGTGTGTGTGTGTGTGTGTGTGTGTCTGTTTACATGCCACCATTCAAACACAATCCACGCTTAACGTACAACATTTGGAACTAAAACCAATCCTGTGCTTTATCAACGTAGACCAACAATGACAGAAGCAGAATTCACTGCAGCTTCTAAAATGTTACAGAACTGCAAATGTTCCCTGATATTGTTCAAGTTCATGTTCAATTTTATTGTCATTCAACCATAGACATGCATCCAGCTAAATGAAACATTGTTTCTCTGGGTCAAGGTGAAAAACACAGCACATATAGTTACAATCCAGAACGTACAGTGACAAAATAATACCAGTACAAGTCCTGAGTGATATGGCCTGAAGATCGACAGGTTGGTATAACGTGTGAGGTGCATGTTTATGTAAAACAGTATAATGGCACTATTATAATAAAACAAGCAGCAACAGAAGATGAGAAGTGACCAGTGGAGGATGAGTGAGCGTCTGTGAGTTGGGAGTGGGGTGAGCGTGCGGCAGGAAATTATTACTGAAGGAACAGTTGAATAGAGACTAGAACTCGAGGTCATAGATTTAAGGGAAAAGATTAAATAAGCAGAATCTGAGGTGTAACATTTAAGATAAGTTTGGGTAGTTATATTGATAAGACAGATAAGGAAGGATTTAGTCTGGATGCAGATTAAAGGCACAAGGCAGGAGGTTATCATGGCTAGATGGGCTGAAGAGCCTGTTTCTGTACTGTGGTAATCTATGATTTCATGAATGCTTCGCAATGAAGTTCTGCACTGTGGCCACTTTATTAGGTACCCCCGTACACTTGTTTATTAACACAAACATCCAATTGGTTCAATTACATAAAAGCATGCAGACATGGTCAAGAGGTTCAATTGTTGCTCAGACCAAGCATCAGAATGGGGAAGAAATGTGATCTAAGTGACTTTGACACTAGAATGATTGTTGGTGCCAGATGGGGTGGTTTTGAATATCTCAGAAACTGCTGATCTCCAGGGATTTTCATAGACAACAGTCTCTAGAATTTACAAAGAATGCTGCATAAAATAAAAAAAATCCACTGAGTGGCAGTTCCGTGGGCATAAATGCTTTGTTAATGAGAGAGGTCAGATGAGAATGGCAAGACTGGTTCAGGCTGACAGGAAGGTGACAGTAACTCAAACAACTCTGCATTACAACAGTGGTGTGCAGCATGCACGAAACATTGTGCCTTGAAGTAGATGTGCTTCAGCAGCAGAAAATCACAAACATAAATTAAGTGGCCACTTTATTAGGTACAGAAGGTTCATTGCATTACTTTATGGCATGGGAAATTAAATGTATGAACACCCTGTCTCTGATCTTTACCTCACTTCTTTTTAACAGCAGAGCAAGCACAGTTAGTCAGAGGCTGGGAGTTAATGATTGGGGTACAGAGACCCCAATCAATGCTGAGAATCAGAGGGTAGATCAAGAAGTATAGAATCATTGGAGAAAATGCTGTGGAAAAGGTCTTGGGATGGGAATCAGAGAAGAACTGGAGGTAGAGAGGGCCTTGGCACTAGGTAGAAAAAATTGTTGCCCAGGTGGAGGGCGGAACAAGAGGACAGAGAGAAAAAAAACCTGAGAATTCACAATATATTTTGTACAGAGAGAATTAAGAAGATAAAGTAACAATTTGTGATCAGTAGAGAAAGAATCAGGAGGTCTTGCATCATGGTCTGGTATAACAATTCAATTGTGCAGGAATTGAAGAACCAGAGTAGTGGACTCCACCCAATATATTACGACACATCTGTCCCCACTATAGGTCATACCTATATGAGGCGTTGCTTCAAGAAGATCCCCACCATCCAGACCATACATTCTTCTCACAGCTACTGTAGGGCAGGAGTTGGACAAGCCTGAATTCTCACGGTTCCCTGTTCACAAACAGCTACTTTCCATTTGGTTACACCTTAAGACATAGGATCAGAATTAGGCTATTCAATCCATTAAGTCTGCTTTGCATCAATTAATTTGCTTTCCATCATGGATAATATATTATTCCTCTCTATCTCATTCTCCTAATTTTTCCCCATAACGTTTGATGCCCTGATTAATCAAGTGTCTGACAACCTCCACTGTAAGTATACCCAGTGACTTGGCTCCCACAGATTCATTACCCACTGGCTAAAGAAATTTCTCCTCATCTCTGTTCTAAAGGGACATCATTCTAATCTGAAGCAGTACCCTCTGGTCCTAGACTTTCCCACTATTAGATTCTTTCCATATCCTCTCTATCTAGGCCTTCCCATATTTGATTGGTTCCAATGGTATTTCCCATCATTCTTCTAAAGTCTAGGGATTACAGGCCCAGAATCATCAAACACTCCTCATACTTTAACCCCTTCATCCTGGGATCTTTCTTGTGAACCTCCTCTGGACTCTCTGCAATGCCATCACATCCTTTCTTAGATAGGGGGGAGCAAAACTGCTCACAATAATCTAAATATAACCTGACCAATGCCACAGATAGATTAGGAGAATGGGCATGAAAATGGCAAATGAAATACAATGTTGGAAAATGCATGGTCATGCACTTTGATGGTAGAATAAATGTAGAGACTATTTTCTAAACAGGGAGAAAATCCAGAAATCTGAGATGCAAAGTGACTTGCAAGTCCTTGTGCAGAACACTCTAAAGGTTCACTTGCACGTAGAGTTGGTGGTGAGGAAGGCAAATACAATGTTAACATTCATTTCAAGAGGTCTAGAATGCAGGAGTATGGATGTGATGCTGAGGCTTTATAAAGCACTGGTGAGGACTCACCTTGAGTATTTTGAGAAGTTTTGGGCTCCACATCTATGAAAAAGGTGCTAGTGTTGGAGAGGATCCAGAGGAGGTTCACAAGGATGATTCTGGGAATGAAAGTGTTATCATACCAGGAATGTTTGATGGCTCTGGGTCTGTGCTCACTGGAATTTAGAAGGATGAGGGGGGGATCTCATTGAAATGTTTAGGATGTTGAAAGGCAGTGTAGATGTGGGAAACATTTTTCCCATGGTGGGGGAGTCTAGGCCAAGAAGGCACAGCCTCATTGTAGAGGGGTGTCTCCACCTGGCTTTGCATCATCTGAAAACTTGGCCACAAAGTCATCCATTCTGTCATCTGGATTATTGGCATATAACGTGAAGAGAAATGGCTCCAAAACCAATCCCTGAGGGAACATCACTTTTCACCAGCAGCCAACAAGAAAAGGCCCCCTTTGTTCCCACCCTTTGCCTCCTGCCTGCCAATCAGCTTTCTGTGACTGCTTCAGCCCCTTCCTCTGGCAGCGCATACTGGCATCTGCTAGGGGGGATTATTGCTCATCAGGTTCCTATGAAATCTACCCCCCCCCACCATAAACCTATGCCTTCATGTTCATGATTCCCTAACCCCGAGAAAAAGACTTTGTGCACTGACCTTGTTAATGTCTATCATAACTTTATACACCTCTATAAGCTCGCCCATCTCTTTCTTACACTCCAATGTATAAAGTTCCAAACTGTTTACCTTCTCTCCATAATCCACTTGCTTAAGACAGGGCACCATCCTTGTAAATCTCTTTTGCACTCTTTCCAGCTTAGTGTTAGTATCATTCTGAGACCGCTGGGAAATAATCTTGAAATATTACTTACACAAAGGATACCTAAAAAGTTGGCAGATTCAAGCAATTTGGGAGATGGATTAGCAACGAGATGCAGGTAAGAAAGTCAGGAGCATAGGTTCACAAGGCTTAAATTACAGATTTATTAAAAGCAACAGTGAAACTAGAATTAAAGCACAGAGTTTTGAGACTAGAAAAGATTACTCATTTGCTACCTGGGACTTGAATTCAATTATATTGGTACCAATGTTGCACAATTCATATACATTCACATTAATGGACTGAACATATTATTCAACAACACACACAAAATGCTGCAGGAATTCAGCAGGCCGGGCAGCATTTATAGAAAAGAGTACAGTCGACATTATGGGCTGACATCCTTCTGCAGGACTGGAGGAAAAAAATGAGGAGTAGAGTTAAAAAGTAGGAAGAGAAGAGGGAGAAACACAAGGTGATAGGTGAACCCAGGAGGGGGAGGGATGAAGTAAAGAGCTGGGAAGTTGAATGGTGAGAAGGATAAAGGACTGGAGAAAGGGGAATCTAATAGGAGAGGACAGAAGACTTTGGAGGAAAGAAAAGGTGGGAGGAGTACTATAAATGTGCAAGCAAGGAAGAGGGAAAAGGGTAATGGGGAATGGTTGGGTGGCATAACTAGAAGTTTGAGAAATTGATGTTCATGCCATCAGGTTGGATGCTATCCAGATGGAATATAAGATGTTGTTCCTCCAACCTAAGTGTGGCCTGATCATAACAATGGAGGAGGTCATGGATGCACATATCGGAATGGGAATGGAAAGTGGAATTAAAAATGGGTGGACACTGGGAGATCTCGCTTGTTCTGGCGAACGAAGGCAAGTTTGTGAGTGAGGCAAAATTGGAAGCACAGGGAATATCTTCCCCCAAATGCACTGGTTAGCTTTTGTTGAAGGACTTGAGTACCTTAGCTCAGTGAAGCCTGTCTGATTTATAATAGTTTGCAACTCCAAAACATAAAAAAACTAATTGAAAGGAAACATGGAGCCAGGAATAACATGTCTTAGTTTCGGTTTTACTCTTAGCAAGATGTGTGCATACTATGTGGTGGCATGATGACGTATGCCATTCATGTACTTTTACATATAACCTGTTATATAAATGAACAAGAATGCTTAGTCAAACATGTATTGACAACATTACTCAAGTATTACTGAAATAGTAAATACTCAGCATGATACACCGAAGGAAACCTTTCTTATTGGATTTCAGCAACAGTAAATCAAATATAAACAGAGAATTCTCAATGCACAGTGCTCCTGGTTCAAGAATGGTCCAGTCAAAGATCAGGTGACCTCACAGAACATTCTGAGATCCCTCTGTGGACCCTAGTTTGAAGAACAATGCACAATAGATTTAGGGTCAAATCCATTATCTACTAGTTTTGGCCTACTGGGAAACAACAGCAGCCTTGAGCAAAGGAGTTTATTCTTTAAAAGAAAACAGATGGTATCATTAATGTAGCTTTCTGATTCTTTGCATGCTCTCAGAAATACATATGATTTATTTTAATTATTCATTTTCCATGGTATGAGGATCATTGACAAGGACAACGTTTTTCCCATCTCCAGTTCCCCCTTGAGATAGCAGCACAGTGCTATCAGAGGGCTGCTATCTTGAATTACTGCAAACCTTCTGATGAGGAAGTTACCACAGTGCTACTTGTTAGGCACTGGGTCCTCCTGTTTGGTGCATTGAATAAAGAGTGGTGCTCACCCTAATGAGGAAACTAGAATGGAGGCAGCATGGGAGAGTAGGGGTGATATGGTGGAATAGCGATTAATGCAATTGTTTTATCGGGCCAGCAATCACTGCTTGGGGTACAATTTCCACCACTGTCTGTAAGGAGTTTGTATGTTCTTCCTCTGATGGTGTGAGTTTCCTCCAGGTGCCCTGGTTTCCTCCAACACTCCGAACGACACAGTTAGAGTTAGCAAGCTGTTGGAGCCGGAAGCGTGGGACTTGTGGGTTGCCTCCAGCACATTCTCAGACGGCGTTGGTTGTTGATGCTCAAGTAACACTTTTCACTGTATGTTTTGATGTACATGTGACAAATAAACCTAATCTTTAATCATTAAGGGGAAAAGACAAATTTCAAAATCAAGACCCACTGATGCTGCAGCATCCTTGTCACCTGTGTAAAGGGAATAGTTATGCCCATATTGGTTCAATCAGTCAATTGCATGCACAATGCCAAACTAACCTAGATAATTTGGGCTTAATCAAGAGCATGTGATGAAAAACATTGGGTAAGGGGTTAGTCTTTCTCTGAACACAATTGTATAGCAAGTGGCTTGAAGGCTGTTAAAGAGATGGATCAAGAATCATAGGCCTTACCGGGGAAATATGGTAGAGTTATAGGTTTTCACAAATAAAAATAGTGGAGGTGTTTCATGCTTTAAAAGAAACATTACAACTCATTTATTGTACTCTAAATATTCATCACAAAGCGTGGTAAAAGTACTTTACGTAACTACATCATCACTTCAGACCAGCATCATAAAGTGAACCCCAACTCAAAGTTGGTGGCTGTGAATTATGTGTGTTTCCACCAATTACATCACCTTACAGATTCCCTCCCTTGAAGTGAATTTACGAACATGATAGAATTTTATGATTATACAATTGTTTTAAAGTCATCATTACAAAAGGCTAGTCATTGCTGGTTCTCATATTTCACGTTGTTAACTGATTTTAAAATCCTCAGCTGCTGTGGCAGGGCTTGAAGTTGGAATTCTGGATTGCTCATTCTGGATTACTTGTTTCTGCAATCTGAATGCTACATTCACAGCTGACTGTCGCTCTTGCACACTGAATAGAGGTGTTCCGTGAAACATCCACTCTGATATTGGCTTCTTGAATGTGGAGAAGAGCACATGGTGAACACTGAATAGGAGGAGGTATGAGTGGATTGTTATTCCCCCCATAAAGATTGCTTGGGTACTTGTATGTTGGGATAGGAGGAGGGAAAAAGTGAAGCATCATTCCTGGCATGGAAACAAAATCTGGAAACCCAGATTAAAGACCTGGTAAAATAAATGTGAATCATATCTGAAAGCTATAAACATCAGTGGTGACTGTTGTAAAAATCCACCTGGTTTGATGACATCGATTATGGACAGAAATCAGGCATCCAATCTAAAAAGCTATCTGTGAACAATAATATATGAATCTCAGCCATGTGAATACTGGCTGTCTAAAATTTTGTGGTTGTTGAGTCATAGAATGATAGAATTTAACAAAGCAGTCCAGAGTGTTTGTCCTGACCATTGTATCCATCTATCCTATTTAGTCACTTCAGGTATTGGGGAAAAGAACTCCAGAGAGTAACACCCCTCTACTGAAAGAGGATTCAGGCCAATCATGACAAGTTAGCCTTCTCAGATAATTGCATTCCATGAAAATATAAAACAAGGCGGCATGGTATTGAAACGGCACTATTTGAATGATCAGGCATCAATCTGAAACATTATCTCTGCTTCTTCCACTACAGATGGCACCAGACCCACAAGATATCTCCAGCATTCTGTCCAGCATTCAGATTTCACACATTTGCAGCTCTTCTTCACTTTGAAGATACAGACTTTTATTGAAACGTATTCATCGTAATTAGTGAAAAATTAATTTGCTTTACATTAATAAGCTTGCTCCTTTCAGTGTAATCTATGCCAGCATCAAAGGGAGAAGGATCCAATGAGCACTGCAGTTGTTAGAAGGAACCATAATGTTAGAGATGCTAGAGATTACTCATATGGTACGTCATAAGCTGAGAGGTGACAGAAGTCATGCATTGCTAAGTATGCATAAAACTGCAGAAGAGATCAGCATAATTTGTTTTCAGGGCCACTGCTAATCTGCAAATGAAGCGATAACAAGTATAACTGTAAATGAATGTTATTACTGCCCAATTTGGGTTCTCCCTCTACTTTAATAACTAATATGATTTCAATCTATAAATTTTATCAAATAAGCCTGATACCTCTTGAATAAACATTGTCTGGGGAAGTAATGAACCAGAGTTATCTGCTAAAGTAACCCACAATGATAATGACACTTGATGTTTTTTGGTGTGTGTGAATGATACCTCAACTCCAAATAGTGAGTTAGAAGTGCCAAGATCACTTGCAGCTTTGCGAAAAGAGGGAGCAATGGGTCAGCAAAGCAATGCATTGACTGTGAGTTACTGCATTTGATTGGTAGCAAGTTGTTCCACAACCACCGACTCCATTCTGGTATCCGTCTAGAACTGAACTAGATTCTTTGCAACCTAGTCACCTCTCTGCAGGAAAGGTATCAGTAGGATAGAAAAAATACAGGGAAAATTTATAAGATTGTTGCTAGGACTTGAGATAGATGGAAAGATTGAATAGGTCGGGTCTTTATTCCCTGGAGCATATGAGGGGGAATTTGATAGAGGTAATGCAAAATTTTGAGGAGTATTTTAGGGTTATTTCAAGCAGGCTTTCTCCACTGAGGTTGGGAGATAACAGAACTAGAGGTCATCAGTTAAAGGTGAAATATTTAAGGGAACCTGAGTGGAACTTCTTCACTCAGAAGGTGGTGTGAGTGTGGAATGAGCTGTAGCAGTGGAACAGGAAGTAATGGATGAGAGATGTATGGAGGACTATATCCTGGTGTGGGTTGATGGGCCTAGGCAGAAAAATGGGTCAGCATTGACGAGAAGGGATGAAGGGCTTTGAGTGCTCTATGACTCTATAACACAGAATCAGACCAAGCAAGTTAATGTGACAAATCCTGTCATCTCCAAATTCATCTTCTCAATACCATCAACTTTGCTCCTGGCTCAGATCATCTTCTCATCACTTTGTTAGCTCCAGACTGGACCATACAAATATGATCACAGAAACATGAAACCATAAGACAGTAGGATCAGAATTAGGCCATTTGGTCCATCAAATCTGCTCTGCCATTCCATCATGCTTGATTTTTAAAAAATTGCTCTCAACTCCATTCTCCTGCCTTCTCCCCAAAATTCCTGACACCCTTGAAAATCAAGACCTTATCAATATCCCCTTTAAATGCACTAAATGAATTTCACAGATTCACCATTTTCTGGCTAAAGACATTCCTCTCTGTTCCAAAGAGATACCCTTACATTCTGAGGCTGTGCTCTCTGGTCCTAAACTCCCCAACTATAAGAAAAAATCCTCTCCATGTCCACTATGCCTTAGCCTTTGAATATTTTGATAGGTTTCGATGAGATCTTCTAAACTCCAGCAAGTACAGGTATAGAGCCGTAAATGCTCCTTATATGTTAACCCATTGACTCTCCAGTTCATTCACATGAACCTCCTCTGGAATCTCTCCAATGCCAGGACATTGTTTCATAGATAAGAGCACAAAACTGCTCACAATACTCCAGATGCAGTCTGACCAATACCTTATAAAGCCTCAGCATTACATCTTTGCTCTTATATTTGAGTCCTCTCAAAATGAGTGTGAACTTCCTCACCACCAACTCAGCCTACAAGTTAACGTTCAGGGAATGTCCATGAGTTGGTGATCCAGCCCTATTATTCTGTTCAGCCATTCAACGTCATGATGGCTGGTCATCCATCTTGCTAACTTCCTGGCTGGCCTTATTCATTCTGCTTTCTGCACACTTCAGGGTCATGCAAAACTCTGAAGCTGGTATCCTTCCCAAAAGCAAGTCCCGATCAGCTGTCACCCCTGTGTTTGTTGATTTTGCATCATCTTCCCATTAGGTACCAACCAAAGTTGAAATTTCACACCCTCATTTATAAATGCTTCATGGCCACACACTCTCCTTCCATTATGATTATCTTCAGTCATCCCAGAGGATTCTGTTCTCCTCCAATCCTGACCTCTGGATCACCCTCAAATTTAATTGTTCCTCAACTGGTGTCTGTGCCTTCAGCTGACAAGGTCACAATCTCTGGAGATCCCTTCTGAAATCTATACACTTCTATCTTACCTTCCTGTTTTAAGATGAACCTTTAATCAAGCTTTAGGGTCACTTGCTCTGGTATCAGAACTTGTTTCAGGTTTAATATCACTGACATTTGCGGTGAAATTTGTTGTATTGCAGCAACGGTACAGAGTACACATATACAGTTTATATATATCTCAAGACCTCCATACCTTCTGCACAGGCTTATGATGATGATCATCATCACCCACTGTCCTTCGAGACAGATGGATGTCAATGAATGAAATAGGTTGAAGGTGGGAGGGGGTGTGCTGAGATCATGGATCTTAAGCCATAGAAGTAGAATTAGGCCATTCAGCCAACAAGTCTGCTCTGGCATTTGATCATGGCTGACCTATTGTTCCCTCTCAACTCCATTCCTCTGCCTTCTCCCAAAAACCTTTGACATCCTTATGAACTAGGAACCTATCAATCTCCGCTTCAAATAAAGCCAATGACGGCCTCCAAAGCAGCCTATGGCAATGAATTCAACAGATTCAACACACTCTGGCTAAAAAAGTTCCTCCTCATCTTTGCACACTCTCCACACCATTGAAGATGTTAAGATGTTGTACCTTAGGATAGTGATGTCGGTCATTAAGGACCCTCATAATGCAGAACATGTCTGCTTCTCATTATTAGCATTGCAGAGGAGGTACAGAGGACTGAAGGAGCACTCTCAGTGTTTTAAGAATATCCGCTTCCCCCCGCCATCAGATTTCTAAACCTTTTTATTCATCTTTTTACACTATTTATTTATTTAGTAACTTGTAGTAACTTTTATATCTAACATTTGGCAATGATTAAAATCTTGATTCTGATTCCAAATGTCTTCACATTTTCCTGATTTGCAGGCAGCATCCAGAACTGGTTACAGTAATTCAGTCTTGTCCCAATTTAATACCTATCATACATCACACTTCATGCCACCACGAATTCCAGTTCTCACCCAGTGCCAAGTCAAGTATGTAATTTATCACCACTGGCAAAGCACCAAAGTGTCTGAGAAAACAAGATTGACAAACAACATAAATAGAAAATGGCTGGAAACACTCAGCTGATCAGTGAACAGCTGTAGAAAGTAAAACAGTGTTAACCTTTTCAGTCTGTAATCCTTGGCCAGAACTGATTAAGTTTCTCCAACCCGAAATGTTAACTTGAGGGTGAGCAGTTTCAAGTTCCTGGGTGCCAACACATCTATCCTAGGCTCAACAAATTAATGCAATTACAAATAAGATATGCCAACCCTTCAGAGCTTGAGGAGATCTGGTATGTCACCAAAGACTAGCAAATTTCTACACATGTATCACGAAGAGCATTCTAACTGGTGATATCATCATCTGCAATGGAGGGCTATTGCACAGGATCAGAAAAAGCTGCAGAGAATTGAAAACTCAGCAGCTCTATCATGGGCACTAGCTTCCCCAGCATCAAGGACACCTTCAAAAAGTACAGGAGCCTGAAGACACACACACTCAGTGCTTCAAGAACAGCTTCCTCCCCTCTGCTATCAGATTTATAAATAGATCAGGAACTAGCCCATGGACACTACTGCACTATTGCTCTCTTTCTGCACTGTTTGTTTTGTAACTACAGTAAGAAATACATTGTATAGAGATATATATTTATTTTATACTGTAATTTATTTTTTTAATGTCCTGCACTGCACCGATGCTACAAAGCAACAAATTTCATAACATATGTCATAAGATGTTATATATCAGTGATATTAAACCTGATTCTGATTTTGTTTTTTTTTCTAGTTGCTGCCTGGCCTGCAGAGTGCTTCAACGATTTTCTGCTTTTCTTTCAGAATTTCAGCGCCTGCAGTTTATTTCATATTTTCAAAAAACAACTTGATGTGAATAACTGTCTGGAAAATGCAATCTTTGTGATCTTCAAAAATGAGCTCGCCAATGTGGAACACAAGGGATTCTGCAGATGCTGGAAATCCAAAGCAACACACACAAAATGACAGAGGAACTCAGCAGGTCAGGTAGCATCTATGGAGAGTTTAAAAAACAGTCAACTTTTAGGGCCAAGGGCCTTCATCAGGACTTGCCTACTGATGAAGCACTGCTGAATGGTCTCAGCCCAAAGCCTCAACAGTTTACTCCTCTCCATAGATGCTGCCTGGCCTGCTGAGCTCCTCCAGCATTTTCTTCCCACTCACTAATGTGGAAGTTGTGAAGGCCAAGTAAGTTATCTGATTGCAAACATTCTTCCTGCGAGGATAAGAAATGCTGAAAGTCTCTAAGCTTTTTTGATATACTTTTGTCACTTGTTGGAAGAACAGAAGCATTTGGAATGAAGCACATGAAATTTTAATGCGTTTAAGTTAATGGTGCATTGGAATCCCACAAGGTGACTGTAAACAAACAGAACTGATATGAAAGGTATAAAAAGCCTTCAGTGCTTCCACCTGAAGTTTGACAAATGATGCTGAAACCTAAAAAGAGGACATCAAGGATTATCCTTTCATCTCTGAACCTTCAATCAGACAGGGTGAAGCATTATTGAATAGTACAGCAGAACTGAATGTCAGAACTGAAACACTAAGCTCAGTGGATATGATGATTCAAAGGCTCACAACAACTGTGGCTTGGCAGGAATTTGGGACTAATTGGCAATGTTATGGAGGGAGGCCATATAATCCTCTATGAATGCAGTAAACAAATGTGACAACTTAGGCTTTTTACTACTGTGAGAACGGTTTATCCTAAATCTCCTCCCTGTTATAGCAAAATGGCTCAAGAAAGCATTGTGCTGACAGTGCAGAAAAATAGAAATCATGCCACTTTTCCCTTTGCCTGAAGCAAAAGCTTTCTTCAAATATCTGGAGGAAGTAAGTCCTGAGGGAAGAGAATTAAGGAACCGGCTAAAGGTACAGAAAAGGCATTCTTAGGCTACGTCCACACTACACCGGATAAATCTGTAAACAAAGCTTTTTCTCTTCGTTTTTACCCTTCGTCCACACTAAAACGGTGTTTTCTTCCCTGGAAACCGGAGCTTTTCAGAAACACTTTCCGGGGTAACTACACAAATGCACCCTTTTACGGTGAGATTCGACACCAAACATGTCGCTTGTTTTCGGTAGATGTGTCCTGTGCATGCGCAGTAGGTGGAGATACACTGAAATCTCCGTTTCAATGTGGATAGAGATATTTTCAAAAACGCATAGAGTGGACGCCTATCGTTTTTACGTGAAACCGGCGTTTTCAAAATTATCCGGTCTAGTGTGGATGTAGCCTTAGTAACAAGGCTTCCATTCCCAAAGCTTAGGCCGCCTCTAGGAATAACCATCCAGTGTTCATTGAACTGTGAATGGCTAACCATAACTCCTAACAGTGATGGACTCATAATGGTCATCTGCTCGGACCTTGGGGGTTAACAACCTTGGTTTGACTTTCCATTTCTTTGGGTGTTTGACATGTTTTCTTAAATAGGTTCTCTTGGGGATTGCTATTTGGGCTGCCTGTAAGGGGAGAAATCACAAGAATAGATACAGTGTGCATACTTCGATAATAGAAGTACTTTGAAATTTGAAATATCACTTTCCTGAGGACGATTTGAGAGGGTTATAGATGCCAGATTTAACAGCAATATAAACAGCCTACAAATAAGTGAATGGAATTAAAAACTGCCATTCAAATTCACATGATAAACAGAGATGCTATTGAAGGTGTGGTGCAGGACTGCAGTGACAGATTGAGAAAAGTGCTGGGGGTTATGCTGCAGTCTTTACAACTCCTGATCTCAGCATTATCCATCTATCTATTCTTTTGAACATTGGTTGTTTGTCAGACTTTGTGTGTAGGTTTTCATGGATTCTATTGTATTTCTCTATTCTACTGTGATGCCTGTAAGAAAATGAATCTCAGGGCAGTATATGGTCGTAATAATAATAATAATAATAATAATAATAATAACTGTTTATAGAGTATATTTCATACAGATGGTGTAGCTTAAAGTGCCTTACAATGGGATTAAAGTGCAAAAGTATCTGGTGGTTAAAAGTGTCAACAGTGTCTGCATCCCTTATAGTTTTATGTACTGAGTTCCACTGTTTAAGAGCATAGTTTTGAAAAAAGCTGACTCGCCAATTATCTTTTGAGGAAGATTGCTTAAATGTAAGAGACCTGCAGAAGACCTGAAAGCTCAAGTAGGATTATAAAACAAAAATGGTTCTGTGAATGTACTCTGGTCTCAGACTATTAACAGCTTTAAAAGCAAGTAAGATAACTTGAAAATCAGTTCTAAACGAAACAGGAAGCCAATGCAGAGTAGCTACATTGGTGACAGACACATTCTTTGATAATAATGTTACTTTGAACATTGAACTTTGGTTTGGCACTGGCTTGCATTGCGGTTAAAGTCTGTTACAGACCCATTGCTTCAGATTACAGACTGCATGCCATCATATACCAGCCATATGACCTACATGAATTTTTGCAGGCAGTAGAAATCATGAACAACACTCTCAAGGCTTGATGCTTCCTTTGTGTAGCACTCGTATGAACTATACGCAAAATACTCAAGCCAACTAAACAACAGACTGAAACACCTCTGCCGATCTGAAGTGGAAAGTTGTCGCAAAAGTAATCTTCAGGAGTTTAACATCAGGGGTTTAAAATTCAATGCTGTTAATCTTCACTCCCCTCAACATGGAACTGACTCTACAACCAATGGACTCACTTTCATGTACTCTATGACTCCATTCAAAATAGTGTTTATTATTTTTTTGTATTTGCACAGTTTGCATACTGCTTGTTTGTCCACCTTTGTGTGTAGTTTTCCCTTGATTCTATTGTGTGTCTTTGTATAAGTGCCTGCAAGAAAACGAATTACAGGGTAGTATATGATGACATATATGTGCTTTGATAATAAATTGACTTTGAATTTTGAACTTTGAGACTGAAACACCTTTACCAATCTGAAGTATAAAACCATGGCTAACGTCATCTTCAGGAGTTTAACATCAGAGGTTCAAAATTGAATGCAGATGTTAATCAGTTTCTCACTGTGATTAAAAGAAAATGTTGGAACGAGGGAAAGGAACAGGAGCACATTCTTCCACGTGCTGTGTATTTATAATCGACATCAGTATATGGCAACTCAATATTAATGATATGGCATAACAATTTTCCCTCAGCATCCAGAATAACAATGAATCAGAGAAAAATACAAATGCATAAATTTTCTCTGAGAAGTGTGAAGAATGCAGGAGTAATTGTCTGTCTAGTACAATGGACATGGATTAAAGATTTATCTGGTGCTTTGACTTGCCTTTTATCCAGCTTGATAAGATCTGTTCTCCCTTGTGCTCTTACAGGACAAATATTTTATTAGCGTAAATAAATCCCTCATGTTGAAGCTCTTGCAAGTTATCCTGTGCAATGTCAAAGGCACAACACACAAACAATGCACATGTCCTGGTGCCTAAAAATTATTGGATGCCACCAGTTAAACCTCAGTATATTGGAATTACTTCTCATTGCAAAGCACAGACTTGAACATACTTTAGAACATACAGCATTACAGCAAAATACAGGCCTTTTAGCCCACAATGTTGTGCTGGCCAAAGATCAATCCCTCCTACATGGGCCACCTACACTTCCCTCCTACGTGGCCCTCCATTTTTATATCATCTGCGTGCCTATTGAGAAGTCTCTTAATGTTACTACTTTTGGGCGCTTTACAATGAACACCGAGCTGAACTAAACTGAAATATGCCTTTAGATTTTGTGTTTTATATTCTGTGTTTTCACTTGACTTTTTGTTGCTGTTTACACAATTTTGTTGTGTGTGGTAGCAGAGGGGCTTTTGATGTTTGATATTTTTCTTTGAATAGATTGGTTACATGGTCCTTCAAATCAAATCAGGATTATCATTCAGGCCATGCATAGATACAGCTGAATGAGACAGCGTTCCTCTAGGGCCAAGGTGCAAACATTCAAAATAGCAAGCAAATTTCAAAATGACAAATAACATAATTTGAAATAGCAAGCAAAGAAGCATATTCATTTGAATAAAAAATTATATATAGTCTAAGACCCTAAGTGACAATGTCCGGCAATCAATGGTACACTCTCCTGGCAGTGTGCAGATGCTCACAAACCAGCCTGTCACTCCATTGTTTGGACACAGCGGGGCAGCACCATTGGGAGAGACCAACCCCAGTCAAGCACAGACACCCCACTGAAGCGCTTTTGTGTTTCCCACACGGTCGCTAGCAGCAGGTAAGCCCAAGGCTCGAGGCCTAGTCCTCACTACGACCAAGGCTACACAGCTCCCATGTCACCTGTTGCACCACCTGACAAGGGTGGCAGGCCTGCTGCAACTTTCATTATCACTGTCCAACACAGTCTTGCAAATTGCAAGTAAAACGTCTGACACAATGTCCCATGGTTATACAGCACCAGACATCCCACCTCTCCCGGAAGTTCCGGGAGTCTCCCGCATATTGATAGCGGCTCCCTGGTGCCCGCAAATTATATACAATATCCTGGAAATTGACTTTTTTGAGAGTCAGTGAAAGAGAGAGAGAAAGAGAGAGTGAGAGAGAGAAAAAGAAAGCGAGAGAGAGAATAAGAGAGAGAGAGAGAGAGAGAGAGAGAGAGAGAGAGCGCAACATGGCATAGTGTTCCAAAAAAAGAAAATATAAAATGTGTTTCACCCCAGATTACACTAAAGTGTACCCCTGCATAATAGGGGTCAAAGTTAATGGCAGTGTTGCTCGCTGCACTGTTTGCAATGTTGACTTTTCCATTGCCCATGGTGGGTTAAAATGTAAAAGACATGTTGAGGTGAGTTTAACAGGTGTCATTTGTTCATTAGCATAGTTAACGTTATTTAAACTAGCTGGCTAGCTGCTAAGGAGCTACTCTATTGCAGACATTCCACCTCTTCCGGGAGTCTCCCGCAAATTGATGGTGCTACCTCGCTGAAATTTTTGCAGGGTGGGATGTCTGCAGCACCAACTGTGATATTTCCAAGTAGTGGGCAGCAATATGGGCTGCAGCTAGGTCAGCTCTTCCAAACCGGAACCAGCTCCTCTGATATCCCAATGGGCTCCTCCAATATCCTGACCGTCTCCTTTCCGGATATCCTGACTGGCCCCTTTGACACATCATCTGGCTCCCTTTCCAACATCACAGCCAGCCCCTGAGAGGCCACTGAATTTGCCATCTTACCAGATGTCTTTCTTCTTTGTTTCGTGGTTGAATGTGGGAAGGTGAATTTCAGGGTTGTATGTTGCATGCATACTTTGATAATAAATGTATTTTGAATCTTGAATATTTGAATCATATAACCATCTAACAATTACAGCACAGAAAAAGGCCATCTTGGCCCTTCTAGTCCGTGCCGAACGCTTACTCTCACCTCGTCCCACCTACCTGCACTCAGCCCATAACCCTCCATTCCTTTCCAGTCCATATACCTGTCCAATTTTTTTTTAAATGACAAAATCGAACCTGCCTCTACCACTTTTACTGGAAGCTCGTTCCACACAGCTACCACTCTCTGAGTAAAGAAATTCCCCCTTGTGTTACCCCTAAACTTTTGCCCCTTAACTCTCAACTCATGTACTCTTGTTTGAATCTCCCCTACTCTCAATGGAAAAACTATCTACCCCCTCATAACTTTAACTACCTCTATTAAGTTCCCCCTCAACCTTCTATACTACTTCAATATTAATACCTAATGACTGAACCTTCCTAACTAACCTTCTGTGCGGAACCTTGTCAAAGGCCTTACTGAAGTCCATATAGACAACATCCACTGCTTTATCCTCGTCAACTTTCCTAGTAACCTCTTCAAAAAATTCAATAAGATTTGTCAAACAAGACCTTCCACACACAAATCCATGTTGACTGCTCCTAATCAGACCCTGTCTATCCAGGTAATTATATATGCCATCTCTAAGAATACTTTCCATTAATTTACCCACCACTGATGTCAAACTTACAGGCCGATAATTGCTAGGCTTACTCTTAGAACCCTTTTTAAACAATAGAACCACATGAGCAATACGCCAATCCTCCGGCACCATCCCTGTTTCTAATGACATTTGAAATATTTCTGTCAGAGCCCCTGCTATTTCTACATTAATTTCCCTCAAGGTCCTATGGAAAATTCTGTCAGGACCTGGAGACTTATCTACTTCTATATTCTTTAAAGGCTCTAGTACTTTAATCATCATAGTTTCCATAACTACCCTACTTGTTTCCCTTACCTTACACAATTCAATATCCTTCTCCTTAGTGAATACCGATGAAAAGAAATTGTTCAAAATCTCCCCTATCTCTTTTGGCTCCACACATAGCTGTCCACTCTGATTCTCTAAGGGACCAATTTTACCCCTCACTATCCTTTTGCTACTAATATAACTGTAGAAACCCTTCGGATTTATTTTCTCCTTACTTGCCAAAGCAACCTCGTATTTTCTTTTAGCTTTTCTAATTTCTTTCTTAAGTTTCTTTTTACATTTTTTATATTCCTCAAGCACCTCATTTACTCCATGCTGCCTATATTTATTGTAGATCTCTCTCTTTTTCTGAACCAAGTTTCCAATATCCCTTGAAAACCATGGCTCTCTCAAACTTTTAACCTTTCCTTTCAACCTAACAGGAACATAAAGATATTGTACCCTCAAAATGTCACCTTTAAATTACCTCCATTTCTCTATTACACCCTTCCCATAAAACAAATTGTCCCAATCCACTCCTTCTAAATCCTTTCGCATCTCCTCAAAGTTAGCCTTTCTCCAATCAAAAATCTCAACCCTGGGTCCAGTCCTATCTTTCTCCATAATTATATTGAAACTAATGGTATTGTGATCACTGGACCCGAAGTGCTCCCAACACATACCTCCGTCACCTGACCTCTTTCATTCCCTAACAGGAGATCCAACACTGCCCCTTCTCTAGTTGGTACCTCTATGTATTGCTGTGAAAAAAAATCCCCCTAACATTTCTGCCTTTTACAGTACTCCTGACAGTGAATCCCACACACTCATCACTCAATGCGTAAGGGAATTTACCTCTGACATCACCCCCCCCTTTTACTTTACTTTAATTACGTTTAAATTATGCTCCCTGGTATTATCTATTTCTGCCCTGAAAAAAAGCTGCTGGCTATCTACTCGATCTAGACATTCTATTGTCTTGAAGCGATGAAAACTCCTGACAGCTTCGCTGAGTATTCATATCTGCTGATGCTGCCAGTAAAACTCAATTTAAGCAATGCAATTAAAGACAGTCTGACGTTGATAATGATGTATGAAACATTTTATTCCCATTTGTTTTTCTTGTCACATAGAGAATGCAAAGGTATCTATTTTCAACTTCCTCAAGTTACCTAAAAAAAACAAGTCTTTCAATAAATTACAATGTTCTTCCAAAGAGAAAACCTTTGGGAAATATGTTGCTGGACAGGAAACAGTGAAACTGTTAAGTGTACTGCTTAAATGGGAGAAAATCCTCTTTCAACTTATAGTTTTGCTCCCAGTGCATCAACCCTTGTACTCAAAGCTCCTCAATCTATTTGTCAGCATTTCTGGCAGCTCTTACTGGCTTTTCTAATACTAAGCTACCTTACCATAACATATCTGTTCTTGAGAGCTATAGAATTTACTGTCTTGTTCTAGATTTCAGACAGCCTAGGTAACACTCTATTTGGAAAACTATTCTGATCTAAATAATTAATGATAAACATTTTGGCCCTGGAGTCAGTGCAATTCTGTATGATGAAGTGAATTTGCTCAGAAGTAGGCAACACATATTCATATTTTTAATAATAGGAAGTAATAGAACAGAGAACATCATAATATTGGCCTTTTGGCCCACAATTTTAGAATGACCTTTTAACATAGATCATCTAAGATCTTTCCTTTTACAGAGCTATCCATTTTCCTATCATCCATTGATCTATCTAAAAGTTTAATAAATATTCCTAACATATCTACCTCTTCTACCACCACTGGCAGAGTGTTTTCACACAGCCACCACTCTCTGTGTGAAGAACTTACCTTTGACATTCCCCGATACATTCCATCAATCTCTTTAAAATTATTCCCCTTGTACTAGCCATTTTCATACTTGGAAATAGTCTCTGGCTATCCACTGAATCTAATCCCCTTATCATTTTGTACCCCTCATCCCCCGTCACTCCAAAGGAAATACCCCTAGTGTGCTCAACCTATCTTTATAAGACATGGCCGCTAGATCAGGCAGTTTCCTGGTAAACCTCCGCCCCATCCTCTCTAAAGCTTCCATATCCTTCCTATATTTTAATATATGCAGGATTCTGAGAGGGGATTGACAGAGTAGATGTTGAGAAACATGGAACATAAGGATTTAGGACTGGACCTGAAGAGAAATTTTTTTAAGCAGGACGTAAATCTTTGAAGCTCCTGGATGCTCAGTTACGTTAATAGCTGCAGTCAATTTTGGGAAATCACTGAACATAGTGATTATACAGCAAAGTGGGCTAGAAGTACAGGATTAATCATCATCTTATCAAATGACAGAGCAGGCTTGAGGGGCCTATTGATTGACCATGGCTTCCATTTTTGTGTTCTTTTTGTCAAGTAAGTTTTCTGGTTACTAATCTTGTTTGGATCTCTGCCACACAATGCATCAGCTGACATTTACTTAGTCCAGCTCTCCATGATATTCCCACTGTCCTGCAGCAGAATATCATAAAATACTCTTGACACTCTATTCTTTTGAAATTTGGGAATTGTGTTACAGAAAAGAGAAATACGAGGGTGCTGTCAGGACTCGTGGGTCTGGGTCACTGAAGGAGCTTGGTCGGGTTAGGACTTAATACCTCGATGTGCAGGAGATTGAGGGTAACCTTATAAAATCATGGAGAATATGGATAGGGGGAATACGGTCTTTTGCCCAGGGAAGGGGAAGAAAGACCAAGTGGGCATAGGTTTAAGGTAAGATGTGAAATGTTTAACAGAGATCTGAAGGACAACTTCAAGCAGATTGTGAAGTCTATGGAATGAGCTGCTAGAGGAGGTGGTTGAGTCGCTTTGTGCCAAGTGCTGTCAAATGGGACTAGTTTAGTGGGCACTATGATCAGTGTGGATAGTGTGGGCCAAAAAACCCGTTCCTATGCAGAATCATCACACAACTTCTTGATTCTGTCATTTGAATTCCATTCTTCTGCTGCAAAATGCTCTTATTTTGACTGTACATTTAAAAATCTATGTCTATTTACAGTACTATCATGACTTTGGTAATGTAGTGATTCGCTGGAAAGTGGGAGTTATTCCTATTAATAAGGTAGCACTTAATTCATTCTTAAAATATGTGACATAGTAGAAGCATATATTTGCCAGTGAAGGTGATGAGTAGGATTAAAGGAAGGGAATTAAAGCCCTGGTGTGTCAAAGTTAGTGCAGGAATTGGGGCCTAGTGTATCAGGGTAGTGAGGGAACTAAGGTCCTGTGTATCAGAGGGACCACAGAAATCAGCACCCTAAAGAGCAAACAGCCAAACATCTGGATTGCCAAAGAGTTGAATGGTGGATTATTGGAATATAGTATTAAAATTAGGCTTATCAACGGAAATTGTTGTAAAACCCATCATGTCCTTCATAAACTGATATCTGGCATTCTTACTTGCTTAAGTTCAAAGTAAATTTATTATCAAAGTACATCTATGTTACTATATACAACCCTGAGATTCAATTTCCTGTGGGTATACTTTCAGTAAATCTTCAAAATAATAGCCATAACAGGATCAATGATAGATCGCCCAACTATGGTGTTCAACCAGAGTGTAGATGACAACAAACTGTGCAAACATGGAAAAAAAACAATAATAAATGAATAAGCAATAAATATCAAGATCATGAGATGAAGATTCCTTGAAAATGAGTACATTGGTTGTGGGAACGTTTCAATGATGGGGCAAGTAAAGTTAAAGTTATCCCCTTTGGTTCAAAAGCCTGATGGTTGAGGGCTAAGAACTGTTCCTGAACTTGGTAGTGTGATCCCTGAGGCTCCTGTATCTTCCTCCTAATGGCAGAAGTGAGAAGAGAGCATGTCCTGGGTGGCAGGGTCCCTGATGATGGATGCTGCCTTTCTGCAACAGCTATTCTTACAGACGTGCTCTATGGTGGGGAGGGATTTACCTGCAAAGGACTGGGCTGTAGCCACTACTTTTTGTAGAATTTTCCATTCAAGAGTATTGGTGTTTCCATTCCAGGCTGTGATGCATCCACTCAATATATTCGCCGATACGTACCTTTCCCACCAACATTCGTCCCTTCCTACAGATCTCCCTCCTGGCTCTTATCCTTGCAACCAAAACAAGTGCTACACCTGCCCTACACTTCCTCCCTCACTACCATTCAGGGCCCTAAACAGTCCTTCAAGGTGAGGCGACACTTCACCTGTGAGTCTGTTGGGGTAATCTACTGTGTTTTGTGTTCCCCCTGTGACCTCCTGTACATTGGTGAGACCTGACATAGATTGGGAGACAGCTTCACCGAGCACCTATGCTCTGTCCACTAGAAAAAGTGGGTTCTCCCAGTAGTCACACATTTTTTATTCCACTTCCCCTTCCCATTCCAATATTTCCATCCATGGCCTCCTCTGCTGTTGTGATGTGGCCACACTTAGGTTGGAGGAATAACACCTTATATTCCATTTGGGTAGCCTCCAACCTGATGGCATGAACATCAATTTCTCAAACTTCTGGTAATGCCCCCAACACCCCTCCTTCACCATTTCCCATCCCCTTTTCCCTCTCTCACCTTGTCTCCTTTCCCACCCATTTCCTCCTTCTGTTGCTCCTCCCTCCTTTTCTTTCTTCCATGGCCTTCTGCCTCTTGCACCAGAAACTTGCCAGCTCTTCACGTAATCACTTCCTCTCCAGGTTTCACCTATCATCTTGAGTTTCTCTCTCTCCCTCCCCCTACCTTTTAAATCTACTCCTCAGCTTTTTTTTTCTCCAGTCCTGCCAAAGGGTTTTATCCCAAAACGTCAACTGTACTTTTTTCCATAGATGCTGCCTGGCCTGCCGAGATCCTCTAGCATTTTGTGTGTGTTGCTTGGATTTCCAGCATCTGCAGATTCCCTCTTTTTTGTGGTTGGACCATCAACATTCAGGGCAGTTAGCAATTAACAATAAATTCTAGGACTGATATTCTTTTTTCTCCCCTCTCCTATCAGGCAGGAGATACAAAAGCCTGAAACAAGTACCACCAGACTCAAAGATAAGCTTAAAGACAGCTTCTATCTCACCGTTATCAGACACTTGAATGGAATGGACTCTTAGCCACATGATCTACCTATTATGATCTTGCACTTAATCATTTACCAATCTTAATCACTCTTTTGGTAGTTTATCTTATTCTAGCTTAATGCACTGTGTAATGATTTGATCTGTATAACCAATATGCAAGTTAAGCTTTTCAGTGGATCTTGGTACACGTGGCAATAATATACCAACACCAAATACCAAAGTACAACATCATCAATGTGCGTATGAAGTGATTTTCTTTTGTTAAATACTCCAGGCTGCTGGTAAGTGGCCAATATGAGGCTCAGGAATAATCCTCAAATTCTTGTTATTGAAATGAGGGAGCATAGATTATTGTCATTGCTACAATGATCCCTGGAGTTATTCTATTTTGTTAGGAGTTTGAGGAGATTTGGTGTGCCACCGAACACTCTGCATTTTTCTACAGCAGTACGATGGAGAACACTCCGACTGGTAGCGTCACTGCCTGGTATGCAGGTACAGGATCCAGTGCATCAGTTCACAGAGGCTGGACAGGGGTGTTGACTCAGCCACCTCCATCAAAGGCACAATCTACTCTCCCCCCCCCACAACTGAGGACTCCTTCAAAAGGTGGTGCCCCAAGAATGCAGCATCCATCACTAGAGACCTATATCATTGGGATATGTCTTCTTGTTACTAGCATCAAGGAGAAGGTACAAGAGTTTGAAGACTAACAGTCAATGTTTTAGAAACCCCTTCTCCCACCAACCCCTCCCCCACCCCCCGCCGTCATCAGATTTCTGAACAGAAACCCTGAAGCTATGGCCAGTACCTCATTATTCCTTTTATTTTACACTATTTATTTTGCAATTTATAGTAATTTTTAATCTTTGCACTCTACTGCTGCCACAATACCACAAATTTCACATCATACAAGAGAGTGATAGTAAATCTAATTTAATTCTGACGTAGACAAGTTTTCCATATTTTATTTGACTCCAAAGGGAAAACCACTGCAAATTGTTCATCAAATCTCCTTAATTCCTAACAACAAAAAGCACCTATTCAGCCTATCGGGTCTGTGATAGCTCACAGAGCAATCCCATTCCCCTGTAATTTTGTCTGTAACCCATTCACTGCACAATACCACAGCTCCTCACTATCCCTGATTCGACCACTCACCAGCAAACCAGGGGCAAACCAGGGGAATTTACTTTCTATCAGTCTAATTTTGAAAAGCCTAGAGAATAGATGTGGAAAGGATACTTCCAATGGGGGGGGGGGGGAGAGTCTGGGACAAGAGGTCACAGCCTCAGTGTAGAGGAGAGTCCATTTAAAGCAGAGATGCAAAGAAATTTCTTTAGCCAAAGGGTGGTAAATTTGTGGAGTTTATTACCACAGGCAGCTGTGGAGGCCAGGTCAGCGGGTGCATTTAAGGCAGAGCTTGATAGGTTCTTAATTGGACATGGCATCAAATGTTTTGTGGAGAAAGCTGGGGAGTGGGACTGAGGGAGGGAAAAGAGGAACAGCCATGATGGAGTGGCGGAGCAGACTCAATGAGCCACATGGCCTAATTCTGCTCCTATGTCTTATGGTCTAAAGTACACATCTCTGGGGACTAGGGAGGAAATCAGGGTATCCTGGGGAACCCCGAATTATCATACGTAGGACATTCAAACTCCACACAGACGGAACTCGAGGTCAAGATTGAACCCTGGGCTGCTGAGGTGGCGAGGCTGCTGCTCTGCTGGTATTGCCAATGAGCTGCTGTCTTCCTCCATGGACCTTATTGTACATGTGCACCTCCTTTCTTTTCTGGATGAGATATCATGCTGCCCTGCACATCACAAGGCACCCTATCTGTTAAACCAACACTTTATACTCCCTACTATTCAAGTAATTTTCCGTGCTACCATCAGCCACATTATCATTTGGCCCCTTTTACTTGAGAAAGCAATTCGTAAGGAAATAATGAGAAATCTTCCCGACCAATTCTTCAATTTTCCACATCCAATATCAAACATCTTAGATTTAATTTCTTCCTTTGGACTCCTGATGGAACGCTTTACAAGAATACTTGCCAATACAAAAAATACACCTTCTCTTATGCTTCAATCATTGAGTTCCTGTGTCAACATTCATCCCATTACTGATTCAACCTGACAAGCCACCCAGCCCTCTCCAAATCATTATTATTTGCTCCATAATGGCCTCTATAAATACCAGTTCCTATTCTCAAACAAACATAATATGCAGTAGTCATTCGGCTGTCTCTAGCCTTCAACAATCCAGTTTTGACCCTGCTCTCAGGTGCTGTCTGTGCAGACAGGTTACTCTCTGTCAGCTTCCACTGAATGTTATGGTTCCATTGAAAGCTCAGTTTCCCCTTACATCCTAAATATTTGTAGGTAGGTTAACAGGTTACTAACTTTACAAGAAAATAACTCTGAGAGGTATAGATCAGGCAGCTAGTTATTTATCGCAGGGTGGAAATGCTATGGGCTTAAGGTGAAAGGGGGAAGGTTTAAAGAACTAATGCACTAGCCTTCCTACCATCAAGGATATCTTCAGGAGGTGGTGCCGCAAGGAGGTAGCATCCACATTTAACACCCTCACCATCCAGGACATGGTGTCCTCGCATTACAACTGTCAAAAGCCTAAAGATGCAGACTGAATGTCCTAGGAACAACTTAGAAACATAGAAATCCTACAGCACAGAATAGGCCCTTTGGCTCACAATGCTGTGCCGAATGTGTCCTTACTTTAGAAATTACCTGGAGTTACCCATAGCCCTCTATTTTTCTAAGCTCCATGTACCTAATCAGGAGTCCCTTAAAAGACCCATCATATCCACCTCCACCACCGTTGCCAGCAGTCCATTCCACGCACTCATCACTCTCTGTGTAAAGAACTTATCCCTGACATCTCCTCTGTCCCTAATTCCAAGCACCTTAAAACTGTGCCCTCTTCTTCCCTTCTGCCATCAGAATTATGAATGGTCCAGGAACCCATGAAGATTACCTCACTATTTCACTCTCTTTTGCTCTATTTAATTTTACATATTTCATATTGTAACACTGCATTTTTTTATGTCTTACTCTCTACTTCTGCCGTAAATCAATGAATTTCATGACATAGAAATATGTCAGTGACAATGAACCAGACTCTGATTCTGAGATTTGTGAGGAAATGTTTCTTTTGCACAGGGAGTGGTAGGTTCCTAGAATGTGCTGCCCAGTGTGATAAGTTTAGAATGGCATCATGGTTAGCACAAATATGAACAGCCTTTTCCTGTGCTGTACTTTTTTATTTTCCATGTACTGTCGATTACCCATCCTGTAGGGAGGTAGCAAAAGAATCAAGGCAGCTTGATAGGCACATGGGAGAGAAATGTTTCTGAGGCTACAGGGAAACATGAGGCAGGGCAATGGGATTGTTCTACTGGGAGCCAGCATGGATTTAATTTAATTCTGATGTAAAAAAATGTCCCAAATGATCCTGCAATGGGTTTTCCACATTTTAATTGACTCCTCAGGGTAACACACCGCAATTGGTTCACCTTATCTCCATCCCCCTCTTTCTCCATAATTCCTTAAAACAAAAAGGGTCCATTTGGCCCATTCTATCTGTGCTTGCTCACAGAGCAATCCTATTCACCTATAATTTTGTCTGTAACCTATTCTCAGTACATTCCCACAGCTCCCCACTGTCCCAAATTCTACCACTCACCAGCAAACCAGGGGAATTTACTGTCTATCGGTCTACACCACCTTTGGGGGCTAGGGAGGAAACTGCTGACGTATGTGTCAATATTCTCTGCTCCTTAACCAAAGAACTTCAGTTTTACTGTACTTAGTTTGATGTGATCCTGTTCCAAATATGTTGTAGAATATGAAGTAGATGTCACGTAAAATTTGTACCCTCCCACGTGGATTTTAGTAAGGTGTTTGTCTACGTGGATTTTCGTAAAGCATTTGACAAAGTCCCTCACTGGAGGCTCATTCGGAAGATTAAGGTGCATGGGATCAATGGTGAATTGGCTGTTTGGAATCAGAACTGGCCTGCCTTTAGAAGATAGAGGGTGGTCATTGAAGAGACTTATTCCAGCTGGAAGTCTGTGATTAGTGCTGTTATGCAGAGATCTGTACTGGGACCTCTGATGTTTGTGATGCTTATAAATGACCTGGATGAAAATGCAGTTGGGTGGGTTTGTAAACTTACAGATGATACAATAATTGGTGATGTTGTGGGTAGTGTAGAAGACAGGCAATAAATAGAAAGGAACATAGATCAGTTGCAGGATATGGACAGAGAAATAGCAGATTGAGTTTAACCTGGCTAAATGTGAAGTATTGGTAAATCAAATGTAAAAAGACAGTACACAGTTAATGATAAGATCCCTAATAGTGTTGATGAGCAGAGGGATTTTGTGGTCCAAGTTCACAGCTCCCTGCAAGTGGCTACACAGATTGATGGGATAGTTAAGGTGTACTTGCATGTATTAGTTGAGGCATTGAACTTGAGGTCCGGAAGTTATGTCGCACTTTATAAAACTGGAGTATTGCATACAGTTCTGGTCGTCCCATGGTAGAAAGGAGGTCAAGGGTTTGGAGAGACTGCTGGAGAGGTTTACCAGGGTGCTGCATGAATTAGAGAGCATGTGCTATAATGAGAGGTTGGACAAACCTGGGTTGTTTTCGCTGGAGCTGCAGCAGCTGAGGGCAGACCCGATAGAAGTTTATAAGATTATGAGAGGCATGGGTGGAGTAGACAGACGATAATATTTTCCCAGGATTGAAATGTCTTATAGGAGAGGGCATGCATTTAAGGTGAGAGCGGGTGATTTCAAAGGAGATGTGAAGGGAAAAGTTAATTTTACACGGAGAGAGGTCAGTGCTTGGAATGTGCTACAGGGGAGAGGAGGGGTGATCGAGTCAGGAACATTAGGGACTTCTAAAAGATGTTTAGATAGGCACATGAATGTGAGGGAATTGGACTGATAGAACATTCTGAGGGGAGAAGGGGTTAGTTTAGTTGGCTACTCGATTACTAATTTAATTGATTTGGCATAACATCATGGGCCAAAGGGGCTGATCCTGTACTGTTCTGTTCTATGCTCTATGTTGCTGTTCAAAGTCACAGTCCAAGTCAGATGAATTGCATTCTGTGTTATGCTTCCAGCCTGAAGTGCATTGCTTCTATATAATAGACTCATGAAGTTTACAATCATAGATTCAAGGAACAGCATGGCGCAGAAACAGGCCATTTGGGCTACCATGCCTCTGGTGACCCACTGACAGTGTTACTTAATTAGCTCTTTTTCCAGCTTTCTGTAGATGTACCAGCATCCTTCGATTTATGGTTAAATCTCCTGCCTCAACTCCTTCAAGCAGTCCATTTCAGGCCAAACAACTTATTGCAAAGAAAGAAATACAACTCATCTCGCCTCTAGCCTTTTTGCCAATTACTGTCTATCTATAAGGTACACCACTCTTCTGCACTGCTAACATTTCATGTTATTTTGATCTCTGTGTATATAACATATTATTCAGCATTTCTATGGACCCTTTGTTTTAACCCTACATTCTTTCTCCGAACTAGTTCAAGTTCGCTTTCAAGTTTATTGATATCTGACTGTACATACATACAACCAAAGGAAACATCATTTCTCTGGACCATGGTTCACTTACAATACATATATCACACAAAGCACACAAAACAAAATATTACCACAAATACAGTACTGTGAAAGTCTTGGGCACATATATATAGCTAGGATAATCTAAGGCATTTACACAGTACTGTAGTAATTTAATGTAATTTACTGTACTGTTGCCACAGACAAAAACAAATTTCATGACATATATGTGTGATGGTAAGTCTGATTCTTATATGGGACGGAGAGTGGGAAAGGGGCAGGGAGAGGGGACGGGAAAGGGGAGGGAGCAGGAAGCAACAGAGAGACCTTCTATAATGATCAATTGTTTGGAATCAAATAACTTTGCCTGGTGTCTCAGGAACGGGCAGGTCTGCACTGGTGCCATCTCTCACCCCGGCATTCCTTCTCTGCCTGCTGCCTCACAGCCCTCCCGCAGCACTCCACCCTCACCATTCCCAACATGGTTTGCTCCCGCCAGATTTACAAATTCAGCTTCTCCTCCATTTTGACAAATACAATACTGTGCAAAAGTCTTAAGCACCCTAGCAATATAAGTGTACATAATACTTTTGCACTGTACTGTAAGTTAACAAAATGTAATTCAAAATGCAAGTGAGGTCTATGAGTGTACAGCACATATAAACAGTAAACAGCTCGCTGTTCGTAATTATTTTTCATAGGACTTTTTCCCCTTCAGTAAGCTGATTGTTGAGTTATTCTTTAACAATTGTTTAATTTGGAACCTCTTACTTTAACTATAAAATGCTATTTGTTAAATTCAGCTGTGTTCTTCTAACAAAGATGTAAAATCTCAACTTTAATGCTTTAGTTTGAACTGCCAATGATGCTATGCAATGGTGTGTCATCCACTTACTGTGATTTGTCTTGTCTGTTTCCTTTACAGTGACAGTGACCTGGTTCATGGGAAAGGTGGGTGAATAAATCCTGTGAGACCACAGCTGAACATGCCCATCAAATCGATTTTCAGGGGTTCCCAATCTGGGGTCCATGGACCCCTTGCTGAATGGTATTGATCCAAGGCATGAAAAGTTTGGGAAGACCTGGTTTTCCTGCTCAGACTCAATATACACTCAGAGGCCACTTTATTAGGTGCACCTGTACATCTGGTTGCTAAGGAAGTAAAGCAGATGTCTCTTGCACGCTAGAATTTACCTCATGGGTTGGAAGTTGCACAACACCACCCAATCTGGCATGGGCACAATAGATTGAACAGTCTCCTCCTGCCCTGTCAAATTCTCATTTTAAATCTTTTTTTATTGGTTTAAAAATATATAAAGACAAATACGAATCAGAGGAGAAGTTATATCAAATACATATTTCAATAAAGGTACAAGCACAAAAAAGTAGTGTACACTGTCAAAATCATATATAGTATAATATTGAGCTAATATAAAAAAGGAACCACAACTCTTCTTAACAATTTAAAAAAAAGACTCAAAATTTTGTTGTTGAGAACAAAAAAAACCACTAAACTAACCTAAACTCAAAAAAAAAAGAAGACTAGGCATTCCGTTTGAGGATATAATTACAAAAAAAGTGGGGGGGGGAATCCTTTCAGTCAAATCTGAAATATCACGGAGAAGAGGAAAAAATATTACCTAAAAAAGTGAAAAAAAGTAAAAAAAGGAGAAGCCCCGTCAAATTCTATATTCCCATGTCACTCGACACCCATACTGTTACTCAATCCTCGGTGTCAGAGGTAATGGAGGAATCAGATTCAGACTTATTTATTTATCACACATACTTTGAAACATTCGGGTGACGGGGTGGAGATACATCTCTACCAAAGAAGGAAGGTGCTTCTTTTTTCCACTAGCTTGCAGGTCACCCTTGGGCAAGGTTTAGCACCTCCTTAGCTCCATGATCAGTGTCATACAAAGCCATGTGAGCAGGTGGTGGCTGGTCATACAAGCAGCTGGTGCATATCACAAGTCCTGGTTATGCAACCAATGTTGGAAAGCAGATGATCTCTGAAGAGTATTGATAATGGCCGGGGTCACCCTTCTTGTAAAGACACTGCTCAGAAGAAGGCAATGGCATACCACTCCTGTAAAAAAAAATTGCCAAGAACAATCATGGTTATGAGACCATGATCGCCCACGTCATACATGATGTTGATGACTTTGAAACATGCAGTGAAATGTGTCATTTGTGTCAACAAGCAGCATACCCAAAGGTATGGTGTGAACAGTCCACAAGTGTCATCACACAATCCAGTGCCAACATGGCATGTTCACACTATTTAGCAGAACAATACAGAATCCAACAAAGAGGAACATACCAAGTAATGAAGCAACAACAGTAAAACAGGCCATGTTGGAGCAATTTCCTATCAGGGATGATTAGGTCATCTAAGCTCAGATAAGTGTGTTGTAACATGAACAAAGTCCCTAGAGAGACACTGAAGCTAATGGATAATAAAAACAGGCAGCAGAAAGCATATTGAGGCAGTCTAAGAGGAAGAGACCTCTTGACCCAATATTACATGGCATTTTTATATGCTGAAGATCAAAGGTAACAGCAGGACAATTCTATACTTACAGTGTATCTACAGTGCTTCCTTTGAATTACATATTGTTTTCACCCACCTCCTTTTTTGCACCCACATGCCAGACATCCAAAATTAATGTTAATCAGCATTGTCTTGCTTGTAATCAACTCCATTCTACAGCTCCAGGGAAATTATTGTTCAGAGCAGCATTTAAAATTCTATCTATAAGCCACATTTTTGTGTGAAGATTGGTTGCTGGTGAAATTATTATCTGCTGTATACCCTAACTGCAGAATATGCCCCAATAAGTGTGTATAAACCAGTTTGGAATGTATCAAGTTCTTTAGATCTTTAAAACCAAGTATAATCAACAAATGGAAGCAATTACCAGGGAAAGTTGCTGTATCTATCCATCCCCCAGAATTTAATTCCATAGGGCCAAACTTTCATCTGAAGGTGTTTAAGAGGCACTTCCTCATTCAACAAGATGAACGCAGTGGGATTGGGATTCAGGGAGAATAGAATATAAAAAGGACCACCCGTTCACCCCAACTCATTTCATAATTCTGCTGTACAAAGAGAAGAAAGGAGAATTGAATTCTATTTAATTATAACAAATCCATATTTAATGAGAATGTAAAATGAAGATCTATTAGCAATTAAGATTTTGTCAGTGTGTAATCCCCATCTAGAAGGTCTCAGTTCCAACTTATATCATTAACTGCATCACTGCAAAATTTCATCTTTCACCCACACAATAAAGCAAAGGTTTCAGTTCATGAGACTTGCATTCATGCTATTCACTACTCACCCATTCATAACTTCATGACCAGTTTTGGTCAATTTATGAATTATTCCTTTTGCATCTGTAGTTTACAAAACATTTTGGTGAAATTTCATAGTGCACACCTACACTCAATGGACACTTTATAAGGTACGCCTGCACACCGACTTGTTAATGCAAATATCCAATCGGCCAGTCATGTGACAACAACTCAATGCATAAAAGCATGCAGACATGGTCAAGAGGTTCAGTTGTTGTTCAGACCAAACATCAGAATGGGAAAGAAATGTGATCCAAGTGACTTTGACTGTGGAATGATTGTTGCTGTTGCTGCCGGATGGGTGGTTTAAGTACTCAGAAATGGCTGATCTCCTGAGATTTTCATGCATAACCATCTCTAAAGTTTACAGAGAATGATGTGAAAAACAAAAAAAAATCAACCAGAGTGGCAGTTTTGTGGGCAAAAACATCTTTTTTTAATGAGAGGCCAGAGGAGAATGGCCAGACTGTTACAAGCTGACAGGAAGATTATAGTAACTCTGATAAATACACAGTGGTGTGCAGAAGAGCATCTCTGAACACAAAACATGTAGGAACTTGAAGTACGCAGGCTACAGCACAAGAGGGCCACAAACTTACACTCACTGGCCACTTTATCAAGAGGCACCTAATAAAATGGCCACTGGGTGTATAATAACTTTCTAAGGAATCTCTGCTGCACTTTGCTAGGTTATGTGGTGAAAACCATTGTTCAAGTACTATATAACCAGATATGAATCCCCACCCCTGTATAGACAACTGACACTTCAGGCTGAGACCTGTCATCAAGTCCTGATATAGTCTAACCCAAAATTGTCGATTTCTTCCATGGAAGCAGCCTAGCTTGCAGAGTTCCACCGGGAATCTTTATACATTGCTCATACAATTCATATAGCTGCTTGTGATTGGACAACCCTCTAGTTCAGATATTTCTGGAAGTCTTGGTTTTAAATAGCCAGCTCACCATATTGAAAAGAGAAGTTAATAATTACAGCTTGAATAGTTTCCTGCAAATTGTCCCCATTACAGGAAAAATGGATCAAATTCAAGGGAGAATAATCAAATGGACATGTTGTGTTAGTTGCTAAAGCATTTATATTCCACATGATAAATAGATGAATCAGAATCTGGACTTCTCACACCCTTCACCCAACCAACGTTTTATGCTAAAGTAATAGAACATGTGAAATAGACACAAGAATAGAACTTCCAACCTCTTATGCCTGCTGTGCCATTCAATAACATCAAGGCTGATGTTTTGCCTTACTGTAACTGCAAGCGCTGTCCATAACATCCATTATCAGAGATACCATTTGTTCAGATATATTACCTTTGTCTTTTTAAGTACAGGGACAATAGTGGATGTTTTGAAGTGGGGGGCACTCTACACTGGGAGAGGGAGAGACTAAAGCTTTGAACTTTGGATCCCTTAATGTCTTAATGACTCCTTAACTCATTGGTCATTGGAAGCAAATTGGATGGAGACAAACTATTGAAAAACTGATAAATGTATGAAGATTAGTACAGAGTTAAAGAAAAACTAAAGGCAGAAAAATTAGTTGATTGAGAAACAAAATTAAAACAGTAAATACTGGAGCTATTAAATGGTTCCATAGATGAATTCTTGACCTCCCAATCTACCTCAAATGAACTTGCACCTTATTATTTACCTGCACTGCACTTTCTCTGTTTTTGTTGCACTTTATCCTGTATTATTATTGTTCTAGCTTAATGCACCATATAATGATCAGATCTGTATGAATAGCATTATGCAAGGCAGGTTTTTCCCTGTATTTCAGTACTTGTGATAATAATGAACCAGTTCCAATGACTGAGATCAGGCAACGTCTTTTGACAGAAAAATAAATATAAAACCTTTGTAATGAAGAAACAAATTAGTGGTGGGAGGGAAATGTCTATAATAGGGTGATAACCAAAAGAATCCAGATGAGCCAGCTGATGTGTTGATCATCATTGTGGATTTGTTAGGAGGAGTTATACACCGAGGGAGACTAATGAGATCAGAAGAGAATAAACCAAAAATATTAAACACAAGTGAGTCTGCACATGCCAGAAATCCAGAGCAATGCACAAAAATGCTGGAGGAACTCAGCAGGTCGGGCAGCATCTATGGAGAGGAATTAAACAGTTGATGCCTAGGGCCAAGATTCTTCAGTGTGACTGGAAAAAAAAGGGAGAAGATTCAAAATAAGGTGGTGGTGGTGGTGGGAGGGAGAGGGAGGGGAGAGAAGAAGTACAAACTGGCAGATGATAGGTGAGACCAGGTGAGGGGGAATGAAGTAAGAAACTGGGATGCTGGAATGATGAGATGCACAATACACAACTCCTCAAAATTTGAAATCAAAAGGAATTCTGGAAATACTCAGCAAATCACATTGTGATTGCAGACTGCAGAAAGGAAAATGGATAATGTAATATGAAACTAGAATGGTTGGTTATCTGAAGTCACTGCTGAGCCCGGAGAATTCAAGTGTGCTTGAATGGAAAATGAGGTACTGTATTCTTCCTCAAACTTACAGACAGTGCCAAAGAGAGCAAGGCCTCAAGTGGCTGAGATGGGGAAATTTAGGGGATAGGCAAGTGGAAGATCTAGATCATCCTTGTAGACAAGCAGTAGTTTGTAAAGTGGATCTACAATCTATTTCCAATTCTGGAGTACAGAGGAAACCAAATCATGAACACTATATGCAATAAGATGGAAAGAAAGTAAATAAACTGCTGTTTCACTGAAAAGAATGCTTCAGTCCCTGTGTGGTAGAAGGGAAGAAGCTAGAGAGCCTTTGCTTTCTTTCAGTGGAACATGAATTACTAAAAAATACTTACATAAAAAGTGCCATTTGTTGGTAAGGCAATGAAAATTAATAGTCACTTAATCTAAAATATAAGAAAAACAATTTAACAGAAATCTGGAATAAAAGCAGAAACTGCTGAAAACTTTCAAGAAACCAGGTCACATTCAATGGAAAGAGATACAAAGTTTAAGTCAATAACTCTTCATTTGAAGAATTCTGATGAAGATCATCAACCTGAAATGTTAATTTCATTTCCATCTCTAAACAATGTCAACGGACCCACTGAGTATTTCCGCCATTTTTTAAAACTTTTTTTTATTGTATTTCAAGTAGTTACAAAATAAAAGTATGGAAAAAAATGTATATTACCCATCCCCCCCCTCCCCTTAACCCCTCCCCCCCTAGCATCCCTATAGAACAAAAAAGAGAAAAAAAGAAAGAAAGAGTGCCTGGATATTGGAAGATCCCCACATGCTCCATGGAGTTCGTAATAACTTTAGTATATATATTTATTTCTTTCCCCAAATAACCAATTATTTCATCTTCGGAGCACCAATATATTTAATCCTGTCTTTTGTAAATAAGGGCGCCAAATTTTCAAAAATGTTTCATATTTATTTCTTAAATTATAAGTAATTTTTTCAAGTGGAATACAGCTATAAATTTCTTTCTTCCAATGATTTATACTTAAATATGTATCCGATTTCCAAGTAACTGCAATAGCCTTTTTAGCTACTGCCAATGCAATTTTTATAAATTCTTTCTGATATTTATTCAATTTGGGTATCGGTTTTATCCCTTCAATATCACCTAGTAAAAATAATATTGGATTATGTGGAAGTTGTATTCCAATAATTTGTTCCAAAAAAACTCTTAAATTTGTCCAAAAAGGTTGAATTTCAGAACAAGACCAAGTAGAATGTAAAAAAGTACCAATTTCTTGGTTACATCGGAAACATTGATCAGATAAATTTGGGTTTAATTTATTTATTTTTTTGTGGTGTAATATATAATTGATGTAAAAAGTTATATTGCACTAATCTTAACCGGACATTTATTGTATTTGTCATACTCTCAAGACATAGTCTTGACCAATTTTTTTCTTCAATTTTAATATTCAAGTCACTTTCCCATTTTTGTCTTGACTTATGGACTCCTTGTTTAATTGCCTGCTTTTGAATCAAATTATACATACAAGAAATGAATTTTTTAATCTTTCCTTTTTGAATTAAAGTTTCTATTTCATTAGATTTCGGCAATAACATTGTTTGACCTAATTTTTCTCTTAAATAAGCCCTTAGTTGAAAGTAACAAAAAAGAGTGTTGTTTGATACTTTATATTTATTCTTGAATTGATCAAATGACATTAATATACCTCCTTCAAAACAATCACCTATATATCTAATCCCTTTTTGAAACCAATTATATAAAAGTTGATTATCCATTGTAAAAGGAATAGGTCTATTTTGAATTAAGGATCTCTTTGCTAATAAGGATTTCTTTATCTCGTCGTCAACATTTATCTTATTCCATAAGTCAATCAAATGTTTTAATATAGGAGATTCTTTCTTTACCCATATCCACTTAGATTCCCATTTATATATAAAATCTTCTGGTATATTTTCTCCTATTTTATCTAGTTCTATTCTAATCCATGCCGGTTTGTCTTTCTCAAAAAAAGATGCAATAAATCTAAGTTGATTTGCTTCATAATAATTCTTAAAATTTGGAAGTTGTAACCCTCCTAGATCAAATTTCCATGTCAACTTTTTCCAACGATACACTTGACATCTTACCTTTCCAAAGAAACTTCCTCACATATTTATTTAACTCTTGAAAAAACCTCTGGGGTATTTGTATTGGTAGTGATTGAAATAATATTGTAATCTAGGAAATATATTCATTTTTATGGTATTTACTCTACCTACTAATGTTATTGGTAGTACCATCCATTTATCAAGATCTTCTTGAATTTTTTTCAATAGTGGTAGGTAATTTAATTTATATAAATTCTTTATATCATTATCAACTCTTATACCTAAATATTTTACACCATTTGCCGGCCATCTAAATTGGGTTATTAATCGACATTGACTATAATCTCCTTTAGTAAGAGGTAAAATTTCACTTTTATCCCTATTTATTTTATAAGCTGATATTTTCCCATATTCTTCTAATCTATAGGATAATTTATGCAATGAGTGTAATGGGTTTGTTAGATAAAGCAGAACATCATCAGCAAATAAGTTAATCTTGTAATCTTCCTGATTAACTCTAAAACCCTTAATATCTAGGTCCATTCTAATTAATTCAGCTAATGGCTCTATCGCCAATTTCCGCCATTTTTAAGTCACTTGGCAAGCAAGAATCACAGTGTCAGATTTTGCAACATAAATAGCAGCAGTTCTGCAAAGAAAATGTTTCTATAGAGCATGAAGTTGTGGCAATTTCCTAACATTTATCATAGAGAATATGGACCAGGCTGCACTTGTGGGCAGTGGAGCTATTTTCACTCATTTGAATGGTGAAGAAAGTCTGCGTGATGTAGGCAAATGTTAGTGGATTACAGTTTTTCAATTGTTTAAGTTTTTTTGAACCAAAGGCAAGCGCTTCTGTCTTCTTTCACTAATCTAACATTTTAATGTTGCTTCATTATTTTTAAGATCAATTTAATGTTGGAAACATTATGAAACTCTCCACAGGTTTAACAGAAAGCTAAGCGAGAGTTCACGACATCTACTTAATCCTGGCCTTTCCATCAGGTCTCATTTCACATTCTCCTATGCAGAGCTTTGGCCACAGGAACTTGGCTGCCCTTGCCTTTTGAAGAGGGCAATCCTACAAAGTCTGTTTGGGTTGTTTACATAGGATCAATGGTGAGTTCCATCAGGCGTCAGTGACCCAATTTGTTGATCACTGCCAGAACAGAATCTTGTCAGAAAAATGAAGCAAATTCATCTTCTTTCTCACTGTGAACAATTTTTTTGGGTATCGCAACTTATTGACCTTAATGAGTTTAAAAGTTCAAAGTATATATATCTATAACTTTAAAAGTGATTTAAATAATTTTTAAAGTAATAAAATTATAATATAATGAATGATATTAAAATAAATGAAAAGCCACTTACCTACCTGTGATTACAAAGGATTAGCTTTATTTGTCATATGTACATTGAAACATGCTGTACAGTAAAATGTGCTGTTTGGCGTTAATGGCCAACACAGTCCATGGATGTGCAGGGGGCTTCCAGCAAGTGCAGTGCCCAGAACTTGCCAACCTTCACCTGTGTGTCTTTGGAAGGTGGGAGGGAACTAGAGCATCCAGAAGAAACGCAGCTGTTCATGGAAAGTAGATACATGCTCTTTACAGACATTGGCAGAAATTGAACCCCAATTGCTGATTGCTGTAAAGCATTACGTTAAATGATGGGCCACTGTGCCAACCACAGCAATGTACCTTTAAAATTAGGGTTGTTAATCCTATTTCAATGAATGAGAGTGTGCTACTTATGCATGTTCTGGTGTAAAGCTGTGGGCCAGATGCGAAGTGCATGTGGCATCTCCCCCTACTCGCTTCCCCCTTCTGCACAGCCCCTGTGCTTTAGCACTCGACTCGGCTCTGAGTCTGACCATGGAGCAAAAGGCCAGTAGCAGTGTGATCTCAAAGGGAGCTGCAAAACAGCACATGGGGCTGTGGGAGCAATGTGGTCGATGGCCTAGATCCTGCCTGTTGTGGGATATGGGTAAAGGATATTGATCAGTCACGATCTAACTCAACAGCTGAACATACTGAAAAGGACCAAAGTCCTATTCTTGCTTCTCTATTCCCCGTTGCTACAAAATTTACAGTCTAGTTAAAAGAAAAGTTTCCACAGTAACTTATAACTGAAATAAAGGCAGCCGTCATTGTTAAATTAATTATACAGCAGTTTGAAGTAGGCACATTTTGAATCAATTTATCCAGCAGTAAAGATTTTTAAATTAATTCCCCTAGAGTAGGGAGTGGAGGCTGAGAGAAGGAATATGTGTATGAATTAATTCTGCAGCCGAAGTCAAGAGGGAGGACAAGGGTGCAGGGACAGCTGATTAATATACACTGTTGCAGGGGTTGAGCCTGAGATGCAAGTAAGCAAGGGGCAATGAGGCATCAATTGAGTTGAGAAGGGTGTTTCACTTGAATCAACATTTGGTGCCTTTGAGTGGGATTAGGTCAGAAACAGTTTTCAGCTTCTAATTTAAAAAAAAGCAGAACAGGAGGGTACAGGAGTAGGTCTTTTGGTTCACATTGACTGTACTGAGCACAATGCCAAACAAAACTAATCCCTTCTGCGTGCACATGATCTGTATCCCAGCACATAGGGGTTAAGGAAGTTTGGCTGGTCACTGATCACTCTAACAAAGTTCTACAGATGACTGTTTGCAACAGGATCTGGTATGGCGATTCGAACGTGTAGCAACATTAGGCACTGCGGAGAGTCGTGGTTTCTGCCCAATACATCATGGGCACATTCCTCCACACCACTGGTAGTATTCCAAGAGGCTCTACCTCAAGCAGGCAAGACCTATCATCAAAGATCTCCGCCATCCAGACAGATTCAGAATCAGGTTTACTATTAGTTACACATGTCATGAAATCTGTTGCTTTGTAGAAGCAGTACAGTGTAATACCCAATATATACTATAAAGTACAATAAAGAATATATTGTAATATACAAAGAACAAAAGAACAAAAATAGTGAGGTAGTGTTAATGGTTGATGGATGATGACAAAGGGGAGGAAGACATTGAATTTGTGCCATCCCCTTGCTGTTACCATCAGGCAAGAGGTATAGCAGTCTGAAGACCCCCCACCACCAAAGTCAAGAACAGCTCTTCACTTCAACCATTTGGTTTTTGAAACAACCAGCATAACCCTAATCACTACAGTTTAGCAAAACTATCACCACTTTGATCACTTTGCACTAAAATGGACTTGCTTTAGTTCAATCTGCAATATTTAACATTTGCAATATTTTATGTTTCCTGTATCTTTTACTTGTGACTGTTGCTTATATGACACTTTGTCCTTGTGATGACTCTGAAAGTAACATTTTCATTACATCTGTATGGACATGTACATGTCTATACGACAATAAACTTGATTTTTACTTTGATCTCACTGTTCCTGTCATATTCATGTGCCTATCTAAAAGCCTCTTGAATGCAACCATCATATTTGTATCAATGGCAACAACTGGCAGTTTCTCCCTCTTGCCTTAAGGTTCAGTCCTTTTTCATTCAACTTCACTACTCTGGGAGGTTTCTGGCTGTTTACCCTCTTCATTGCTCTTCCCACTGCGGTCTGTAAAGAGTCTGTGAATGCTTGAGGTTCCTCTGCATCCTCCGATTTCCTCCCACAGTGAAAGATGTAAGGGTTGGTAGGTTAATTGGACATTGTAAATTGTCTCATGGATAGGCTAAGGTTAAATCAGGAGATTTCTGGGTGGCATGGCTCAGAGACCAGAAGGGCTAGTTCCATGCTGTATCTAGATAATAGATTAGATAGATCATGGTAGATAGATTAGGAAGATAGATATGGTATGCCCTGGTTCATGTTTTTACTGTTATGCTGTATGTATTTCATTTTGGCAGTTCTGTAAGAGCAGTCTGTTCTGTTTTCATGCTTGTTTGGGTTACTGTTGAAGTGAAGAGATGAGGGGAAATGTGCACCATCCAATTGTGATGGTTGAATTATGGGGAGGTTTCTCTGGTGAGGGGCACTAAGGCTGGGCTTGGGGCTTTTGTTCGAGAGAAGATGCTAGGGAGAACTGGTTGTAGCATACAATCCGGTGGAAGACCTGTTTGTTCGAGATGGATTGTGAGAGACATTTAGAAGGTGGTGTGTGCTTTCATGTTGACTGAGGGCCAGCGCGTGAATGACAGAGACGTTCAAGATGAGATCCAGCGAGTGTTGGATTAGAATGAGCCCTTTTCTTTTTGTTATTCTTTACTAATCCTTTAGTTAAAATTCATAAAAAATAATTCCTTTAATTGAATGCGGTGTGCTGTCTGTTGTTTTGTGGCATTAATTTGTAACAGGGTAGCAAATTACACAGCATTCACACAAACAGAGGTTTGGAGCAGGAGTGTGCCTCAATCTCTTGGGTTTCACAGGGCCGTAGGTTGTCTTCCCAGATGAAGAAATCAGCGTGTTTCAGATAGATAGAGAGATAAATTTATATCATGTCTACCTCTGCCTCCTACAACAGTGAAAACAACTCAAGTTTGGTCAATCTCTCCTTATAGGTCATACACTCTAATTCAGGCAGCATCCTGGTAAATCTCTTCTATATTTCTTCCAAAGTCTACACATCATTTCTGTAATGGAGCAAGCAGACCGACATATAATACTCCAAGTAAAGCCTAACCAAAGATTTATATGGTGCAACGTGATCCAAGTTTGGAGAGTAGAAAGCCTGCCTGGAGACATCACGACGTTATAACTCTTGGTCCTGATGTACTCTATTCAGATTTGGTCACCATGGGGTGATCTTATAGAGTTGTATAAAATCATAAGGGACACAGATAGTATTAATGCACACGGTCTTTTTCCAGGGGTTGGGAATAAAGAACAGGAAGCCATAGCTTGGAAGTGAGATGTTTAATACGAAACTGGGGGGCAACATTTTTACCAGTGGGTGGTCAGTCTAAGTGATGAGCTGCCAGAGGAAGTGATTGAGGCAGGTACATTAACATTTAAAAGGTAATTGGAAAGGTTCATAGATCGGAGAGGTTTATATAACTCTATAAGGTCACCCCTCATTCTCCTACCCTCTGATGTATAAAGTCCCAATGTGTTCAACCTCTCTCCATAATTCAGTCCCTCATATACCTCCTCTGCACTCTTTCCAGCTTAATGACATCTTTCCTAAAGCAGAGTGACCAAAGTTTTAGGGAGATTTGGGCCAAGGCTGGTAAATGGCACTAGTTTAGATGGGAACCTTGGTTGGCATGGACCAGTTGGGCTAAAAGCCCCATTTCCCTGCTCAGTGACTTCTTTGAACTTTGTTCCAAAGTCAGGTTTATACCACCGATATATGTTATGAAATTTGTTGTTTTATGGCAGCAATACAGTACAAAAACATAATAATCAATAAATTACATAGCAAAAATATGGCAGGAATAAAAAGTTTTCAGGGATCATTCAGAAAACTTATGGCAGAAGGGAAGAAGCTGTCCCTGAATCGTTGATTTTTTTCTGAAATGAACAACGCTGTTGTGTATCCAAACCCTTCACAACACACTATGCGCTGGCTCTGGTCCACTGTAATCAAGGGAAAGTAGCTGAATTTTGATATAAATATACAAACTAGTTTCACAAGAAAATACCTTGAAAATGTTATGTTCTGTTGCTTGAAATGTAAGTGAGCTTTTATATTATTTAGCAAACTCTCAAGGCTTAAAAGAGCTAATTATGGATGCATATTATAATTTGTTTATTTAAATATCTAAAAAATAAAGAACAAATTTAACTACTCAACAGGCTAGAAAGAAGAGAGAAAAGTTGAGATAATATTACAGATGGGTAATCTCACCCAGTTAAACTCTTCACTGACACTGCCTGTTCTTCTGGGCATTTCCCGTAGCTGTGAACTACATTTCAGTCTTTACTTGTCTCCCTCTGCTGTCAATAATCTACCAGTCAAAAAGCTTCTTCACCAATTTATCACATGGTAATCATAGATACACTCAGGGATATTCCCTTTGTCCCTTTTTTCACTTCACCACTCTCTGCAACTTCTCCCTCCCTCAGTTCTGTTCAATGGCCTTTGACCTGAAACTTTACCAATTTCACTTTGTACAACTATTGCCTGATCAAATGAGCATTTCCAGAATTTTCTATTTTTGATTTTTAATCTTGAGCATCAACAGTATTTTGATTTCCAGCACACAAAACGCTGTATGATCTCAGGAGATCAAGCAGCATCTATAGAGAGGAATGAACAGTCCACATTTTGGGCCGAGATTCTTTACTAGGACCTAAACATAGATTGTTTATTCAAAATCCAAATTTCACAAGTAAATTTATTATTAAAGTATGTGCATGTCACCATGTACTACCTGGAGAATAATTCATGGGAATTATTCTAGAAATGAAAGGTTTTCATATGAGGAATGTTTGAGGGCTCTGGACATGTGTTCATTGGAATTTGGAAGAATGAGGTGGGGGATCTCATTAAAGCCCATTAATTGATGAAAGGTCTAGATCATAGGTGTCAAACTCAAGGCCCGCGGGCCATATCCGGCCTGGCGTACAATTATATCCGGCCCGCGAGATCATTTTAGATAGATCTATTATTTTAATTATTAATGGCCCGGCGATATGAAGCCTATGATTGTAAGTTAATACCAATCATAAAAATAATGCTTTCTCAGCAGTCTTCTTCATAAGGGACGGAATTTGTGAAGTGAAACACTTTGTAGTTATAGCCGAGACTGAGACACATGAGAACAGGCTGAAAAAACGGAGGCAATGAAAGCTGCGTCTGCACGCGCCCGACTGATCCAGCCCGCATGAAGCTGCATTTTGCCCAATCCGGCCAGTGACCTAAAATGAGTTTGACACCCCTGCTCTAGATAGATTTGAAGTGGAGTGAATATTTCTTACAGTGGGGGAGTCTAAGAACAGGGGGCACAGCCTCTGAATAGAGTGACATCCATTTAGAATGTAGATGTGGAGGAATTCCTTTAGTCAGAAGCTGGTAAAACTGTGGAAGCTGTTAGCACAGGTGGCTGCATAGTCCAGGTCATTGGGTGCATTTAAAGTGGAGGTTGATAGTCAGGGCATGAAAGGTTACACGGAGAAGGCAGGAGTAGGATTTGAAGAGGAAAATTGATCAGCCATGATGAAATGGCTGAGCAGAATATAAGGGCTGAATAGCCTAATTCTGCTCCTATATCTTATGGTCCTGATGTACAAAAGAAGACAAACTGCAAATACAATAAATACATGCATACCTATGTACATAATACTCAGTACATGAGTTGTTGAGTCCTTGAAAGTGAGTCCATAGATTACAGAACTAGTTTAATGTTAAGGTGAGTGAAGTTATCCATGCTGATTCAGGAACCCATTAGTAGAAGGGTAATGACTGTTCGTGAACCTGGTGGTGTGGGACCCGTCTCCTGTCTCTCCTTCCTGATGGCTGTAGTGAAAAGAGAGTATGGCCTAGACGATGGTGGTCCTTGATGATAGATGCTGCCTTCTTGTGGCTGCACTCTTTGTAGATGTGGCTTTTCCTATGATGAGGAGGACTGTATCCACCAATTTCTGTTTGCTTTTCCATAAATATTCCTCTCCATAGATGCTGCATGACTGAGAGGGAGTGGCCACACACTTCAATTCTACAGACCACTCACACTCCGACATGTCTGTCCATGGCCTCCTCTACCGTCAAGATGAGGCCACATGCAGGTCGATGGAGCAATACCTTATCTCCTGCCTAGGTAGCCTCCTACTTGCCGGCATGAACATTCAACTCATAGACCTCCGTTGATACCCCTACCCCATCCCTATCTATAATTTTAGTCTGGTTTTCTTTCTCTCTCTTTTTTCCCCCCCCACTATAATCTCCCCCCAGCCCTACCTTTCTTTTTCTTTTATTTCCCATAATTCTCCACCTTCCCCCAGCCCATTTCCCTCCAGCCTATCACTTCCCAGCTTTCCACTTCATCCCTCACCCCACTTCTTATTCCCCCCTCGACCATCCCATGTTACTTCACTCCTGATGAAGGGTTTTGGCCCGAAACGTCGTCACTACCTCCTCTCATAGATGCTGTCTGGCCTGCTGTTCTGCCAGCATTTCGTGTTTATACTCGGTAATGGTTGGATATTTTTATGGACTTATTGGTTTTGTTACAGTCAGTGATATGTTTGCACCTAGGGAATCATAGGTAAGGAGACACTTATTTACATTAGAAGTAACTCAGGGAGAATTACTAGATTACAATTTACTCTGTCAAGCTCCCTCAGATTCCTGAACCTCCTATTCTACTGAAGCGTCCAACTTCTTTACCTTCTTTTTATGGACAATTCATGAATTAATCACTATCTTCCCTCAGTTGCTTCCAATATAAGTAAATGCATCCTTACATAAGGAAATAGAACCTTTTTATAATACCCTAAGTGCAAATAAATTCCAAGCCAGAGACTTGGGTCTTCACTATTAAAGTATCAGTGATACGCAATTTATTTGGATCGATATTACTACTAATGTGGCTAATATCTCTCCAGTTGATTCATTGGTAGCAAACACATCAATATTGGAATTTCTACAGTGAGAACTACAAAAAAGGCATACCTGAGGTGTGTTTCAAGAGATCTAGGCAAAGGACCAAATGAACAAAGTCAGCTAAATGGAGAGGGCATTAGTAGAGGCCCAATTCAATCAACGTTCCTTCATAAGGCAATCGCTTCATTTCAGGGATCAGTCGAGTGACTCGACCAACTGTCGGCCGAGAAAACTACAGTCTACAAATCAGTGAATTTGGTTAAATCAAGGACAATGGAAGTAGACAAGCCAATTGTCTTTGTTTTTACCATGAGCTAGAAGAGGATGGTGATGGTCATTTTGTGAGACTGTCTTTGCACCCCCCCACCCCCATTTTGTGATTTCCAAAATAATTTTTGCTTTGGGATAATCTAATCGGAACAAATGAAGGTAGACACAAGGAGTTTCAGCTAATGACCTGCTAAATCTGAGACCAGTCCTAGATGAGTAGGTATTTATTAAGTGACGTGGCAGGCTTGCTGGAAAAGCAGCCTGTAATCTTGTTAGACTCAGTGTCTGGGTCACCTAATTTGGCTGGTTGGAATCAGTCAGAGTTGAAAGAAACTAAGGCACGGGGCTGGGGGGCAGATAACATAAAACAATGAATACGTACACAACGCTGGAAGAACTCAGCAGGTCAGGCAGCATCCGTGAGAAAAGAGTAGCCAACGTTTTGGGCTGAGACCCTTCATCAGGAATGGAGGGGAAGAAAGGGCCAAAGCCCAGTAATAGAGATAGGGGAGGGGGTAGGGCCTAGAGGTGCCAGGTGAATAACTAATCAGAGGAAAGATAAAGGGGGGAGGGGGAAGGGATAAGCATGAAAGAACTGTAGAGATAAAGAAGCAGAAAGTTGAAAGGGGAGAGAGGCAGAGAGGGACCTGGGATAGGGGAAGGGGGAGAAGGAGGGGGAAGGAATTACCGGAAATTGGAGAATTCAATGTTCATACCACCAGGCAGGAGGCTACCCAGACGGTAGATGAAGTGTTGCTCCTCCAATCTGAGTTTGGCCTCATCACGGCAGTAGAGGAGGCCATGTATGGACATATCTAGATGGGATTGAGAGGCAGAGTTGAAGTGGGTGGCAACCAGGAGGTCCTGTCTATTGTGACGGACGGAGTGTAGGTGCTCGACGAAGTGGTCCCCCAATCTGCGTTGAGTCTCGCCGATGTAGAGGAGGCCGCACCAGATGCAATAGACGACTCCAGAAGACTCGCAGGTGAAGTGTTGCCTCACCTGGAAGGACTGTCTGGGGCCCAGAATGGTGGTAAGGAGGGAAGTGTGGGGACAGGTGTAGCATTTGCGCTTGCAGGGATAAGTGCCGGGTGGGAGTTCTGTGAGGAGGGACATGTGGACCAGGCAGTCACGGAGGGAACGATCCCTGCGAAAAGCTGAGAGGGATAGGGAGGGAAAGAAATGTCCATACATGGCCTTCTCTACTGCCATGATGAGGCCAAACTCAGGTTGGAGGAGCCACACCTCATCTACCGTCTGGGTAGCCTCCAGCCTGGTGGTATGAAAATTGAATTCTCCAATTTCCGGTAATTCCCTCCCCCTCCCCCTTCCCCTATCCCAGGTCCCTCTCTGCCTCTCTCCCCTTTCAACTTTCTGCTTCTTTATCTCTACAGTTCTTTCATGCTTATCCCCTCCCCCTCCCCCCTTTATCTTTCCTCTGATTGGTTATCCACCTGGCTCCTCTAGGCCCTACCCCCTCCCCTATCTCTATTACTGGGCTTCGACCCTCTCCTTCCCCCCCCCCCCCCCCCATTCCTGATGAAGGGTCTCGGCCCGAAACGTTGGCTACTCTTTTCTCACGGATGCTGCCTGACCTGCTGAGTTCTTCCAGCGTTGTGTATGCATTCTTTAATCCACAGCATCTGCAGTTGTATTTTTGTGTACCATAAAACAATGCTGGCTGGAGCCCTGGACCAGAGCCTGAAAGAAGGTGACCTTGAGCCGATAGGATGGCAATACATCAGTCGAACTCTTAAGGAACACTATAAGAGACAGGAGCTTCAAATATGAGGCAGAGGTAACTCTCCAGAGACCAACCATCATGAATGAGGATGTCCCAATGGATAAGTGGAGATCGGGACAATGAAGAATGCCTGGCCAGCGTAGACTCCTTTCCCAGGTAATACCTTTTCTCTTCATTAACTGTTCATGGAGGGTCAGGGAAATCTAGTGGGGGTCTACGCAGGTAGTTAGTTTTGTGAACCCCCATGCTTTTCAGTTGAGACAATAAAGGTTACTTGTTGGTAATTACAGATACCTCTGTGCCTCTCTGATCATTAGTACTAAAGGCTAGATCCTTACAACAGAACCTTTACGAGTGAATCAACCTTTGGAATGTGGATATTTTGGAGAGGGTGCAGAAGAGATGTACCAGGATTCCACCCCAACTAAATAAAGAGCATGTCTTATGAGGCTAGTCTGAGCGAGCTGAGACTTTTCTGTTAGGAGCGAAAGAGGATGGGAGGTGACTTGATGGGGGTACACAGGATAATAACAGGCATTAATTGAATAGTTAGCCAGAGACATTTTTCCCCGTGGCAAAAATAGCTAATATGAGGGGGGCATAATTTTAATGTGATTGGAGGAAAGTATAGGGGAATGTCATGGGTAAGTTTTCTTACAGAGACTGGTGGGTGTGTCGAATGCCCTGCCAGGGGTGGTGGTGCGGGATATATATTAGGGGCATTTAAGAAACTCTTTGATGAGCACATAAATGATAGACAAATGGAGGCCATGGGGGAGGAAAGGGTTAGATTAATCTAAGAATAGATTAAAAGGTCAGCACAACATTGTGAACTGACGGGCCTCTACTGTTTCAAATGTTCTATGTTCTATGAACCTTCCCCAGTGGAAGCATGCCTTTCCTTAAATCAAAGCTCTAAAGTTGTCAAAACACTTCCTGTGATGAATAGTCTTGGCCTGAAACGTCAACTGATTGGTCCCTGTAATAAATTCCTAACCATGTTAAAGCACCTTCTTGTGGTGTGGAATAGGTGCTTCAAACCACAATTAATGTAACAAGCAATCAGAATAGCGAAAAATAATGAAATCAAATTAAATGAATAATTTTGGTTGATATTGCCATAGCAACATTGGAATATTAACTGGAAAGCAATAGCGTCTGGTGTTGCTGGAACTGGTGGAAGGCATTCAAAGCGATTAGCCTAGAGTGTTGAACACAATGAGATGTGGTGCTGTAATCACAAATAGGCATTTAAGTCGCTGCTACAGAAGGAGAGTTGGGGAAGAGCCACTGACACAAAACGCATTTGAGTGAGAGAAGGTGAGAGAAAGTAAGAGAAAACGTGAAAGAGTGAGTTAGAGAGAGTGACAGTGTGAGAGTGTGTGTGTGCACATGCATATATAGAGGTTCATCTTTCTTTCTTTCAATGAAACATTTGGTTCCATTGACATCAACAAAGTTAAATGCCAGGAGACAAGTACATTTGGCAGTGGGTACCTTGATCTAAACACAAGAGATTCTGCACATGATGGAAATCCAGAGTAACACAAACAAAATGCTGGAGGAACTCAGCAGGTCAATCAGCATGAATGGAGAGGAATAATTAGTTGACGATTCAGGCCAAGACCATTCATCAGAATACCTTGACTTGTTTAGTGCTAAGGACCCAAAAAGAAATTCATCTTCCTAAAATTATGCCAATCTATCAATCTTCAAGTCATGCCACTCAGAGACTTGTGCTAGCATTATTATGTCACTGTCTGTGCTGGATTGCAACTCTATGTGCTGTGTTAGACTATATGTACAGAGCTTTACACCTTGGCACCAGAGGAACAATGTTTCATTTAGCTGTATACTTACTGTAACGATGGTTGAATGATAATGAACAATGATCATTTTCTAATTCATTAACTTGGCCCGAATTCCACTCCTGCCTGCCCAGGGTGCATTCAAATTTGACTAAACTTCAGGAAGAAATCCCTGGATCAATAGTGTGGAGGGGAGGATTCCTGTCACATTGTTGCTGCCAATCAGAAGGTTCTGCTATTGCTTGTGAAATTGGGAATTAAACCATTGCTGGCAAATGCTCGATATTTGTATACTGAATTGCTCTCATTAGTGCCCATGGCTTCATGGTTCCTGCATGAGAAGTTTTAATTCTGTTGGACAACTTTCCAGCCTCACTCAACTGTACAGCAAAGGCTTGTCAAGACTTCCCAGCATTACAGCTGGGAAATCAACTTTCTAATCATTTACCAAGTTTGACCAAGTGCAGGATCCAGGTGCCCATTCAAATGAGTTGCATTTGTAGTACTACAATAAGATAAATCTGGTTTTATTTATTTGTGCTATTCTATTATATAAATAAACTATTATAGGTTTTAGTTGACTTCATTTCTCAATAAATCTTACTATTTTTGATTGATTCTATTTTAAAAAGATTTTAACTGTTTCTTCATATTCAATATTCAAGTTAATGACAGGATTTGCTCACATTTGGAAAAGCCTAGTCTTATTTGGGATAGTCAGCATTGCTGTGTGCAGAGGAGGTGATGTCTTACAAACTCGATTGAATTTTTTGAGAAGGTAAAGATGACTAAGAGTAGGGTAGTGAATGTTCCCTCTGTGGACTTTACTAAAGTCTATGTTAAGGTCTGTCATGATTGTGTGATCCTGATGATTAAGTCACATGGGATCCATAGAGGTTAGTGGGCTTGTACTCAGATTAGTTTGGCCACAAAGACAGAGTTAGTGGTAGACGGGTGTTATTCCGACTAAAGGTCTGTAACCAGTGGTGTCCTGGCAAGGATTGATAGTGGTACCTGTCTTGTTTGACTTGGATGAACGTTTTGGTAAGTTTGTTTATTATTTTTGCAGGTAACACAAAAGAAGTGGTGAAAGTGAGGACAGTTGTCAAAGCAACCAGCAAGATATGGTGGATCAGCTGCAAACTTGGACAGATGAAGTTGAATCCATACAAGTGTGAGTTGATCTTTGGGTGCAAGTCCCTAGCTCCTTAAAAGTGGTAACAGTGTGTGGGGTGGTAAACAAGTCATACAGCATGCTTTAGTTGTTTTTCCATTTGGTATCAAATAAACTTTCAGGCTTTCCCCTGTTGCAGCAAATGTACACAACACCAAGAATTCAGGTGCCTATGAGTGTTAATGTGTTGTCCTGCATAACTTCTTAGTGGGCTCTCTTTAGTGGGCTGTGGAGGGCATAGGCTTCTGACTTTTTGGCCAAGTTTCAATTAGAAAATCAGATACACATAACCTCTCATACATATTTTAATTTCCAGTGCGAAAAATGTCTTGTGTGAGGGTTAATCATGCCAGCAAGAGCCAGGGTCAACTTCCCAATGAGTGGACCTCCTGTCAATCTTGATAGAGTTGTTCTGTAGCTGAAGGACACCACTAACCAATACTACACCCTTTCACCTTACCTTCTACCTGATTTCCCCATTCACTTGATTCCCTCTTCCTCCAGTTACTACTCTGCTCCCCACCATAGATTTCTTTTTACCTTTTCTCCCTACTTTTCCAGGCCCTGACTGATCTCCCTCATCACCATGGCTCCCTGAAGGGATCTATCCCACAACTCTGACTCACTCCCCAGTAGCGAATCAACATGGGGGCAGCTCAAATGCTTTTTCCATGGTAAGAACATCTTGATTTCTTCAGAGAAGTTATCCCAATGTGGTCATTTGATTTTGTGTGACACCTATTTAGTATTGGGGCAAAACATTTTGAGCAAAGCAAATCCAGCCTCTTATGGGCTTTCCTGCAATTTTAGGGATTTATTTAAGGAGATATTTTACTTACCAATCTTCCTTTCATCTGTGAACATTCATTTTCATACAAGAAATGTTTAGTTGAGGTTTCCCTGGAACACAGCAATTCTTCAAGTCTTCCGGAAAGATGGCAAGAATAAATTAAAGCATAAAGTACAGTGATGGTTGTTGAAGTGTTTTGCTGGATGGTAAAAGCTCTCATTGTTACAACTGTCACCTCTGGTTTCCACAGCTGACTGCCTTCCTCACTGATAACACAATGTTCCTTTTACACCTCACTAATTCCAGTTATGCCATACACACAGTGTGAAAGTACAACCCCCTGCGGAAATATAATGCTGCTACGTTTCGATGCGTTTTATGAAAGTAACCGAAAAGCGTTCGTCCATGGGGACTGCAGATCAGTGGCTGAATGGTCTGGCAGAGGGAATCAGGCAGAAATTCTTTCAATAATCTGCAGCAACGTGTAGGGCAATGAGAGATACCGTCAACGCTACTTCTTGAAAAGCAGTGTAATGATTTCCCCCCATCAGAAAGCAATAAATTAACAGCAATTGGATAAAGGCCTTAATCACTGAGTCTATTTTAAATGGTGAGGGGTGAAATAGCATTGGTGTGAGAAGGAGCTGGGTATCACAGAAAAGTTATTGAAAGTTTACATGAAGGCTCAACAATCAGAATCAGATTTATTATTGCTGACATACCGTATGTTGGGAAACACGCTGTTCTGTGGCAGCAGTACAGTGCAAGACATTAAAATTACTATAAAGTTACAATATAAAAAATCATTCAGGAAAACAAACCATATGTTGACCTATTCTGAAGAAGGGTCAGCTCACTCAAAATGTCAGTTCTGCTTCTGACCCCACTGCCCTGCAGAGTGTTGGCAGGTTCTTAGTTTTTGTGCTGGATAGTGCAGCAGCCGATGCTATATGGCCGACTTCTGCTCCTGTCACTTTTGTTCCAGAGTTCTGTGGAATTCCTTCTCCATCTTTCTTTCTCTTTCCCTCCTTAAATTATTTCTTAACAACCAACTCTCTACCCAAGCTCTTGGTTGTGTCTGTGCCAAACGTGATACAAAATTAAACTAAAACTCTTCTGTATGCCCCCATATCTCTCCATTCCCTGCATATTTATAGAGTCATAGAACACCACAGCACAGAAACAGGCTTTTTGGCCCATCTAGTCCATGCCAAAGTACTAATCTGCCTGGTCCCATTGAACTGAATTTCGACCAAAGCCCTTCATACCCCTACCATACATGTACCTATCCAAATTTCTCTAAATACAGAACGTTCATATTCTCTTAAAGTAATATTCTCTTAATTCATATACCCATCTAAAAGTCTCTTTAACGTCACTATCATACCTGCTTCCACCATTACCACTAGAAACTAATTCCAGGCACCAACGGCTCTCTGCACATCTCTTTCAAACTTTCCCTCCTCACCTTAATGGATGTCCTCTAGTATCTGACATTTCTACCTTTGAAGAATATTCTGACCATCTACCCAATGAATGTCTCCCATAATTTTATGAATTACTGTCAGGTCTCCCTTAGCTTCGGATGCTCAAGAGAATACAACCCAACTTGTCTAGTTTCTCCTTATAACTCACACCATTTAAACCAGGCAGCATTCTGGAAAACTTACTCAACTTTTCCAACAGTCAATATATCCATACTGTAAAATCACCCTTTATCTGTCCTTTAATGGGGTGACCAGAATTGCACACAATACTCCAAAAGTGGCCCAAATGAAGTTTAATAAGATGCAACATCACTTCCTGACTTTTATATACAATGCCCTGACTAATGGAGCCAAGCATACAGTATGCTTTCTTAACCACCCTGTCTACTTGAGTGCCCATTTTCTGGGAGATTTGGACTTAGAACCCAAGATCCATCTAAACATCAATGCTGCAAATGCCCCTGCCATTAACTATATTATTTCCCCTCATTTTGACTACCTAAATTGTAACACCCCACACTTCAGAACTTTGATAAACTTCTGTACAAGTGCAGTGGAGAGTATATTGACTGGCTGCATCACAGCCTGGTATGGAAACACCAATGCCCTTGAATGGAAAGTCCTACAAAAGGTAATGAATTTGGCCCAGTGCATCACATGGAAAGCTCTCCTAACCATTGAGCACATCTACATGAAATGCTGTCATTGGAAAGCCGCATCCATCATCAGAGATCCCCACCACCCAGGACATGCTCTCTTCTTAATAACATTATTAATAACAGATAGTCATTAATAAATATGATATAGTTGGGATCACAGAGACATGGCTCCAGGGTGACCAAGGATGGGAGCTCAACATCCAGGGATATTCAATATTCAGGATGGATTGACAGGTAAGAAAAGGAGGTGGGTTAGCATTGCTGGTTGGAGAGGAGATTAACACAATAGAAAGGAAGGACATTAGCCTGGAGGACGTGGAATCGATATGGGTAGAGCTGCATAACACTAAGGGGCAGAAAATGCTGGTGGGAGTTGTGTACAGGCCACCTAACAGTTGTAGTGAGGTTGGGGATGGCATTAAACAGGAAATTAGAAATGTGTGCAATAAAGAAACAGTAGTTATGATGGGTGACTTCAATCTACGTATAGATTGGGTGAACCAAATTGGTAAGGGTGCTGAGGAAGAGGATTTCTTGGAATGTATGCGGGATGGTTTTCTGAATCAACATGTTGAGGAACCAACTAGAGAGCAGGCCGTTCTAGATTGGGTATTGAGCAATGAGGAAGGGTTAATTAGCAATCTTGTCGTGCGAGGCCCCTTGGGTAAGAGTGACCATAATATGGTGGAATTCTTCATTAGGATGGAGAGTGACATAGTTAATTCAGAAACAAAGGTTCTGAACTTAAAGAAGGGTAACTTTGAAGATATGAGACGTGAATTAGCTAAGATAGACTGGCAAATGATACTTAAAGGGTTGACGGTGGATATGCAATGGCAAGCATTTAAAGATCGCATGGATGAACTACAACAATTGTTCATCCCAGTTTGGCAAAAGAATAAACCAGGGAAGGTAATACACACGTGGCTGACAAGGGAAATTAGGGATAGTATCAAGTCCAAAGAAGAAACATATAAATTAGCAAAAAAAAGCGGCACACCTGAGGACTGGGAGAGATTCAGAGACCAACAGAGGAGGACAAAGGGCTTAATTAGGAAAAGGAAAAAAGATTATGAGAGAAAGCTGGCAGGGAACATAAAAACTGACTGTAAAAGCTTTTATAGATACGTGAAAAGAAAAAGATTAGTCAAGCCAGATGTAGGTCCTTTACAGTCAGAAACAGGTAAATTGATCATAAGGAACAAAGACATGGCAGACCAATTGAATAACTACTTTGGTTCTGTCTTCACTAAGGAGGACATAAATAATCTTCCGGAAATCGTAAGGGACCGCGGGTCTAGTGAGATGGAGGAACTGAGGGAAATACATGTTAGTAGGGAAGTGGTGTTAGGTAAATTGAAGGGATTAAAGGCAGATAGATCCCCAGGGCCAGATGGTCTGCATCTCAGAGTGCTTAAGGAAGTAGCCCAAGAAATAGTGGATGCATTAGTAATAATTTTTCAAAACTCCTTAGATTCTGGATTAGTTCCTGAGGATTGGAGGGTGGCTAATGTAACCCCACTTTTTAAAAAAGGAGGGAAAGAGAAACTGGGGAATTATAGATCGGTTTGTCTGACATCGGTGGTGGGGAAAATGCTTGAGTTGGTTATCAAAGATGTGATAATGGCACATTTGGAAAGAGGTGAAATCATCGGACAAAGTCAGCATGGATTTGTGAAAGGAAAATCATCTCTGACGAATCTTATAGAATTTTTTGAAGATGTAACTAGTAGAGTGGATAGGGGAGAGCCAGTGGATGTGGTATATTTAGATTTTCAAAAGGCTTTTGACAAGGTCCCACACAGGAGATTAGCGTGCAAACTTAAAGCACATGGTATTGGGGGTACGGTATTGATGTGGATAGAGAATTGGTTGGCAGACAGGAAGCAAAGAGTGGGAGTACGGGACCTTTTCAGAATGGCAGGCAGTGACTAGTGGGGTTCCGCAAGGCTCAGTGCTGGGACCCCAGTTGTTTACAATATATATTAATGATTTAGACGAGGGAATTAAATGCAGCATCTCCAAGTTTGCGGATGACATGAAGCTGGGCGGCGGTGTTAGCTGTGAGGAGGATGCTAAGGGGATGCAGGGTGACTTGGATAGGTTAGGTGAGTGGGCAAATTCATGGCAGATGCAATTTAATGTGGATAAATGTGAGGTTATTCACTTTGGTTGCAAGAACAGGAAAACAGATTATTATCTGAATGTTGGCCGATTAGGAAAAGGGGAGGTGCAACGAGACCTGGGTGTCATTGTACACCAGTCATTGAAGGTGGGCACACAGGTACAGCAGGCGGTGAAAAAGGCAAATGGTATGTTGGCATTCAGAGCAAAAGGATTTGAGTACAGGAGCAGGGAGGTTCTACTGCAGTAGTACAAGGCCTTGGTGAGACCGTACCTAGAATATTGTGTGCAGTTTTGGTCCCCTAATCTGAGGAAAGACATTATTGCCATAGAGGGTGTACAGAGAAGGTTCACCAGATTGATCTCTGGGATGGCAGGACTTTCATGTGAAGAAAGACTGGATCGACTAGGCTTATACTCACTGGAATTTAGAAGATTGGGGGGGGAATCTTATAGAAACATATAAAATTCTAAAGGGATTGGATAGGCTAGATGCAGGAAGATTGTTTCCGATGTTGGGGAAGTCCAGAATGAGGGGTCGCAGTTTAAGGATAAAGGGGAAGCCTTTTAGGACCGAATTGAGGAAAAACTTCTTCACACAGAGAGTGGTGAATCTGTGGAACTCTCTGCCATGGGAAACAGTTGAGGCCGGTTCATTGGCTATATTTAAGAAGAAGTTAGATATGGCCCTTGTGGCTAAAGGGATCAAGGGATATGGAGAGAAAGCAGGTACAGGATTCTGAGTTGGCCATGATCATACTGAATGGCAATGTAGGCTCGAAAGGCCGAATGGCCTACTCCTGCACCTATTTTCTATGTCTCTCTGTTTCTTCAGATTCAGATTCAGTTTATTTGTCATTTAGAAACCACAAATGCAACGCAGTTAAAAAATGAGACAACGTTCCTCCAGAATGATATCACAAAAGCATATGACAAAACAGACTACACCAGAAAGTTCTTGCTGCTGATATCAGGTAGAAGGTACAAGAGCCTCAGGATTTACACCACGAGGTTCAAATACAGCTACTACTCCTCAACCACCAAACTCTGGAATAAAAAGGGGATAACTATACTCACTTGCCCTATCATTGAAATGTTCCTTCAACCAATGATCTCACTTTAAGTACTCTTTATCTCATTATCTCATGCTCTCATTATTAATTGCTATTTATTTATATTTGCATTTGCATGGTTTGTTGTCCTCTGCACTCTGATTGAGCTTTCATTGATCCTGTTATAGTTGCTATTCTACAGATTTGCTGAGTATACCCACATGAAAATGAATCCCAGGATTGTACATGGTGACATATATGTACCTAGATAATAAAATTTACTTCGATATATAGAGCATGGAAGAAGTTACCCTGGCCTATGCTAGTCCCATTTGAAAGTAGGTCCCTCTAAACCCGGGGTGCACAACTTGTGGTTCTGTAGACTACTTGGTTAATGGTAGGGGTCCAAGACATTAAAAGTTTGGGAGTCCCTGCTCTGAGTTTTGTGATCCTGTCCAAGAATCATTTAAATATTGTTGATATACCTGCCTCAACCTTAGACAAGGAAGAATTTCTTTAGCCAGAGGATGGTGAATCTGTGGATTTTTTTGCCCGACAGCCGTGGAGGCCAAATCATTGGGTATATTTAGAACAGAGGTTGATAGGTTCCTCATTAATAAAGACACTAAGGTAACGGGGAGAAGGCAAGAGAATGGGAAATAAATCAGTCATGATGAAAAGGTGGAGCAGACTTGATGGGTCAAACAGCTTAATTCTGCTTCTATGTCTTATGGTGAACCACTTCTGTTGGCAGCTAATTTAGTATATGAAACACCCTCTGGTGAAAATGTTGCCCCTATTAAATTTCTCCCATCTCACCTTAAAATCCTCTCTTGGGTTAAACTCTCACCTGTCATGCTTCCACATGTATCTATAATGGAATAAGATCTTATTGTATCCTTTGACAGTCCTCTACACTGCCTGCATTCTATCAATCTTTATATCAACTTACCAACCCATCCACTTACATTTTCATCTGAGTCACATACACACTCAGTGGCCATATTTTTAGGTACCTCCTGTAAGATCATGGTCTTCTGTTGCTGTAGCTCATCCACTTCAAGGTTTGACACTTCGTGCATTAAGAAATACCCTCCTGCAGACCACTGTTATCACACAAGGTCATCTGAGTTATTGCCACCTTCCTGTCAGCTTGAACCAGTCTGGCCGTTCTCCTCTGAACTCTCTCATTAACAGGGTGCTTTCGCCCACAGAACTGCCACTCACTGGATTTTTTTTTTTGTTTTTCACACCATCTCTGTAAACGCCAGAGAATGTCATGTGTGTAAGTCCCAGGAGACCATCAGTTTCTGAGACACTCAAATCACCACATCTCTGGACCCAACAATCATTCTATGGTCAGTCACTTGATCACATTTCTTCCCCACTCTGATGTTTGGTCCGAACAACAACTGAACCTGTTGGCTACATCTACATGCTTTTATGCATTGAGATACGCTGCCACATGATTGGCTGATTAGATACTTGCATTAACGAGCAGGTACACTGGTGTACCTAATAAAGTGGCCACTGAGTATATGTATCGCGCAATCTTCTTCTGTAGGTTGCTGTCAATTTTTTTTGCTTGCTACCTCTTTTTTGAAGCACCTCGGCAGGTTCAACTTGGAAGCTGTTATTCCTGTTCAAGGAAGGTTGCCAAACTCATAAGGCCCAACACCATGGATCTGTGGGTATCTACCGAGGAATCAAGAAATAAAGTGTATCTAAAATGCATTGTAAAACGGGCCAAAAGCTTTTTTGGATTTCACTTATCTAGAGCAATGCTGGCTCCCAATTATCTTTACTTGGAAATGCTCATACTGTCTTCCATCCATCTGTATTTGCCACCTTTTGTCATGATACAAAAGGAGATGGATGGCATGACATAGCAAGACCAAAGCTTTGACATTTTCTTTCCTTTTTAACCCTGGTGATAAATACATCTTCATCCTAAGACAGAATGGGGAAACGTAAGTTGAGTTTCACTTTGAAAAGAAGAATGGCTTCATTGTCTAAAATTTATGGCTGACGACAATCGAAGTCAAAGTGCACTTGATGTGTTTTTCCTCTCTGTGCTTCTGTCCTCCTCAATGCTAAGAGCATCAGCCAGTCACACCCCTCTGCTGTAACTCTCCGCTTCTGGTAAGATGGTGGCGCACTTGATTGCAACGGCTTCTATGAGGTCAAACAAAGATGCTGTTGGCCTTTTTAAACCTAGGTTTTATGATCACAAGACCCAGTGGCACATTAAGAACTTAATCGTACTGCAGGTCTCCCCCACCAGCGAGTTGCTTGTTGGGGGAGAAACTGAAGGAGCTGGACCTGGTGTGGTTCTTGTATCAGAGGTGTGTCAGAGGGGTTGCAGCAGTCCACAGTCTAACAGTGAGAGATCATCTCAGTCACTTTTCTTGTGACTGCAAGACCCTGTTGGACACTGTTAATGTGGGATGTTGCAAGTCTGATTCACTGATATATTGGTAGGTGGCGGGGTAGCTGCACGGCCTCGATCGTAGTGAGGAACAGGACTCAAGTCACAGTGTCGCCTGTTTTCAGCCATCCAGGAGAGAGGCATTGGCATCGGTGCACTCTGCCAGAGGTGATGTAGCACAACATCCAAGCTGGAGTCGGTGCTGCCACCAGTGCTTGCTTGGCAGGAAACAAGCTGTTTGACTGCAGACTGCTGCAACGTTCATGAACTATATAGTTTTTTTTGTGTGGCTGTACTTTACTGGTATCTTATATGAGCTTGAGATTGTATAGAGCATGTGCTAGATGTGCCTGGCGCAGTGTAACTTTTGGTATTGAGTTTTTAACCTTGGCCCCAGAGTAATGTTGTTTCATTCATGGGTATTCATGACAATTAATCCTGACCTTGAACTTAAACTGAGAGAGAGATTTTAGCTACTATCTGTTAACGCACAATTTTAGTGTCTGATAATCTCAGCTGTAAATGTTTTTAGGCAACCAACTCATGAAATCAAAAAATCACAGCCGGAAACCAGGAAGAGTAAGCTCTACAAAGCCACAATGACCTGTAAATTAGTACAACTCATGGTGATTGAATCTTCAGTAGCAAAGTTATCAAGGCAAAAGAGGGTCACCACAGTTATAATCTTCTCCAAGGACTGTGACCTTGTCATAGGTCACTATCCTCGGAGAGGCTTGTGAGATCCTGAGATCCCGAGATTGATGCCTTCTGGAGCCTTGCTACTGGTAGGGTCACCTATGGTGGTGAGGTCGAGGGAGAGGAACCAGACAAAAAGTCATCCAACCTAGACCCCAGTGGTGGAGCTGGTGGAAGATGAAGGCACATCACAACAGCAGTGAAGATGGAAGAACTCTGCAGCAGTGAAGGGTCTCCAGTCATCCGACATTCCATGCCACTGGGCCCTGACCCAAATAGTTCAAGGACCATGTGGTTGCTGCCCACGCATCAGCCTCCCCACAGTGAACAAGATCATGCATAGACTTTCTCCACTTTGGGAATAAACCCTTAGGAGAACATTATACTTGACTGGAGTGATCGCACCACTATTACTAACAATGCATGATCCAATTCTCCTGCCAGATCATATTTTGCACTTTTTCAACGGTAATTTTCAAAAATCCTCAGAAGAAAAACACCTCCCAGACACCCTAGGCTCTGAATCGAGTACCCTCTTCAGAAAAATAGCAACTTATCAGCACCAGCTTGTTTCAAGGAAACAAGGAATCCTTACATTGCACTTTTAGGACAATTACCAATTCAAGTCACATACTGTACATCTGTTCCATTGAAAACCTTTTAATAAATTATTAACACAGTTTATTAAACTGAAAACATTTATAAATCAGGAATGAATTCATGATATTGTTTTGAAAATATATTCAATCTTAGCTCAATTTATATTCATGGTTCTTTGAGAATAATCTGATTGATTTGTATCTGACTGTGTTCAGCTTTGGTCACTGTAATATAGAAACAAAGCGTTATTAAACTAAAAAGAGCGCAGAAAAGATTTACAATGATGTTGCTCTGATTAAACTCCCATCTGGCACTCCCATCCACCCATATCTTTAACTGGTTTAGATGCTGCTGTATGTCTTTGGCACTGACCACAATTCTAACAGCATTTGAGACCTTTGTAAATATGTTCTGCCGTGACTACATAAATTTCCTCTGGGTGGTCTGGTTTCCTCCCACAGTCCAAAGGCATATCGGTTAATTGGTCATTGTAAGTTATCCTGTGATTAAGCTAGGATTAACTCATGGGATTGTTCGGTGGCATGGCTCAACGGGCCAGAAGGGCCTGTTCCTCCCTGTATCTCAGTAAATAAATAAACAAGGGACTGAATCAGAGTGAGAGATCCAACAGACTAGGAACTTATTCCTTGGAATGTAAGAGATTGAGAGGTGATCTTATAGGGGTGTATGTATGAAATCATGAGGGCCAGTCAAAGGTAGGAGAATCAAGAAATCGATGATATAGATTTAAGGTGAAAGGGGAAAGATTTAATAGGGACTTGAGGGGAGGGTGCGATCTATGTGGATTCAGATGCCAAAGGAATTGGTTGAGGCAAGAAGAATAACAACTTTTAGAAAATAGTTGGACAGGTACATGGAAAGAAAAGGTTTAAAACATTACGGGCCAGTTGCTGGAAAATGGAAATAGTTAAGATGGGCACCTTTGTCAGCATGGACCATTTGCGCCAATGGGCCCCTTTCCTGAGCTTTATGATTTTTTTTTTACTCTGCCTGTCTCTGTATCTTTCCTGTATCTATATCCTGAAATCCCCTTCCCAACACCACATATGAAGTACCTTCACCAGATACACTGCAATGGTTTAGAAAGGCATCAGAAATAAATTCTAATCTCACCTCTTGTAGCACGTTGTGTAACAGACATAAGCTACGTCAGAGACAGTGACGATAAATGTACAAATCAAAACCCTGAAGGATTAAGCTATGTGTTAACACTGTTACTAATATTTCTAACTTTAGAAGAGTTGCTACTCAAGGAGCCAAATTGCACAGTTAGACTCAACATCATCTGTGGAGAGAGAAGCAATTTTCCTTGCCCTTGATGCTTCACTGGAGCCCTGAAACATGAGCACCTTTTCTCTCCCTACAGAAGCTAAGTGGTTACACAGTGCAGTTAAGTCTTTTAAAAAAGCACTACCACCAGTGTAAATCATGAAAAGCAAATCTTGAAGAAGAATCTCGGCCCGAAACCTCAACTGTTTATTCATCTACATGGATGCTGCCTAACCTCCTGAGTTCCTCCAGCATTTTGCATGTGTTGCTTTGGATTTCCAGCATCTGCAGAATATGTTGTGTTTATGTATCAATGTTATCAGTTGATTATATCAATGCATAAAATCTCTCCCACATCCAATGCAACACGTTTTTAATAAACTTGCTAAGTTTCAAAGTACATTATAATCAAAGTATGTATGCAGCTTACAACCCTGAGGTCCACCTTCCCCCAGGCAACTACGAAACATGGAACCAGTTTAAAGAAAAATCAAACACCCAACATGTGAAAAAAAAGATCAAATTGCACAAACAGCAACAAAACGAGTGAGTAGCACACAGAATCTTAAAAATCAAACCACGGAGTCCTTGAAACAGTCTCAGAATGTTTGGTTTAGTTCAGTTCAGTTCAGTTCAATTTAGTGCTAAGGTATTCATTGACTGCAGGCCACAGAGCCATTTCACCTCAAAACGCCCCAATCAAAATAGCAAAAACAATAGAGTAACTAAAAACAATTAAACACATAATATGAACTGTAGAGTCCTCTGTAAACAAAGCCAATCCACAAGCCGCGCCAATCAAACCTTGCCCGAGATGTTCTTCCAGCAGCAGTGAACATGAAGGAGAGGGAGACTGGTCCAACACAGGCAATTGGCACTGTCCACCTGCTCAGCTTCTGCTCCTATCTTCGCCGATTTCAATCTTACTCAATGCTTTAGTGGGCTATGTTGGCAAGTAATGGAGCTGATCAAGGCTTCGCACTCCACCATTAGGCCGCACACTCCATTCTCAAACTCGCTTTCAACCACACTGAATTCCCTCAGAGACAGCCAAAGCACCAGGTCACTCAGTTGGCCCTGGAGCACATTATTAAGATGTAAGCTACAGGCTCCAATTGCACACAGGTTAGTAGCGAAAGTACTTGTAAAAGAAGGAGGATAAGTCGTTTTGTGAACTGTCTTCGGGATGTCGCCATTGGCCGTGTTGACCACTGGCACCATCCTGCTGGAAGAGTTACAGCTTTCAGTAGAATATTTCAAAACACGTTCATTTCAGTAAGGTGCGATAGTCAATGATGAAAGACACTTCATTGGATATTATGTTCAGCAACGGTTCCCAGCTTTTTTAAACAAGCGATCCATGAACCCCAGGTTGGAAAAGCCTGATATTCAGTCACAACAAGGCTCTTTGTTATTTTTAGCAGAAACTAAAATGCATTTTGAAGAAAATCATTCCCACAACTGCGATTGGATTTGCAAAAAATCTATAAGAACATCCATCCTAATGGTGCTAAGAGAGCAATTTTCACTACATAAATTGATTACGCTTTTCCTAACTAACTCTTATTGTAAACTTGGACACCCAGTAATTGCTTGCAAGATCTATCATGCAGGAATTTAACACCTATAATTATAACAGTTATATCGTCAGTTAAGAAGAATTATATTAATCCATGAAAGGTATGTTTTGATGTGTGAGGTTATCTCGGTATGTGATAATAAAAAGTTTCAAATAAATCACATGACAAATAATTTCTGACAGAATGAGTGAACAATGCAGATTTTCTTTCATCCCATTTTCCCTCACCACCTCTCTGAATTCACAGCAAGAGTGGGACCTACTGACTGCCTATCATTCTGGTTGTTTCAAGGTTTTCTAAGAATCAGCAGTCTGGTCAGAAACAAATAAAAAAAAATCAGTCAAGCAGTGATTATATTTATATCAGAGTCAACAATGCTCACTGTGGTAATACTCACAGCTGGAGAAGATGAGCGGACAAGAATGTTCATCCATTGGAAAATTCTGGAGCTGCAGTTGACACTCTGCGATTATTGTAAGCCTGTGGAAAGCAATCATTTATTAGTCTCAGTGAATCTTTTAGAACTCTGGCACTATAACATCTTATCTTCAAAGCAGTAAATGGAAATTCCAAAGTCTACAGCACGATATTTTCCTCAGTCATCCAAATGATGATGGAAGATGCTGACCTGAGCTAAGGGGAAAGAATTGTAAGGCACAAAATGGAGTCTGAATTGCTTCTATTTCCAGAAGCCTTTGAAAACACATGAAAGAACCAGTCTCACTGAACCCCTGCAAATCAGTTTTTAAAAGGAATCCAAGTGTTGCTCTTCAAGGAAGGATATTGAAGTTGAACCAAGATGAATCTGTTGCACCTTTTAACCAGTGCTCTGAACTTGTAAAATCTTTGCTGATCTCCCAACTTTACTATCTCTCTCAATACACGTACACTTCTCGACCAACCGCAGGAGAGAGAACCCAGCTCTTTTACTTCCTGCTGCTGAATACCCAAACACACAATCTAGGTAAAGCAGCTATGAACTTACATTTCTTTTCAATTTAGATTATTGTGCTCGAATGCCTACCGCTTTACACTTGGGTGATCTAACAGTGGGCCTCTGCTCTGTCCACTAGTGGGACTCTTGGCTTCCAGTTGCCTGTCTCTCTCCATCTCACTCCCACTTTGGTGTCTCTGCCAGCAGGCAAGCTCCTTCACTGTTCGACTGTTGCCCAAGAAACCACATCTTATTGTCCACATTTTTCTGGACTCAGTGCTGAGTTCAGCAATTTCAGATAATTGGCATTTGCAACTGTCAATGCAGATACAACGACAGTTAGAGATGCCGAAAGTTTAAAACTACAGCAGTAAATCAACCAACACATAACCGGTCAGATAGCATCCATATCAAGAAAAACAAAGTTAATACAATGACTCAATGTAAGACGTTAATCCTGCCTCTCCACAGATGCTGCCTGACCTGGTGAGCATTTCCATTTCTTTTTCTGTAATTCTTTCAGCATCTGCAGTTTTTATTGCCCTATTCCTTTAACACCACAGAGAACGACTTACTCTGCCTTCTGCCTTTACAAGGTTCTTCCCTCTTGTTCTCTCCTCTCCCATCTCTTTCATTTTGAAACCTGTTTTAACTTTTCTCAGTTCAAATGAAAAATTATCATATTGAAATGTTAAAAGTCATGTCTCTCTCTACAGGTTCAGCCTGATCTATTGCCCATTTCAAGCACAATTTGGTTTTTATCCTCTCTTCTCTGAGTCGGTGATGAAAGAGGCTTCTTATAATACAATTGATGTAAACTTACCTTATGTGGTATTTATATTTAATTGATCAAAGTGCATTTTCTTTTTCATTATTATCAGAATGTACTCTTGTTTTGCCAGTTTCATTGGATAATATTTAAATTTTACACATAACAGAATGAAACATGATTTGCAGTAACATGTACTGCTGGCATAGTGTCTTCTCAACTTGAACCTAAACCATTCACATATGCATTTTATGTCAACTTGTACAGCTACAGAATATATTTTTTAAAAGCTGGTAATATTACTGTGTTAATATTATTTTTGGTGCTGCATGTGATATACAATATGTACTGTGTTTTGTATCTTGGTCCCAGAGGAACATTGTTTCATTTAGCTGTATATAGTATATGTGTATAGTTGAATGACAATAAACTTGAACTTGAACTTCAGCCAGTGTCCAATGCTAGTCTGAGGAATTAACTGCACTCAAAAAGCCTTGGTACGGAGACAACAGAATGGTTGACATTCTTTTCACCATTTCATCAAAAATGTTCTCTTGTAAGCAAATGATTAGAGATGGCAAGCGGAGCCAAATCTTCCACCTTCCAGTCACAGTGCAAGAAAATTGAATTATCTACACCATCTTTTAAAAAGGCTGCATTGTTACTGCCTCCATACCCCATACTTAAAAATAGCATCAACCAATGTATCCTTGTAGATAAACCTTATCGATATTTTTTTCACTTGAATCAATTCAGTAGCATTTTTTACTCTCAGAATGATTTTTCAAGTTCAATTTTGGGATCAGGGCAGCACTGGCAAAACATTTATTGCCTTGCCATAGTTGCCCTGGAGAGATGGTACTGATCCTCCTTTTTAGACTGTTGCGGTCCAGTGGCAGAAGTGTCCCTACAATGCAGCTGGATTGGCATTCTAGGATTTGGACTCCAGTGTTGATGAAAGACCAATGATACCAATCTGCAAAGTGCTACTTGCTCATTGCCCTCACACTTCCATCAGATGAGTTCTCATTTTCATCCAGGCTTTCAAATTCGTCTGTGGCCTCTGCAAGATCCAAGGAAGATATCTGGATTCATCCACTCCTGTTCATCCATGGTGATCTGCTAGATTGGATTTAACATCAGTTTGGCCATGGAGGATTGAAGGTGGTGTTATTTGGACTGCAGGTCCACAACCTGTGGCGTTCATTTTATCTTGCATGAGAACATCCTTTTCACCTGTGCTAAGATATTTCCTGTTTGAAATTAGCTCTATCAAAAGAAAGATCAGCTTTATTTGTCACATGTACATCAGAATATCTACATATACTGTCCAGTGAAATGTATTACTTTGCACCGACAGCAAATATGGTCCATCTAAGGATTGTGCTGGGGGCAGCCCACGTGTTTCACCATGCTTCTGGTGCCAACGTAGCACATCCACATATCATTAATCCTAGCCCTAATGGTACAAGTTTAGGAGGGTGGGAGGAAACTGGGGCATCCAGAGTAAAGCCATCATGGTGAGAACATACAAACCTGCTCAAACAATGGCGGGAGTCAAACTTCGATCGGTGATTGTTGGCACTCTAAAGCGATTGAGCCCTTTGCTAGCTGTACTCTTCTACATTCTATGCTTGGAATCAAGACTCAAGATTCAAGACACCTCCACTGCTGTTCCACACCTTCAGCTGCAAAGTCTCTGAGCTCTAGAGCTCCCCCACATTTTGCCCGCACTGCCTTTCTTTCCCTCTCTGCGACTGTTGTTAAACATGTCTCCAGGTTTATGATGTATTGAATTTAGTTATCCATGTCCCTGTGAGGACTCATGAGCAATAACTATGGAGAAGACCATATGCAAATACAGGGTATTTTTAAGTGAACTCTGAGACTTAGGGTTTTGAATGATAAAATCCATGCTAGATATTAATTTGATATAATTAATGTCTAAGTTTGGATGAGGCATGAGTGTTGTGTGCAAACTTTGACGTGAGTAAAATTGATGTGTGTCAAATAATCTAGATGTAAAAGGAAATTTAGTTTGGATACTTATTATATAGATTATGATGTTAAAAGCATGAGATTACATTATCAAGTAGATTAAAGTGATGTAATTCCCAAAGCTAATCTTAAAAAAAAACAGTGAAACAACAGGTACAGGTGCCACTTTATTAGGCGGCTTTCATGTCAGCTTGGACTAGTCTGACCATTCTATGCAGAACTCATGCTTATTAGATGTTCCTTTTTGTTCCTTGCACCAACTTCTGTAAACTCTGGAGACTGCTGTGCATGAAAATCCCAGGATATCAGCAGTTTCTGAGATAGTCAACCACCCCATCTGACACCAACAATCACTCCATGTTCAAAGTCTCTTACATCATATTTCTTCCCTATTCTGATGTTTGGTCTATGCAGCAAGTGAACCTCTTGACCATGTCTGCATGCTTTTATACATTGAGTTCCTGGCACATGATTGGCTGATCAGGTATTTGCATTACTAAGCAGGTGTACAGGTGTACCTAATAAAGTGGCCACTGAGCATTTCGTTTAGATATTCACTCTTTTATATATTTGTATAATTAGTATTCTTCAGTTAAGAAAATTGCTTTGGTATCAGTGTTTGCCTCTTCCTAGCTTCACTGCTAAATTCTGAGACAAGTGGAAGAAGTGTGGAAGTTATTGATGACAAAGTTAAAGGCGAAACAGGAGAGGAACTTTTACCTCTTCCATTGAGGCAAGGCATTGGTACTTCCAGTGTATTTGGACAATTCAGAAAATTGGGAGAAAGCAAAACCCATTTTAGCCTGTTTCACTATTTAATGATTCCATATGTAGTTGTGATCTAACTTCATGAACAAGCCTTTATATGTTATCTATTTACATATTTGGTAGCAATCTCCCAAAAACATTCACATGATAATGACCAGATTATCTACTCAATGTGTTGGAAGAGAAAACTAGACCTCCAGGAGAACTTCTTCTTTGAAATGCATGCTATTTGTGAACATTTTGGTCTACTTCTGGACCAACAGAGTGACAACTGTGACCCATATATCAGCTGTACAGAAGAGAACAGGTCCCCCTCTGTTTCCTCTGTTTCCCTTTCTTCCATGCTCCACTGTCCACTATCAGATTTCTTGTTCTTTAGCCCTTTGCCATCTCATGCAACATAGGAGAGACAAAAGAGATTCTGCAGATGCTGAGAATCTTGAGAAACACACATAAAATGCTGGAGAAACTCAACAAGTAAGACACGACCATAGAACAAAGAAGAGAAAGTGGGCAACTAGAGAGAGGAAATGGGCAAAAAAACCTACCTCCATTCCCTATTCTGGCCCTCTCATCCGTTCTTTCCTCCTCCTATGCCCACTACTTCCCTCCAGTTTCCCACCTTCTTCCCTTTATTCCATGGTCCACTGTCCTCTCCTATCAGATTCCTTTACCATTGCCACCTAACACCTCAGAGCCTCGCAGATCATTACTTCACTCCTACCCATCTACTTCCCCCTCACCTGGTCTCACCTATCACCAGCCAGCTTGTGTTCTTCCCTTTCCTACTCTGATTTTCCCCCTTCCTTTCTAGTTGTCATGAATTCTTTCAGTCCAAAACATTGACTGTTCATTTCCCCTCATAGATGCTGCCTGATCTGTGGAGTTCCTTCAGCATTTTCTGTGTGTTGCTCAAGATTTCCAGCATCTATAGGATCTCTTGTGTCTCTGTATTTAAAGTGAGATTCTGTGCTGAATCTTAGCAGAACAAAGAATCAGTCCACATTTGATTTTGGCAACCTATACTAACTCCGTTCCCTCTCACAATTCTGCTGCTTCAAGATGGTGCCAAGTTCAGTAGCTGCCTGTCCCTTTTATTCAAATGACCTGTACTACAGGGTTTGGCATGGATATCCAGACAAGAACAGATCAACCACTGTAAATCACATCTGGATTCAACTCCAGTATGGAACCTGCACTACTTCCATTTCTCTTTTTCATATTTTCAGTTTTAATATACATAGTAAGATTGAAATTTTAAAAAAAATGGACTTTGTAAAGTTAAAGTAATTCATTTTCCATTCTCCAGCTGTTCATTACCAAGTAAAACTGAAATACATTGTTAATCACCCAGTTATTCTACTTGTACTATAATTCCTTAAGGTTGTTATAGCCAAGGGTGGTAATGGGGAACAAGCTCCCACTACCTATTAAATGTTCCCAATTGTGTGCACTGCAAATAGTCTCTAACAACAAAGTCCAGCTCCTGGCCTTCATGTGTGCCTCAGCGACTTAGCCTGGTGGAACTGTTTCTACTGACAGGAGAAGAGGCAGAGGTGGGTTACTGGTGCCTTTAAACCAGTTGTTTCTGGCAGATAGGGCTCGCTAGCTGTGGTTGGCAACTCATCTAGGAGAAGGAAACTCTGATCTCAAACCTCCACTGCCTTACAGCTACACCCACTCATGAGGAAGGCTTCAGGAGTAAACCTGAGGGGTAAGTCCAGAGCTGGAGTCCCTAAGGCAGTCCAACATTGAGTTCAGTGTTGACCAGCAACTCCTGCAACGCTGCTGGTACCAAACTGATTGGTCTCTGCCTTTCCTTTGGATTCATCAGATGCATGGAGAGTGGGAGTTTGCTGCACGGGCAACAGCTTGCTCTCCATATCACGCTACCCAGGCTTGTGTATCTAGATAGCTAGGACGCAATATCCATGGTCAACTCTGACCGACAGAGGCCCTCACTATAATCACTTTTTATTTGCTTAATTTAATCAGTAAATTTTCAAATAATGAATTAGGCAAATTGACTGTGGCATGCTGATTTTCCAGATTAGTTTAACTAAACATGAAACTGTTATAATCTAAATTTTTCCAACTAAAAATGTTATTGTACTTCATTGGAAGTGCATTGAATGTGCTCTGTCTGTAACAGCCTGAAATTGCAGTACTTATGTTAAGAATAGTCCATATTTTTATATAGCTAATTATTCTAAAATTAAGAATTTAATGAAAAGACAGACATCAGAGACCTCCAATATCTTTGTATTAGATAGTATACTTAATGTGCTTTGAGGCTCCACATTCCCATCCTGTCAGAAATTTATTGATTCAAGATCCAGTCCAGAAAAATGAACACAAGATCTCAGCTAACTCTCCTGTATACTCCAGAGAATGTGTTACTCTATTAAAGGGACCATCTTACACAGGTATCTGGGGATACAGATCCATAAATCCTTGAAGTAGATAGGGTTGTAAAAAGAACTTTTGGCCATCAGTCAAAGTACTGTATTGAGTTCAGCAGTTGGAATGTTATGTTGAAGTTGTATAAGTTTTATGTGAGGCCAAATTTCAAATACTGTGTGCAGCTCTGACCATCTGCTATACCTATAGAAAAGATACCAATAAGATTGAAAGAGTACTGAGAAAATTTACAAGGATTTACAAATATGTTAGGACTTTATTCCCTAGAGCTAAGGAGAATGAAGGGAGATTTTGTAGAAGTATACAGAATTATGAGTGGTAGAGTTAGAATTAATGCATGCAGTCCTTTTCCACTGAGGTTTGGTGAGACTAGAACTAGAGTTAAGGGTAAAAGGTGAAATACTGAAAGGGGAAACCTGAAAGGGAACTTTTTCACTCGGAGGGGGGGGGGGGGGGCAACTATGAAATGAGCTGCCAGCAAAAGTAATGGATGCAGGTACAACTGCAACACTAAAGAGAAGTTTTGGTAAGTACCTGGATGGGAGGGGTATGGAGGACAATGGCACAAGTGTGGGTCAGAATAACAGTTTGGTATGGACTAGATGGGCCAAAAGGTCTGTTTCTGTGCTGCATTGATCTATGGCTCTATGAAGCTCCATTTGAAGATGGAAAGAGGAAATTCTCCTTGGTGTCCTGGCCATTATTTTGAACTGATACTACATAGCATAGTATCATCAGAAATACTCAAATGGCAAAACAGTACAACTATGGCAGACAAGGGAAGTCAAAGGTAACGTAAAAGTAAAAGAGAGGGCATACAACAAAGCAAAAATTAGTGGGTAGATAGAGGATTGGAAAGCTTTTAAAAACCTACAGAGAGGAACTAAAAGAATCATTAGGAGGGAAAAGATCAAATATGCAAGCAAGCTAGCAAAAAATAGCAAGATGGATAGAAAAAGCTTTTTCAAGTATATAAAACATAAAAGAGAGATGAGAGTGGATATAGGACTGCTAGAAAATGAAGCTGGAGTAATAATAATGTGGGACAAGGAGTTAGCAGATGAACTAAGTGAGTACTTTGTATCAGTCTTCACTGTGGAAGACACTAGCAGTGTGGCAGGTGTTGAAGGATGTGAGGGAAGAGAAGTGAGTGCAGTTACTAATACAAGAGAGAAGGTGCTCAAAAACCTGGAAGACCTGTAGGTACATAAGTCACCCAGAAAAGATGCACTGAACCGTAGGGTTCTGAAAGGGGTAGCAGTAGAGATTATGGAGGCATTAGTCATGATCTTTCAAGAATCATTGGACTCTGATATGATTCTGGAGAACTGTGAAATTGCAAACATCACTCCTTAAGAAAGGAGGGAGGCAGCAGAAAGGAAATTATAGACCAGTTAGCCTGGCCTCAGTGGTTGAAAAGATGTTGGAATCAATTGTTAAGGATGAGAATATGGAGAACTTGGCGACGCAGGACAAGACAGGACAAAGTCAGCATAGTTTCCTTAAGGGAAAATCCTGCCTGATGAACCTGTTGGAATTCATTGAGGAGATTACAAGTAAGATAGATAAAGGGAATGCAGGAGATGTTGTATATTTGGACTTTCAGAAGGCCTTTGACAAGGTGCCACATGTGAGGCTGGTTACCAAGTTAAGAGCTCATGGTATTACAGGGAAATATCTGACATGGTTAGAGCATGGGCTGATTGGTAGGAGGCAGTGAGGATCCTTTTCTAGTTGGCTGCCAGTGACTAGTATTCCACAGGAGTCAGTGTTGGGATCACTTCATTTTGAGCCTTATATCAATGATTTAGACAATGGAATAGATGGCTTTGTTGCCACGTTTGCAGATAACATGAAAATTGGTGGAGGGGTAGGTAGTGTTGAGTAAACACATTGACTGCAGGAGGAATTAGACAGATAAGGAGAAAGGGCAAGAAAGAGGCAAATGAAATGCAACATTGAAAACTGCATGGTCAAACACTTTGGTAGAAGAAATAAATGACCAGATTTTTTTCTGAACAGGGAGAAGATCCAAAAATCTGTAGATGCAAAGGGACTTGGGAGAACGTCCTAAAAGTTAACCTGCAAGTTGATGGTGAGGAAAGTAAATGTAATGTCAGCATTCAATTTAAGAGGTCCAGAATACAAGAGCAGGGATGTGATGCTGAGGCTTTATAAGGCACTGGTGAGGCCTCACCTTGAGTATTATGAACTGTTTTGGGCTCTTCATCTTAGAAAAGGTGTGCTGGCATTGGAGAGAGTTCAGAGGAAGTTCACAAGGATGCTTCCGGGAATGAAAGGGTTATCATTTGAGGAACATTTGATGGTTCTGGGCTGTACTTGCTGGAAGTTAGAAGGATTTGGAGGGGTGGGGAATCTCATTGAAACCTTCTGAATTTTGAAAGACCTAGACAAAGTAGCTGCAGAAAGGATGTTTTGTATGGTGGGAGGGAGAAGTGGTTCTAGGACCAGAGGGCACAGCTTAAAACAGAGATGTGGAGAAATTTCTGTAGTCAGAAGGTAGTGAACTTGTAGAATTTGTTGCCACATGCAGCGTGGAGGCCAGGGCATTGTGTGTATTTAAGGCAGAGATTGATAGGTTTTTGATTGGACATGGCATCAAAGGTTACAGGGAGAAAGTCAGGGATTGGGGCTGAGGAGGGGAATAAAAAAGGATAATTAAAAGGCAGAGCAGACTCGATGGGCCAAATGACCTAATTCTGCTCCTCTGTCTTATGGTCTAAGTGCTTTCTTGCATTTCTTATACTCCACAAGTACCTCATTTGTTCCTGCCTGCCTCTAAATGTTATGCACCTCCTTTTCTTAACCAGGGCCTCAACTTCTCTCGAAAAACAAGGTTTTGTAAACATGTTATTGTTGTCTATTTAACATTTCAGTAATATTTGAGTAATACTAAAAATATCTGGTTTAATTAAGTATTCTTTGCTGGTTGCATAATGGAGTGTGGGTAATATGTGAATACACATGAATTGCATACGTCACCACACCACCACATTATTTAAGTGACTTTACTCACTTAAAGTAAAAATGGACATCTCCGGCTCCCTTCCCTTCTTTCCAATTAGTTTAATATTTTGGAGTTACAGAACTTACCAGTTTGTTCTTGTCTTTTATCCTGACAGGAACATACAAACTCTGTACTTTCAAAATTACACTTCTGAAGACCTCTCGCTTTCCAAGAATACCTTTGTCTGAAAACAACCCTTCTCAATCCACACTTGCCAGATCCTTTCTGATACCAAGAAAATTGGCCTTGCTCCAATTTAGAATCTCAAACAGAGGTCTAGACATATTCTTCGCCTTAATTATATTGAAACTAATGGCATTATGACCATTACATGCAATTTATTCCCCTAGAAGAACTTCTATCACCTGCCTTTTCTCAACTGCTACTGGAAAATCTAGTACTGCACTCCCTCTTGTTGGGAAATCTATGTATTGATTAGGGAAACTTCCCTGAACACATTTGATAAATTCTATCCCATCCAGCCCGTTAACACTATGAAAGTCCCAATCAATATGTGGAAAGATAAAATTGCCTGCTATCACAACCTGATGTTTCTTGCAACAGTCTGCAATCTCTCTGCAAATTTGCTCTTCTAAATCCCATTGACTATTTGGTGCTCTATAATATAATTCCATTATTGTGGTCATCCCTTTTTTATTCCTCAGTTATATTGGATGATGTAATGCATTGTCATTATTGTTGAAATGTACTGCTTAGATTGTAACGTGAATATTATTAAGTGGTTTCTTTAGTATCTCATATGTGGACCCCAAAACCACAAGGTTATAGAAGTCTCAATTCACTAGCATGATAAAGTACAGCCATTCAGCCCACCAGTTTGATGCTGACAGTGTACAGCAATCCTAATGGGTGGCATGGTTGCATAGCTTGGCAATTAGCATGATGTTTTACTGCTGGGTTCGATCCCACCACTATCTGTAAGGAGTTTGTACGAGGGGTGATTGGTATGTTTGTGGCCGAAGGTAGAAGGATTCAATTTTAGAAAACCTGGCACATTTATTTTTCAACATAGTCCCCTCCTACATTTACACACTTAGTCCAACGGTTGTGGAGCATACGGACATTGGACCTCCAGAAAGTGTCCACAGATGGGTGATTGATAAGTTTGGGGCCTAAGGTAGAAGGAGATGAGTTATACAGCTCTCATTGCATGCACATGCAGGTCAACTCTTTGACCAATTATGCAGAGAATTTGAAGTTAATGACTCACCTCCCTCTATCTTTGGCCACAAACGTATCAATCACCCCGATGAGTTATTAACTTCAAACTTTCTGCATAATCACTCAAAGAGTTGAACTGCATGTGCGTGTAACGAGAGCTGTATAACTCATCTCCTTCTACCTCAGGCCACAAACTTATCAATCACACTGCTGTGGACACTTTCTGGAGGTCCAAGACACTGACTTCTACAAAGAAGGGATCCGTATGCTCCACGACCGCTGGACTAAGTGTGTAAATGTAGGAGGGGACTATGTTGAAAAATAAATTTGCTAGTTTTTCTAAAATTGACTCCTTCTACATTAGGCCACAAACATATCAATCACCCGGGATTCCCGGAATGGCGGGACTGTTATATGTTGGAAGATTGGAGTGACGGGGCTTGTATACACTGGAATTTAGAAGGATGAGAGGGGATCTGATTGAAACATATAAGATTATTATGGGATCAGACACCCTAGAGGCAGGAAATATGTTCCCGATGTTGGGGGAGTCCAGAACCAGAGGCCACAATTTAAGAATAAGCGGTAGGCCATTTAGAACGGAGTTCAGGAAAAACTTTTTCACCCAGAGAGTTGTGGATCTATGGGATGTTCTGTCTCAGAAGGCAGTGGAGGCCAATTCTCTGGATGCTTTCAAGAAAGAGTTAGATAGAGCTCTTAAAGATAGCGGAGTCAAGGCATATGGGGAGAAGGCAGGAATGGGGTACTGATTGTGGATGATCAGCCATGATTGCAGTGAATGGCGGTGCTGGATCGAAGGGCTGAATGGCGTACTCCTGTACCTATTGTCTATATTGTCACCCCTCGTACGTTCTCCAGGGCTGTATGGGTTTCTGCCGGGTGCTCCAGTTTCCCCCCATATTCCAAAGGTGTACGAATTCGTAAGCATTAGCGAGTTGTGGGCATGCTATTTTGGAGCATGGTGGCACTTGCAGGCTATCCTCCCCAGCAGATAATCAGAACTGCATTGGCCATTGACGCAAATGACGCATTTCACTGTATGTGATGATATACATGTGACAAATGAAGCTCATCTGTAATCCCAGATTACACTCCCCTCATTAAGATCAGTTACTCAAAATTCGATCAACAAAGTATGGCAGTTACCTAGAAACCTGCATGTACTGGGATGTCGGTGGAAGCCATGCATACTGCCACAGGGAGAACTCCAGTTTCAAATCCATGATTTCATCTGTGAGGCATCGGCACTACCTGCTGCGCTCAGTATTCCACTCCGGCTGCCAAATCTGTAACCCTTGACAAAGGCAGCGACAGCTAGATTTTCAATTTCCTTGACACTGCACAATCTTTTCCAATTTAAGTGACTTGATTCCAATAATACAAGTGAATTGTGGCCAGGTCAGATGCAGTGCATGTCAGGATCACACATTATAGACATTAACAACCAGTCAACAAGATTCTTTTATTCACCTTTTTTGATATTTTTATATGCCTCTCTGCACTGTTCTCTCAGGATCATAGCCTAGGAATCAATGATGAGAGAAAACAGCTTTGACAGCCATTACCATTTTATTCATCTTTCCTTACTATCACTTCACAACATGAAACCAGGGATCTATTGATTGATTGGTTCAGATGATGATTCTGGCTTTATCCAGTTTAACAGGTTAACTAAACCCTCGTGTTGCTATCTTGTTCTCATTCAGTACAAGAATCATACATCACAGAAACAGGCCATAAAGCACCTAATTCACTTAACAACATTCGCACAACTCTCCTGCATCTGGAGAGAAATTTGTAATCTTCTAATCAACAGTAAAAAATAAGTAAAAGCATTCTAGCCCTGACCATAGGTCTTTGGAATGTGGAAGGAAACCTACGTGATCACAAGGAGAACATACAAGACTCTTCATAGAGGACAGTGGGAATTAAACCTTAACTGGTGTTTGTCGGCACTGTAAAGCATTGTACAAACCTCATTGCTGGAGTACCGAGGCCCAGGTGTTGGAGCTTAGTGATAAGTTTTGAAAGGATAATAGTACTGAATGCTGAGCTGTAGAATCACAATTAACCATATAACCATATAACAATCACAGCACGGAAACAGGCCATCTCAGCCCTCCTAGTCCGTGCCGAACTCTTAATCTCACCTAGTCCCACCTACCCGCACTCAGCCCATAACCCTCCACTCCTTTCCTGTCCATATACCTATCCAATTTTACCTTAAATGACACAACTGAACTGGCCTCTACTACTTCTACAGGAAGCTCATTCCACACAGCTATCACTCTCTGAGTAAAGAAATACCCCCTCCTGTTTCCCTTAAACTTTTGCCCCCTAATTCTCAAATCATGTCCTCTCATTTGAATTTCTCCTACTCTCAATAGAAACAGCCTGTTCACGTCAACTCTATCTATCCCTCTCAAAATTTTAAATACCTCGATCAAATCCCCCCTCAACCTTCTATGCTCCAATGAATAGAGACCTAACTTGTTCAACCTTTCTCTGTAACTTAAGTGCTGAAACCCAGGTAACATCCTAGTAAATCATCTCTGCACTCTCTCTAATTTATTGATATCTTTCCTACAATTCGGTGACCAGAACTGTACACAGTATTCCAAATTTGGCCTTACCAATGCCTTGTACAATTTTAACATTACATCCCAACTTCTGTACTCAATGCTCTGATTTATAAAGGCCAGCATTCCAAAAGCCTGCTTCACCACCCTATCTACATGAGACTCCACCTTCAGGGAACTATGCACTGTTATTCCTAGATCTCTCTGTTCCACTGCATTCCTCAATGCCCTACCATTTACCCTGTATGTTCTAAGTACCTTCATTGTCCAGATGTTCCACAGCTGAGTGAAGAGTCAATGAAATAGCATCTGCCCTTGACCTGTTGTTACAGTAGGTAAATTCAAGTGGATGTAGGAAATTGGGACTAGTTTGGTGGGAACCATGGTTGGCATAGATTCATTGGATGAAGGGCTTGCATCAGTGCTGCACTTTGGTGCGATTTGGTGAATCTAGACACTTCTGAAATGCTGTCAGTGGCCCAGCTTCAATCATTCTCTCTGGCAGTACATTCCAGGTACTTACCACACACACATCCTCTTTAGATCCCCTCTAAATCTCTTCCACCTTACCATAAATTGATGTCCTATAGCTTTGACTATTTCTTATATGGGACAGGGTTTACTGCAATCTATCCTGTCAACATTTTATATACCCCAGTCTTGACACTCTTGATGAATTACTTAGATTCTCTGGTTTCTCTTCACAACTGATCTATCCAGGATAATGTCCTGCTGAATTTCCTCTGGACCCTCTCCGGAGGAATCAGGCCCATTTCCCTCCTAACCACATTACTCACTTGCGCTTCCATCTTCAAGGTCTGTGGATTTGCACGCCAGGGTTCCATTGCTACTCAACACCCCAAGATCTACCACTCATGATTATGTCCTAACCTACTCCCAACAATGCATTACGCTCATTTGTTTGGATCTAGAGGATTGGTGGAGTGCACTCAAGAGGAAAAAGCGGACTGCACCTGTTCCTAATTCACACATTAGGAAACTCAACAAATAATTTTCATGCAACTAGCACTCACAATCGACAATATAGAAGCAGATTATATTTGGCTTCAAGGACAGATATTATTTCAAAATATCAGAGAAAATTTCCCCTTCTCTTTTCACAAATGGTCTTGCAGAATCTCCTTGGTCTCTTAAGAACATCCCTTTAGAACAAAGACGAGGAAGAATTTCTTTAGCCAGAGGGTGGTGAATCTGTGGAATTCATTGCATGGATGGCTATGAAGGCCAAGTTATTGGGTGTATTTAAAGCGGAAGTTGATTGGTTCTTGATTGGTAAGGGTATTGAAGTTTATGGAGAGAAGGCAGGAGGATCGGGTTGAGAGGGATAATAAATCAGCCATGATGGAATAAAGAAGGAGCAGACTCAGTTGGCCGAAAGGTCAAATTCTATTCCTATATGTTATGGCCTTAGGAGAGCAGGCGGCAAATTTGTTACATCCCTGCACTGAGCAGATCATTCAAGCCTGTGTCACTTATCTGTATCAGATTCATCAGGTCACAGCATAGAGCTACAATGCTGCCACACACTGATACAAGTCCTTCGGTCCAATGAATCCATTCCAACCACTGTGTCCACCAAGATAGTTCCAATCTCCTACATCAGACTAACATCACCCTAATCCTCTCCAAGTGCTTTTGAAATGATACTATTGTATCTGCCTCAAACATTTCTTCTCACAACCCATTCCATATACTCACCACCCTCCACATGAAGTTGTTCCTTTGGGTGTTTTAAAATCTTTCCTCTCTCTCTCCTTAAATACATGTTTCCTTGGTTTGGTCTCTACCACTTGGGAGTCCTAGGGAAAAGATTTTGGTATCCACCTGATCTATGTCCCTCATTATTTTATAAAACTCTACAAGGTCATCCCACATTCATGAAATTCAGAAACAGTTATTACCCTTCAACTATCACAGTGATCTAGGAATAATGGTGCATAGTTCCCTGAAGGTGGAACTATACCCTATACCCTATATGGATAGGGTGGTGAAGAAAGCTTTCGGTATGCTGGCCTTTTAGTATAGAAGTTGGGATGTAATGTTAAAATTGTACAAGGCACTGGTGAGGCCAAATTTGGTCACCCAACTATAGGAAAGATGTCAACAAAATAGAGAGAGTACAGAGGAGATTTACTAGAATGTTACCTGAGTTTCAGCACCCAGTTACAGAGGAAGGTTGAACAAGTTAGGTCTTTATTCTTCGGAGCGCAGTAGGTTGAGGGGGGGGACTTGATAGAGGTATTTAAAATTATGAGAGGGATAGATAGAGTTGACGTGGATAGGGTTTTTCCATTGAGAGTAAGGGAGATTCAAACAAGAGGACATGAGTTGAGAGTTAAGGGCAAAAGTTTAGGGGTAACACAAGGGGGAACTTCTTTACTCAGAGAGTGGTAGCTGTGTGGAATGAGCTTCCAGTAGAAGTGGTAGAGGCAGGTTCGATATTGTCACTTAAAGTAAAATTGGATAGGTATATGGACAGGAAAGGAATGGAGGGTTATGGGCTGAGTGCAGGTCGGTGGGACTAGGTGAGACTAAGCGTTCGGCACAGACTAGGAGGGCCGAGATGGCCTGTTTCCATGCTGTAGTTGTTATATGGTTATATGTTATAACTATCAGGCTCCTAAACTAGCATGGATAACTTCACTCACCACTACTCTGAACTAATTCCACAATTTATGGATTACTTTTAAGCACTTGACAACTGGTGTTCAGTACTACATATTTATTTATTTATTATTATTATTTTCATCCAGTTGCACAGTTTGTCTTTTTGCACATTGGCTGGTTGTCCAACTTATCATGTAGTTTTTCACTGACTCTATTTCTCTGTTCTACTGTGAATCCTCGCAAGAATATGCAGGTAGTGTACGGTGACAAATACTTAATTCGATAATAAATTAACTTTGAACTTTGAAGTATGAAGCTACTTCCAGTAGGGAACAAAGCAACAAAGAAATCAATTAATACAATTAATGCCAAATTTGGTGCTGCCAGTGAAAAATATAGTGAATTCTTTAAGTTTACTTAAAATAGCTCCAGAGTATTTTCTATTTATGAAAGCTGAAAGTGAAATTGTGTTCAGGAATCACAGCTTAGGATGCAAAAGTTTAGTTGGTTTTATCTAATTTAATTGGCCACTTTAATCTTTAGAGGGTGCAGTTGTATTTATCAAAGTTGTTTTTGGGGAAGCTGCAAGGTTTGAGTGGAGAAGCTAGCAGAGAAAGTTGAAAAAAGATTTGACAAAGATCATGACAGGTTTTGATAAGGTGAATTGAAAGAAGCCATATCCGTTAGCAGATAATTCAAGGATTGGGGAAAACAATTTGAGCTGATGAGCAAATGTTATAAGGGGATGTGTGGAGATGTTTTTTTCTTGAATGGAAGCTGATGATTGCTCATTGACTCTCTTTTGCCACTATTAAAGGGCAATCAGGGGTTGAAAGGGAGGAATTGAGAATGCATTTGAGAGAAAATGATTTTCAAGGTTACCTGGATATGTATGGGAATGGGACAAAATGGATTGGACCATAAGCACTTGACATTATCTCAATGGCCTCTCATTATGCAAAGACAACTATGTAAAAGGGAATATCTTTTTACACTTCCAGTTCTTTTCCACTTCAACTCATTAATATCAGGACCTGTCCATTATCTTAATCTGGTGACAATTTTCATCCTGTCATCTTATGGTACACCACAGCTGAGCTAATCTCTTTGCCACAGGATGTTTTCTCAGTGAAAAGTCAGGTGGGGAATCCATGTCTAATTGTGTCTTATCCTTGCCGACAGAGATCAGTGGTATCAAAACCGCATACACTTAACCTACTATAGAATTAAAGAACAGGTCCTTTAGGCCAACTGGACTGTGCATAGAGATATGGAATACAATAGCACAGACACAGGCCCTTCCTCGGCCCATCTAGTCTGTATCAACCTGTTAATCTGCTTAATTGCACTGACCTGTACCCGGACAATAACCCTCTATACCTCCTCCCGCCAACCCATCCATGTACCTATGCAAATTTCTCTTAAATGTTGAAATCAAACTCACATCCACCACTTCCATCAGCAGCTTGTTCCACCACCCTCTGAGTGAAAAAATTTGCCCTCATGTTCCTCTTAAGTATTTCACCTTTCATCTTTAACCCATGAGTCTCATCCAACTATAGGGACCTAGACCCCATCAAAGCTCACTCCATCTGCTTGTGTTTGGTCCATTATCTCACTAAGCCTTTCCAATCCATGTACATGTACATGTCCAGACTTTGTTAACCACTTTCGCTGACAGCCCATTCCATTAAACGTACACCCTCTGGGTGAAAATGTTGCTCCTCTGCTTCCTATTAAAACTCTCCCTTCTCACCTTACAATATTCCCTCTAGTTTTCGACTGCCTAATCCTGGGGAAAATACAGTACACGTTCATTCTATCTATGGCTACATGATTTTATAAACCTTCATGCAATCACCCTTTATTCTCCTTGCTCCAATAAGTCATAACCTGCTTGACCTGTCTTCACAACTCGTCCCATCTTTGTAAATCTCCTCTGCATTCTTTCCATCTTAATGCCATTCCTCTAGGTAAGGTGAGGTTATTTAGCACCAAAGATTGTTTTTTTTTTAAAGACTGACTTACAATATGTTGATGCCCTTAGCAACCTACTGTCTGTCATGCCACTGGCATTTACAGCAGCAATGAAGATCCTCCATCTCTGACCATCATACAGAGATATAGAAGAATTCTTCATTGCTATATCCATAACAATTTTTTTTTGACCAGTCAGGACTGTTAGCCCTGATCTGAACCTGAAGGACCAGTGGACCAATTTTAGTCTGGCCTCTACCCTTTGATCTGTTTGGTGTGGGTAAACCTACCAAGAACCAACGCATAAAGCCCTGACTCCGGCCAGCTCAGCACTCCAGGTCATTGAGGCACTCAAGCCTCCAAACCCTATGACTAGTTTGTGGTCCTCTTGGAGGGGCATTAGCACGGAAATGATTAATTACTCATCTCCAATTCCTTCTCAAATTGAGCTGACCAAGCAAGTTATCTAGAAGCCAACTCAGGGTAAATAATAATGGTGTACCTGCCAACCAAGAGACTTCTTCCCTGAAGGATATCTGTGAATGAGATTTTACTTTTTAAAAATCCAATTATTTTCACAGTTGCGATTATTGTTACTTTTACCGTATTGTAAAGGCACATCTCCCATTCAATACCACAAACTTCAAGTAGCAGTTCAATATGTTATCCACATGGCTCCTGTATCCTATACATCATGTTAGTCTGCTGGCCAAGATGCTTGTATTTCAGACCAGGTACTGCATCTACTAACTGAATCATCAGTGAGACCTAAGGGATTTTCAAAATAAACACTGTGACAATGTTTGGCCATGTTTATAAGATTACAGGAAATATTAAAAGTCTTCCTGTAATTTCAGTCACAAGTGCTTACTTTGAAGTTAGGTTTGTTGAAAAGTCAATGCATAAATTGAATATTATGTGCAATGCAATATTTTGTTCACTGAGAAAAAGTTTGCAAGTTAAGAGAATTTGGTTAAGAAATGCGTTATTTTTGGCACCAGGGCCATGTTCATGTACAGCAAGTCCCTTCCCATGATACAATCCAACACTACAGCATGCAGAGGAGATTTACTTGGATCACACACAAAATGCTGGGGGAACTCAGCAGGCCAGGCAGCATCTATGGAAAAGAGTACAGTCGACATTTCGGGCCAAAACCTTTCAGTAGGACAGTTGCCTAGATTAGAGGGCATGCCTTAGGAGGAAAGGTTGAGTGAGCTAAGGTTTTTCTTCTTGGAGTGAAAAAGGATGAGAAGTGACTTGATAGAGGTGTACAAGATGATAAGAGGCAGGTAGAGTTGACAGCCCACATCTTTTTTTCAGGGTGAAAATAACATAAAAGGAGATAATTTTAAGACGATTAAGAGAAAGTATAAGGGGAATTGTTGGGCAAATTAATTTTCCAAGGAAATTCAATTAAAGTTGGTCACTAATAAATTGGACATGGACTTCAAAGTGATGAGAGAACACCTTTGTTCATGAATGAGGGAAAAATGACTCATTAACAGTGTGACCGTCAAGTCTTCCAAAGAACAACAGTCACAGCCATTTTTATATATGTCACAGAAAGTCAATTACATCAGTTAAAGTTTTAAAAAAGTCAATCCTGTATATCTTATCAATTCCCATGATAATGCCAATCTCTTTTCTTCCCACAACACACAGAGGTAAATTGTTAGAACATCCTTGAAACTAAAATAGATTATTGCAAGTATGCACAGAACCCAAGCTGAAAGGTGAGTCTTTATGATATAAAGAAGGTTCATTAACTCTTTAGATCCAGTAGGTCAATAAAGTACAAAGGTATAATTTGTTTTATATGTTAGTAACTGACAGGTTTAGGAAAACCAGACACACTTTTTAATTTTCAGAAATTTGACAGCCCACAGGGTCCTCCCTACTGTTTATGTCCTTCATTGTCTCCATCTTGTTTATGCTGTTCTGTTATGCACAAAGGCCAGCACTAAGCATACTGCAAGCTAAAGGACAGTGCAGGGTGTTAACAACTCAGATATTTTATTCAGAATATTCTTCCACAGGGATGTCAAGGTTAGTTATTTTTATACAGTGTACACACTGCGGATGGTGGATGTGTGGAATGTACTGCCATGGACGGCAGTAGAGGTCGATACATTAGAGACATTTCTTTTTATTTATCGAGGAATACGCCCTTCCGGCCTTTGATCCGTGTCACCCAGCTTGATCCCGTTTAACTCCAGTCTAATCATGGGATAATTTACAAAGACCCATTAATCTACCAACTGCTACGTCTTTGGAACGTGGGAGGAAACCAGAGCACCTGGAGGAAACCCACATGATCATGGGAGAACTTAAAAACTCCTTACAGACCGGGCTGGGAATTGATCCCGGGTCACTGGTGCTGTAAAACACTGTGCTATCGTGCTGCCCTCTTGTTTCATCCATTGTATTTTTAAGAGACTGTTAGGTAGGCACATGTGTGAAAGAAAAGTAAGGGCTATGTGGGAGCGAAGGGTCAGTTTGATCTTGGAGCAGATTAAAAGGTTGGCATGACATTGTGGGCTGAAGGGCCTGTACTGTGCTGCACTGTTCTATGTTCTATGCCATTATTTTTAAATACGAAAACTGGCATTGACATAGTTCTTGGCAATGAAATTAGATTTTTGCTGATTTTTCTATGAAAATATATCAAAAAACTATATAATTTTCTAAAATAAATTCTTGAATAGGATACTGGCAGATAAACTACTGAAGGTATTGCATGGGATTCTAAACCTTCACTGGAATATAGAAGTAGGAAGGTTATGAGACGTATTTATAAAACATTGTTTCGGCACAGTTGGAACACTGTGTAGGAAGGATGTTACTGAAATGGAAAGGGTATGGGCAGATTCACTGGGACGTTTTCTGTGTTGAAGTGTTTCACTTCTGAGGATACACTGGAGAGGCTGAGTGTGTTTTTTCATGGGTAGGAAAGGTTGATGGGGATTTGCAAGAGATATACAGCAATTATGAGAGGATTAAGTAGGGATATAGTTGGAAATTCTTTCACAGTTAAGTGGTCATTGAACTGGGCTCACTGGTGAAGTGATTTATAAAGTATGGGAGGAAGATTGTTTTATTCACTCGGATGGCGATTAGAATCCATAACAGACTGCCTGAATAGGTAGTAAAAGTGAATACTTCCACAGTTTAAAAAGTAACTTGAAGAGTACTTGAATTGTAAGACAAGAAAAGAGGGTTAAGTAAATAGCATTAGTATAGATGGGAGAATGATAGTTGGCACAAGGGCCTATTTCTGTGCTGGATGACTCATGGAAATGTTCTAACTCAAGGTTGTTGAATGCAGCTTCATTAAAAAGGGTTATCTGTATGCTATTTATTATTCACAAGCTGGGAGTTGACACAAATTTTGTTTACTTATCATTCGAGAACATTTTGAGGCAATATTAGTGATTTCTTTCCAATGCCTTCTGTAGAAAGTCCAGATTTCTGAAGCAAGATATAAAAGCACAACCATCACCAATGCCTGGTTGACTGTAGGTTGGCCGAAGGTCTTGATCTTCAAACATGCTTTTCTTCAATTGTCCCAGATGAAGGCGGGAGTGAATTTCATCATTGATCAGGCACAATGGTGCAGCTCCACCTCGAGGGCTGTTTCTGCAGAATTTGCGGCTCGTCTACATGACCCTTAGGGTTTCCTGTTGAGCTTTATCTCAATGATATGATGTAGGTCAATTCACTATTGCAAATAATCCATCTTCAACATCAAAATTCCAAGCACATACAAATCAAAAAGACTGCAAATGCTGAAGAGCTCAAATAAAAATAGAAAATACCAGCAACACACAAAATGCCAGAGGAACCCAGCAGGTCAAGCAGCACCTACGAAGGGCAATAAGCAATTTACGCTTTGGGAACAGACCCTTTGTCAGGACCTTCATCAGATACTAGCAATGATCAACAGATCCACTTCAATCTAGAATACTGCAATGTGAGCTCACATTGTGATCTATACTGGAGAAACTAGACACAGGTTGAGTCACACATACACACACAAAATTGTGAAGGAACTCTGCAGTTTTGACAGGATATGTGGAGAGAATAAACAGTCAACATTTAGGGCCACCAGAAATATCCTACGTTTATTCCTCTCCATAGATGCTGCCTGGTGCGATGAGTTCCTCCATCATTTCTGTACACTTCTCTGGATTTCCAGCTTTCCCTGTGTCACAGACTGAGTGAATGTTTTGCAGATTCTGTCCACGGGGCAATACTGAGCCTGCCCCTTTAAGTCCTCATCATATTGCTACTCTGACCTGTCATTCTGTGGCCTTCTGCACTGCGACAGAGGCCCAACACAAAGAAGGAGCATCTCATTTTCCACCTGAGCACTTTATCCCCTTCTGGTATCAATTTTTAAACTTTACACCCTCAATCAACTTAATTTCTCTGTATCAATCATTCATCTGTGAAACAAGATCATCTTATTTTATTCCTCTCTCTTAGCATGCTGGCTTGATCTGCTAAACAGGTTCTCTAGCTCTGCATTTCACAACTCTCTAATACTTTTGTGGAAGTTCTCTTGTCCATGTTCTCACTCTTTAATTGCTCCCATTCACTGATTGACCAGATGGCTCGATTTACCTTACTCCCGATTATGCGTGGATGCAGCCCTGTCCATCAGAGGTACATCTCTCCTCACCACTGAGCACATTTACAAGGAGCGCTGTCGCAGGAAAGCAGCATCCATCATCGAGGACCCCACATCCAGGCTATGCACTCTTCTTGCTGTTGCCATCAGGAAGGAGGTACAGGATCCTCAAGTCCCACACCACCAGGTTCAGGAACAGTTACTACTCCATCATCCATGTCCCTTAAAACAGAGGGGATAACTTCACCACCCCTTCACCGAGCTGATTCTACAACCTATGGATTCACTTTTAAGGACGCGTAAGCTCATGTTCTCAATATTTATTGCTTTTTTATTATCATTATTGCTATTATTATTAATATTTTCTTCTTTTCTCTTTGTATTGCACAGTTTGTTGTCTTTTACCCTTTGGCTGTTCATCTCTGTCATGTGTGCTTTCTCATTGACCCTATTGTGTTTCCTTCTATTTGCTAGGAATGCCTGCAAGAAAATGAATTTCAGGGTTGTATATGGTGACCTGCATGTTCTTTGATGATAAATTTAATTTGAACTTTGAACTTTTGGACTCCCACTGTCATCCTGTCAGAGACGTATCCCTGCTCTGACCCACAGAGAGTGGAGGCTGCCTGGGATGCATTGACTGGCTGATACAATTAGAGACTTCTATAAAAACGCATAGACAGGCAAATAGGTTTGAGGAAAACAGAAGAGTATGGACATTGTGTATGCAGAAGAGATTAGTTTAGTTGTCCATTTGATTACCAATTTAATTGGTTTGCAATAACATTGTGGGCTGAAGATCCCTTTCCTGTGTTATACAGGTCTATGTTCTATCACTCTGCTTCCCTTCCCACAGATGTGGCTCACCTTCTGAGTACTACCAGCAGTTTCTGATTTTACTTCACATTTACCATGCATGATTCCCTGTCGCATTGAAACTGCCTATTGTACATCCTTCTACTGTTCAAATTATTCCCACGCTAAGCTGCCCAGGTCTTAACAATGACTGCTTCCTCCATAATGCGAACAGATCTGACACATTTAGGAGGTGGAGAATGAGAGCTGACTTGATAGAGAAGTGCAGGATGATCAGAGGCATAGATTGAGTGGATAGCCAGAGACTTTTTCCCAGGGAGGAAATGATTGTTATGAGGGGGTATAATTCTATGATGATTGGAGGTAAGTGTAGATGAGAAGGGATATAACCATATAACAAATACAGCACAGAATCAGGCCATCTCAGTCCTCCTAGTCCGTGCCGAACGCTTACTCTCACCTAGTCCCACTGACCCGCACTCAGCCCATAACCCTCCATTCCTTTCCTGTCCATATACCTATCCAATTTTTTTTTTGAAATGACAATATTGAACCTGCCTCTACCACTTCTACTGGAAGCTTGTTCCACACAGCTACCACTCTCTGAGTAAAGAAGTTCCCCCTCGTGTTACCCCTAAACTTTTGCCCCTTAACTCTCAACTTGCTTGTGCTCTTGTTTGAATCTCCCCTACTCTCAATGGAAAAAGCCTATCCTCGTCAACTCTATCTATCCCCCTCATAATTTTAAATACCTCTATCAAGTCCCCCTTCAACTTTCAACACTCCACAGAATAAAGACCTAACTTGTTCAACCTTTCCCTGTAACTTAGGTGCTGAAACCCAGGTAACATTCTAGTAAATCTCCTCTGTACTCTCTCTATTTTGTTGACATCTTTCCTATAATTTGGTGACCAGAACTGTACACAATACTCCAAATTTGGCCTCACCAATGCCTTGTACAACTTTAACATTACATCCCAACTCCTATACTCAATGCTCTGATTTATAAAGGCCAGCGTACCAAAAGCTTTCTTCACCACCCTATCCACATGAGATTCCACCTTCAGAGAAATATGCACCATTATTATGTGCATAGTTATTATTATTATTACTACTAATTATTATTATTATTACTATGCACTCGATCACTCTGTTCTACTGCATTCCTCAATGCCCTACCGTTTACCATGTATGTCCTATTTTGATTAGTCCTACCAAAATGTAGAACCTCAACATTTATCAGCATTAAACTGATCTTAAAATAGGTTAAAAAGTCAACAGAACATCATGGGCCAAAGGGCCTGTATGAGGTTGTAATATTCTATGTTGTTAAAAGAACTTTGAACTTAAACTTTGATATATTATGATATCCACATTGCTCCTTTTCAGTTAAACTTTTATTTGAAATGAAAGCAGGTGTGGCACTGTGGTGGAGCTCCTAGATCTGCTCTCTCTCGACTCCAGCAGCTTTAATCACAAGCTCTGGTGCTCTTTGTGTGGCATTTGCATGTTCTCCCTCTGACTAAGTGGTTTTCCTCCAGGTGCTCTGGTTTCTTCCCTCATCACAAAGATGTTGGAGGAAAGCAGATTGGTGGGTCATTTCACCACTGTGCATTGCCCTTCATATAGGCAAGTGGTAAAATCTTGGGAGAATTGATGAGAATGTGGGAGAATAAATAAAAAGGGATCACTATAAATAGGAGCAAACCTGGTGGACCAAATGGGCTAATTCTGCGCCTGTGTCTTATGGTCTATATATTCATCATCATCATTATGTGCCTTGTCCTATGATGAAGGGAATAGAATAGAATAGAAGGGAATACAATAGTACTGCACCTTACAGGCCCTTTGGCCCACAATGTTGTGTCGACCCTCAAACACTGCCTCCCATATAACCCCCCAACTTAAGTTCCTCCATATACCTGTCTAGTAGTTGCTTAAACTTCACGAGTGTATCTGCCTCCGCCACTGACTCAGGCAGTGCATTCCACGCACCAACCCTTCTCTGAGTGAAAAGCCTTCCTCTAATATCCCCCTTGAACTTCCCTCCCTGTACCTTAAAGCCAAGTCCTCCTGTACTGAGCAGTGGTGCCCTGGGGAAAAGGCGATGGCTGTCCACTCTGTCTATTCCTCTTAATATCTTGTACACCTCTATCATGTCTCCTCTCTCCTCCTTCTCTCCAAAGAGAAAAGTCCTAGCTCCCTTTGTCTCTGATCATAATCCATACTCTCTAAACCAGGCAGCATCCTGGTAAATCTCCTCTGTACCCTTTCCAATGCTTCCACATCCTTCCTATACTGAGGCGACCAGAACTGGAGACAGTACTCCAAGTGTGGCCTAACTGGAGTTTTACAGAACTGCATTATTACATCGCGTCTCTTAAACTCTATCCCATAACTTATGAAAGCTAACACCCCATAAGCTTTCTTAACTACCCTATCTACCTGTGAGGCAACTTTCAGGGATCTGTGGACATGTACACCCAGATCCCTCTGCTCCTCCACACTACCAAGTATTCTGCCATTTAGTTTGTACTCTGCCTTGGAGTTTGTCCTTCCAAAGTGTACCACCTCACACATTTCCAGGTTGAACTCCATCTGCCACTTCTCAGCCCACTTCTGCATCCTAGCAATGTCTCTCTGCAATCTTCAACAATCCTCTACACTATCTACAACACCACCAATCTTTGTGTCGTCTGCAAACTTGCCAACGCACCCTTCTACCCCCACATCCAGGTTGTTAATAAAAATCACAAAAAGTAGGGGTCCCAGAACAGATCATTGTGGGACACCACTAGACACAACCCTCCACTCTGAATGTACTCCCTCCACCACGACCCTCTGCCTCCTGCAGGCAAGCCAATTCTGAATCCACCTGGCCAAACTTCCCTGGATCCCATGCCTTCTGACTTTCTGAATAAGCCTACCGTGTGGAACCTTGTCAAATGCCTTACTAAAATCCATGTAGATCACATCCACTGCACTACCCTCATCTATATGCCTGGTCACCTCCCCAAAGAGCTCTATCAGGCTTGTTAAACATGATCTGCCCTTCACAAAGCCATGCTGACTGTCCCTGATCGGACCATGATTCTCTAAATGCCCATAGATCCTATCTCTAAGAATCTTTTCCAACAGCTTTCCCACCACAGATGTAAGGCTTACTGGTCTATAATTACCCAGACTATCCCTACTACCTTTTTTGAACAAGGGGATAACATTCGCCTCCCTCCAACCATTCCCGTGGACAACGAGGACATAACGATCCTAGCCAGGGGCTCAGCAATCTCTTCCCTCACCTCGTGGAGCAGCCTGGGGAATATTCTGTCAGGCCCTGGCGACTTATCCGTCCTAATGCATTTTAACAACTCGAAAGCCTCCTCCCCCGTAATATCAACACGCTCCAGAACATCAACCTCACTCGTATTGTCCTCACCATCATCAAGATCCCTCTCAGTGGTGAATACCGAAGAGAAGTATTCATTGAGGACCTTGCTCACTTCCACAGGCTCCAGGCACATCTTCCCACTTTTATCTCTAATCGATCCTACCTTCACTCCTGTCATCCTTTTGTTCTTCACATAATTAAAGAATGCCTTGGGTTTTCCTTTACCCTACTTGCCATGGCCTTCTCATGCCCCCTTTTTGCTCTTCTCAGCCCCTTCTTAAGCTCCTTTCTTGCTACCCTATATTCCTCAATAGACCCATCTGATCCTTGCTTCCTAAACCTCATGTATGCTGCCTTCTTCCATCTGACTAGATTTTCCACCTCACTTGTCACCCATGGTTTTTTCACCCTACCATTCTTTATCTTCCTTACCGGGATAAATTTATCCCTAACATCCTGCAAAAGATCCTTAAACATCGACCACATGTCCATAGTACATTTCCCTGCAAAAACATCATCCCAATTCACACCCGCAAGTTCCAGCCTTATAGCCTCATAATTTGCCCTTCCCCCATTAAAAATTTTCCTGTCCTCTCTGATTCTATCCTTTTCCATGATAATGCTAAAGGTCAGGGAGCGGTGATCACTGTCCCCCAGATGCTCACCCACTGACAGATCTGTGATCTGACCCGGTTTGTTACTTAATACTAGATCTAGTATGGCATTCCCCCTCGTCAGCCTGTCAACATACTGTGACAGGAATCCATCCTGGACACACTTAACAAACTCTGCCCCATCTAAGCCCTTGGAACTAATCAGATGCCAATCAATATCAGGGAAGTTAAAGTCACCCATGATAACAAACCTGTTATTTTTGCACCTTTCCAAAATCTGCCTCCCAATCTGCTCCTTGATATCTCTGCTGCTACAGGGGGCCTATAGAATACCCCCAGTAGAGTAACTGCTCCCTTCCTGTTCCTGATTTCCACCCATACAGACTGAAAAGAGGATCCTGCTACATTACCCACCATTTCTGCAGCTGTAATAGTATCCCTGATCGGTAATGCCACCCCTCCTCCCCTTTTCCCTCCTGTCTATCCCTTTTAAAGCACTGAAATCCAGAAATATTGAGAATCCATTCCTGCCCTGGTGCCAGCCAAGTCTCCGTAATGGCCACTACTTCATAATTCCTTGTATTTTTCCAAGCTCTCAGTTCATCACCTTTGTTCCTGATGCTTCTTGCATTGAAGTACACACACTTTAGCCTTTCTACCTTACTACCTTTACACCCTTTATTCTGCTTCTCTTTCCTCAAAGCCTCTCTATATCTTTAGATCTGGCTTTACTTTCTTTCACTGCTCTATCGTTCTGGGTCCCACCCCCCTTTGCAAATTAGTTTAAACCCTCCCGAACCAAGCTAGCAAACCTACCTGCAAGGATATTGCTCCCCCTTGGACTTTGACCATGATTGTTCTTGACAATTGTTTTCTGCAATGGCTTGTCATTGCCTTCTTCTGGGCAGTGTCTTCACAAAATGGGTGACCGTATCCATTATCAATACTCTTCAGAGATTGTCTGCCTGGTGTCAGTAGCCACATAACCAGAACCTGTGATATAGATCAGCTGCACAAATGACTATGGCTCCCATGTGACCCTGATTGGAGTTGCCCACAGGTGACCTGCAGGCTAGCGGAGGGAAAGAGCACCTTACACTTCCTTTGGTAGAGACTTATCTCTACCCCACCAGCCTGGTCAATTCATCACAGGAACTTAATGGCTAGTGAAAGCTCTCTGTGTTGCATCATCGTATGTCAAGCATTGAGGAGATTTAAGAAGATTTTGTATCCAAATCTCGCCACAGACTCTAGCAAATTTCTACACATTTACTAGCTCTGGATCTGTGATGGGTTCTACCCTCACCACCGTCGAGGACGTTTTCTAATGCTGATACCCCAAGAAGGTGCATCTATCATGAAGGAACCTCACCATTCTGAGCATATGCTGTTCTCATTACTACAATCATTGAGAAGATATAGGAACCTGAAGCTGCTTACTTTGTGTTTCAGGATAGCATGAACCAATGAACACTACCTCACCAGTCAGCTCTCTTTTCAATGTCCTAGTATACTGTGTATTCCAATTGCAAGTTATAATAATTTTTATATATTGTGCTGTACAGTTGCTGCAAAACTAACTTCACAACATATGTCACTGACAGTGAAACTGATTCTGATTTCCCATTGTTACGAATGTGCCACAAATCTGAAGGGCCGAAGGGTACAAAGTTGCCCCTTCCTTTTTGAGAATCGCAAGATCGCTATTAATTGGGGTCTGGGACCCAGGAAATGAGAGAGAATCCACAAGGTTTTGGAAAGTGTCCTGGCCTCAGCGAAACAAAGCCATGGATAATGGCCATTGTCTCTTGGAGAAGGAATTGTGTATTGAGTACTGTACTATTCATTGAAGCCCTCAGGGGACGACCAGAGTGGGCTGGTTGAGGGATTGCATCATCCCAACCTGATTGACATCTGAGACCCCGGATAAAAGAGGGTCTGGGGAACAACCCCTTTAGACGCACCAGGACAAACGCTGGAAAGCCAGTGACAGCGTCTTATAGTGAACGCCGATGAGGGCCCGTGTGCGTCCTCCCTTGCCAGGGTAGCGGGCTCATCATGGAAGAACGGGTTAGCTAAAGGAGAGGCCACAAGTGAACGGCCACACCAACGAGACTCTGATGGATCGAAATCATAAAAAAGGAAAGCTGGCAAGTTTTTCCAAATCCCTCTCTCTCTCCAACAAAAGGCTGCAGCCTGCATGAACTGAGTGACTTTTATATTTCCATCAGACAATACATTACCCCCTAGACAACGACAGAGCTATTTCTTACTGATTATTATTATACCCGCGCTTTTAGATTTAGTATTGACGACATATATTATCTGTATGTTTGCATTTGATATTATTTTTGTGTATTTTTACTAATAAATACTGTTAAAAATAGTACCATCAGACTCCAACGGACCTCTCTATCTTTGCTGGTAAGTGACCCAGTTACGGGGTTCGTAACACCATTGATAATGTGCCTCTCACAGCCTGACTCAAAGGTAACTTGCATCCAAAAATATGTACTCAGTGACTGCTTTATCAGGTGCAGGAATAGAATCAGCTGTGATCTTCTGCTGTTGTAGCCCATCCACTTCAAGGATTGATGTGTTGAGCAGCTGAGATGTTCTTCTGAACACCACTGTTGTAACATGTGATTATTTGAGTTTCTGTCACTTTCCTGTCAGCTTGAACCAGCCTGACCATTCCCCACTGACAGTTCTCATTAAAAAGGCATTCTCACCCATAGAACCTCTGCTCACTGGATGTTTTTTTTTGCATCATTCTCTGTAAACTCTGGAGACTTGTATATGAAAATCCCAGGAAATCAGCAGTTTCTGAGATACTTAAACCATCCCGACTGGCACCAACAATCATTCCACAGTCGAAGTCAATTAGATCACATTTCTGGAATTCCCCCTATTCTGATGTTTTGTCCGACTTGACCGTGTCTGCATTCTTTTATACATTAAGTTGCTGATTAGATATTTGCATTAATGAACAGGTATACAGGTGTACCTAATAAAGTGGCCATAGTCTATACTCTGATCGCAATTTCTTAATAACTTTTATATGTTGCACTGTTCTGCTGCAAACAAAAAATATCATGTCCTACATCAATGATAATAAAACTGATTCTGATTTTACATTGATAATGTGTCTTTTACAGCCTTACTGCATTCAAAGATATCTTATAGCCAAAGATTTACTTATTGAAGGGTAATCATTGATGTGACATAGGAAATTAATTCAAAATAAACAGAAGGAGGGAATTGAAATGATTACAATATCTACATTCACAACCAGTCTTTACAAAGGTCTTGCTGGCTTCCTTCCAGTTGCACAGTCTTCACAGTGTGAACTGTGAACCATTTATTTTCAGTCAATGAAAGAAATTTATTTCTCAGTGCTCTAACACTAATAAAGTTAAATCATGTGCTGCTGTGGGAGCTGGTGCCATGTAATTCCTCACACCTGGCCTTAAATCATCTTCTATCTTTAACAATACAGCAGGGATTTTGCTGTAACTGAGTACTTCCAATCTGATTGGCTGAAAATGAGAGCAAACTGGATCTGAAGTGAAGAGTTCCTTTTAGAATCATTCATAAGAACATGGGTTACTCATTCAGGGGGAAATTAAGTGTCAACCAACATGGAGTTCTGTCACAGAATCAGAGTCAAGTTAAAATTGCAGCCACTATATCATTTACGTGTCACTGGTTGATAGTCGTAAAGAGAGCTATTGGCGCACTGGTCTTCATAAATCACAGTATTGAGTGCAGGAGTTGGAACATTGTGTTGAAGTTGTATAAGATGGCAATGCCATATTTGGAGTTTTGTGTGCAATTCTGGTCACTTACCCACAGGGAAGATATCACTAAGATTAAATGTATACAGAGAAAAATTACAAGGATGTTGTTGGATCTTGAGTTATAGGGAAAGGTTGAATAGGTTAGGACTTCACTCCCAAGAGTGTAGGAGAAAGAGGGGAGATTTGATAGAGTAATACAAAATTGCAAGGTGTATAAATACGGTAAATGCAAGCAGGCTTTTTTTTTATTGATTTGGGTGAGAGTAGAACTTGACCAAGGGCAAACAATGATATACTTAAGGGACACAAGAGGGGGTTCTTTACTAAGCAGGTGGTGTGTAACGAGCTGCCAGTTGAAGTGGTGGGGGCAGATATGATTGCAACATTTAAGAGGGATTTATATAAGTGCATGGATGTGAGGGGTATGGAGGGCTATGGTCCAGGTGTGAATTGATACATCTAGGCAGAGTAAATGTTTGACCTGACTAGATGGGCCGAAGGGCCTGCTCCTGGGCTGTAGTGCTCTGTCACTCTACATGGGCTTTGTAAAGCACATTGGGAAAGTTGATGTTGACTGAGGAATTACCACTGGCCTGGGCATTGCTTGGAACTTCCCCTTACTTTATCACCTGAATACCCTGGATACTTTTAAGTGCAACCAACCAACCAACCAACCATATGATACAATAGCTTTGCTTTCTTGTCCTACTCAATTGCAGGGTCACCCTTGATTCTGTTCTTAAGTTTTGGGAGGGACTCAACCACATAAGCACCAACAGAGTCAGTATTTTGTATTGTTCAACTATTAAGCCATGGGTCTTTCGATACCATTGCAGTTAGTGTTACTCCTTATAGCACTAGCTGTAAGATTGGGGATCACAGTCTGCAAGGAGTTTGTATGTTCTCCCCATGACCATGTTTGTTTCCTCAGGGTGCTCTGGTTTCCTCCCACATTCCAAAGATGTATGAGTTTCCGGCAAGCTATGTTGGCGCTGGAAGCATGGTGTCACTTGTGGGCTGCCCCCAGCAAATTCTCAATTCAAATGATGCATTTCATTGTATGTTTCGGTATGCAGTACATGGGACAATAAAGCTAATATAGGGGCATAGCCTCAATATTCAGGGGAGTAGATTTAGGATGGAGATGAGGAGGAACTGCTTTTCCCAGAGAGTGACTAATCTGTGGAATTCTCTGCCCAGTGAAGCAGTGGAGGGTACTTCAGGAAACAAACTTAAGACAAGATTGGGTAGGTTTTTGCATAGCATGGGAATTAAGGGTTATGGGGAAAAGGTGGAGATGAGACCATGGTCAGATAAGCCAGGATCTTATTGAATAGCAGAGCAAGCTCGATGGGCCAGATGACCTACTCCTGCTCCTATTTCTTATGTTCTTATGTAATATTTAATCTTTATCTTTTCATTATCAAACAACAGTCCACCAACACCAAATGTTCCCCATTGCTTCCTGCTCACCTTGGACTGGCATGCGGAGGACATGAGCAGTGCAGTTGTACAGTCAGTAAAGCTGTCTCACATCTCCAGCACTGGGGCTCAATCCTAACCTCAGGTACTGTCTGTGTTCTCCCTCTGATCACATGGATACTTCCTCTCGGTGCTCCTTTCACATCCCAAAAATGTGTAGGTAGATATGTTAACTGGCCACAGCAACGTTAGCATTCTTTATGAGAGGACTAGGATATAAAAGCAAGCAAAGATGTAATGCTGAGGCTTTACACGTCATTGATCACACCGTACTTGGAGTATTGAGAGCAATTTTGGGCCTCGTATTTGACATAGGACGTGCTGGCAGTGGAGAGGGTCGAGAGGAGGTTTACGAAAATGATCTTGGGAAGGAAAGGGGGAGCATGGAATGGATTTGTGCCTGTATTCTCTGGAATTTAGAAGAATGAGAGGGGGGTTCTCATTGATACCTACCAAATATTGAAAGACCTAGATAGAGTGGACATAGAGAGGATGTTTCCTATAGTGGGGAAGTAAGTCTAGGACCAGAGAGTGCAGCCTCAGAGTAGAAGGTCATCCCTTTAGAAAAGAGATGAGGAGAAATGTCTTTAGCCGGATGGTTGTGAATCTGTGGAATTCATTACCACAGATGGTTGTGGAAGAGAATAGGGCTGAGAGGGAGAATAAATCAGACAGCGGAGTAGATTTGATGGAATATGATGGAATAACGGAGTAGATTTAATTTGCCAAATGGACTAATTCTATTTCAATGTCTTTTGACTGGGGTTCCTAACCTGGGGTCCACGTAAGGGTTCATGGCATAAAAAAGGTTGTCTTATTGTTCTAAATATCCCCCCCTCCATTTTCATTTTCAAGAGCTCTTCATCATATGTTCTCAATATTTATTGCTTACTTATTTATTATTATTTTTATTTCTTTCTTTTTGCATTTCAGAATGAGAATCAGAATCAGGTTTATTATCACCGGCATGGGACATGAAATTTGTTAACTGAGCAGCAGCAGTTCAATGCAATACATAATCCAGAAGAGAGAGAGAAAAATAAAAATAAATAAAATAAAACAGTAATAAATAAACAGGTAAATCAATTACATTATTGAATAGATTTTTAAAAATGTGCGAAAAAATTGAAATACTGTATTGTTGCCTTTTGCACACTGATTGAACACCCAGTTGGTGCTGCCTTCCCTTGAATCTGTTATGGTTATTATTCTATTATGTATTTATTGATTAGGCCTGCAGGAAATTGAATTTCAGGATTGTATATAGTGACATACTGTACACGTACTTTGATAATACATTTACTTTGAACTTTGAAGTGTGTTGCCCACGTAGATTCAGGAGTGGGAGAGGGCTGATCAGACTGTAAGGAAAATTAGGTGGGCTTGGATTGTTTTAGTATAAATAGGGTTGACGTGGACTCCATAAGTTGAGCCACCCATTTCCATTCTGGGTCTCTCTATGTCTCTGATAAGTAATGTGTGTTACATGGCTTTATAAGAAATGCCAAATAATTTTCTTGCAGACAATTTCATAAGTGGCAGACAATCCGAGGTGGATAGATTGTCTTTCTAGTGAACACAAAGGACATCATTAGTAACTTTGATTACAGTCATTTTGGCATGGGTTCAGAGATGAAAACAATCTGCTTTAGTAATGAGTGCACTGTAAACAACAGCACTTAATGCGGGAGTTAATCACACTGTGGGACAGACACAGTACAGTATTTGTTTCTGGAGTTGGAATCTTACGCAGCGATAGGGAATTGAGAGATGTTTAGTTGCTTATTTGTTTTAAAAGGAGGGTTGAAAATGTGGCTGAGTAGAGCCACAACAACCATCTCTCACTCAATGTCAGCAAGACCAAGGAGCTGATTATTGACTTTAGGAGAAAACCAGAGGTCCATGAGCCAGCCCTCATCCAGCGATCAGAGATAGAGATGAAATTTAAATTCCTGGATGTAATCATTTCAAAGGACCTTTTCTGCTCCAACAACAAGTGTCATTATGAAGAAAGCCTGGCCCTGCCTTTACTTTCTTAGAAGTCTGCAAAGTTCAGTATGTCATCTAAAACTTTGACAAACATTTATAGATGTGTGGTGGAGAATATATTGCTGGTTGCACCACAGCCTGGTACGAAACACCAATGCTGTTGAATGAAAAAGCTTACAAAAAGTAGTGGATACAGCCCAGTTCATCACAGGTGAAGCCCTTCCCACCAGTGAGCATATCTACATGGAGCACTGTCACAGGAAAGCAACACCAATCATCAGTGACCACCACCATCCAGGCCGTGCTCTTTTCTTGTTACTGCCATCAGGAAAGTGGTACAGGAGCCTCAGGACCCACACAACCAGGTTCAGAATCGGTTCTTACCCTTCAACCATTAGGCTCTTGAACCAGAAGGGATAAATTCATTTGACTTTCCTTCTCCATCACTGAACTGCTTCCCCAAACTATGGATGCCTTTTCAGGGACTCTTCATCTCATGTTCTTGATATTTACTGCCAATTTATTTGTTGTCATCATTATTATTATTATTATTATTACTTTTTTTCTCTTTCTTTTTGTATTTGCATAGTTCATTTCTTTCACACACTGGTTGTCTGACACATTCCATGACATATGCCGATGATAATAAATCTGATTTTGATTCTGTCCGTCCTGTTGGATGTGCTCTTTCATTGACTCCCTTGTGTTTCTTGCATTTAATGCAAATGCCCACAAGAAAAAGAATCTCGGGGTTGTTAGTGGTGACATATATGAACTTTGATAGTACATTTACTTTGAACCTTGCGTGAGAAAATGTTTGCATTTTACTCATCACTTTCAGAAGCAGAGACATCATCAGGGGAAAGTGCATGCAAGATAAATTGCAAGACTGAATCAACGGCAATTTACATGAGGCATTTTCAATGTTCAAAGTGCCTTTTCAAGGCAATCCATGTCACGATGATGGATTCTGCACTTATTCAACAAGTTCATTCTTATCAGGAAGATCACTGCCTGCCATTTTAGCTGTTCATCTGCGAGCTGACAAATGTCACAGACTGGTGATGTGTAGCCCGAAGGTGGCATTTTCTGGCATCACATTCACATCGATATCGCCTTTCAGCACAATTCCTTTCTGACCAATCTGACATAATTACATCATTTGAAACTACCAACTGTTAAACTACACAATATTATCTATAATGTAAAATGATAAAGAGATCAGAAATGGTTCACAAGGATGTCAGTGGGACTAGAGGGCTTGAATTAGAAAGAGAGGCTGGTTAGGCTGTGACATTTTTCTCCAGAGGCATAGGAAGCTGAGGGGTGACCATGTTGAGGTATATAAACCCATGAGAGGCACAGACATGGTGGGTGGTTACAGTCTTTTTCCAGAACTAGAGGGCATAGGCCAACACAAGTGCGGGAACATTTTATAAGGTACTTGAGGGGCAACCTTCACCCCTCACACAGAAGGTGGTGGGTTTATGGAAGGAGTTAGCAAAGGAACTGATAGAAATAGCTATGATTACAATATCTTGTTTATTATTTACTGTAATGCCTGCACTGTTTTGTGCACTTTATGCAGTCCTGGGTAGGTCTGTAGTCCAGTGTAGTTTTTCTCTGTGTTGTTTTTTATGTAGTTCAGTGTAGTTTTTGTACCGTTTCATGTAGCACCATGGTCCTGAAAAACGTCATCTCGTTTTTACTGTGTACTGTACCAGCAGTTATGGTCAAAATGACAATAAAAAGTGACTTCACTTGACTTGAAAAGATTCTTGGAGAGGTGCATGGTTCATACATAAACGTCCAATGTCTCAGCTCATACTTACGTAGAATATAGAAACATAGAAATCTATAGCACATTACAGGCCCTTCAGCCCACAATGTTGTGCCAAATATGTATCCTACTCTAGAAACTGCTTAGAATTTCCCTACCACATAGCCTTCTATTTTTCTAAGCTCCATATATCTATCTAAGATTCTCTTAAAAAACCCTATTGTATCCGCCTCTACCATCTTCACTGGCAGTGCATTCCACACACCCATCATTCTCTGTGTGAAGAACTTATGTCTGACATTCCCCTTGTACCTACTTCCAAGCACCTTAAAACCATACACCCTCATGTTAGCCACTTTAGCCCTGGGAAAAAGCCTCTGGCTATCCACACAATCAATGCCTCTCATCATCTTATACACCTCTATCAGGTCACCTTTCATCTTCCTTTGCTCCAAGGAGAGAAAGCCAAGTTCACTCAACCTATTCTCATAAGGAATGCTTCCCAATCCAGGCAACATCCTTGTAAATCTCCTCTGCACTCTCTCTATAGTATCGACATCCTTCCTATAATGAGGTGACCAGAATTGAGCATGGTACTCCAAGTGGGCTCTAACTAAGTTAGTTGATTTTTAGATTTATAGTGATGATCTTGGAGACAGAATGGGGAGTTAGGGGTCAGGTTAGAGGCGGCAATGAGGAAGAATGAAAGTCACGGGCAGGAGCCTGTGTTTAGAGTCCTGGTTGTTATGCCCTGAAGGCAAAGCACAGTGTTCTGAGAGGCTAGGTAGACAGACGCTGAGGAGACCAGTGATTCCCAGGTCAGTGAATCCCTAGTTAGATGTCTATTCATGCAGGAGTCAAAGGGCCGAGCCCAGGCCACAAAGATCAGAGGACCGTGTGAGCCTGGAAGTCGAGGCCTGGAAGCACTTCACAGTTTGACATCGGTGAGTCTGGAGATTGGGTGGGTTGAGGCCAATACATCAAACCTGTGAATAGCAAGTCCTGGGTTCAATCCCAGACATTAGCAAAGTCTGCTGGGCAAAGCTAAAGTTCAAAATCCAGAGTTTGGTTAGTTTGGAGGGGGAAAGCTGAAGACCATGTCTGATGGCAGAGGCCTGAAGGTAGATTCTGCAAGCCTGGACCAGAGACTGGAAGTTAGAACCCTGATGCCTGTGAGCTTGAGAGTTGGCGAGCAATGACTGGCAGCCCAGAGGTGGCCTGTCCAGGGGTTGAGGGGCTGTCTGTGTGTTTGAGGGGGCAGAGGGTGGGAAAGGGACTTGTTTTGCTGTTGTCTTATTTTGTTCTGTTGTTGCTGGTGTTATTTTGTGACCATTGTGTACATGCTATGTTGGTGCTGGAATGTGTGGCAACACCCTAAGCACATCCTTGAGTATGTGAGTTGTTAATGAAAATTATGCATTTTTCTGTATGCTTTGATATACCTGTGATAAATAAATATGAAACTACATCTGACAAACGCTGGCCTTTATAAATCAAAGCATTGAGTACAGAAGTTGGGATGTAATGCTAAAGTTGTACAAGGCATTGGTAAGGCCAAATTTGGAATATTGTGTGCAGTTCTGGTCACAGAATTATAGGAAAGGTATCAATAAATTAGAGAGAGTGCAGAGACGATTTACTAGGATGTTACCTGGGTTTCAGCACTAAAGTTACAGAGAAAGGTTGAACAAGTTAGGTCTCTATTCATTGGAGCGTAGAAGGTTGAGGGGGGATTTGATCGAGGTATTTAAAATTTTGAGAGGGATAGATAGAGTTGACGTGAACAGGCTGTTTCCATTGAGAGTAGGGGAGATTCAAACTAGAGGACATGATTTGAGAGTTAGGGGGCAGAAGTTTAAGGGAAACACGAGGGGGTATTTCTTTACTCAAAGAGTGATAGCTGTGTGGAATGAGCTTCCTGTAGAAGTAGTAGAGGCCAGTTCAGTTGTGTCATTTAAGGTAAAATTGGATAGGTATATGACAGGAAAGGAGTGGAGGGTTATGGGCTGAGTGCGGGTAGGTGGGACTAGGTGAGATTAAGGGTTTGGCACGGACTAGGAGGGCCAAGATGGCCTGTTTCCGTGCTGTGATTGTTATATGGTTATATGGTTATAAACAGTGCTGTGCAAAAATCTTAGGGGCATATTGTGGGTCTGTATATATATATAGTTAGGGTGCCTAAGACTTTTGCAGAGTACTGTAGCAAATTTTACACATTCCAATATACTGCTGCCACAGAAAAAACAAATTTCATGTCGGGTGTGAGTGATGTTAAACCTGATTCTGATATGGGTCTCTATTGAGGACTGAGAGTGGGAAGGGGGCAGGGAAAGGGGAATCACGGTTAGGAAAAGGGGAAGAGAGAGAGGGGGGGAGCAGGAAGCACCAGAATGATACTCTGTAATGATCAATAAACCAATTGCTTGGAATCAAGAGATCTTGCCCGGTGCCTCAAGGCTGGGTGTGTCTGCAACCTGTACCACCCCTGTTCTGGGCGCTCCTTGTCTGCCACATGCCTGCCATGGCACTCCACCCTCTCCGTTCCCAATATCCTTCGCTCCTGCCTGATTTATAGCCTCGCTCTCCACTCCATGTTGGTAAATACAGTGCTGTACAAAAGTCTTAGGCACCCTTAGCTTTATATATGTGTCTAGGACTTTTCTACAGTACTGTAGATAGATCAGAAATGTCAAGATGGATATGGGCTTAATCCAGGCAAATGAGACTGGCTGCATTTGTATTTTAGCCATCATGGACAAATTAAGCCATGCTGTATGATTCCATAACTTATTTGAATGCTATTAAATGGAATTGAAATTGGTTTGTTATTGTCACGTGTACTGAGATACAGTGAGAGGTGTGTCTTGCATACCGTTCGTACAGATCAGATCATTATGCAGTGCACTGAGGTAGAACAAGGTAAAACAATAACGATGCAGAATGAACTGTAAGAGCCGGAGATTCACTTCTAAATCACTTGATTTTTGCATCAGGTTTTTGTGGCCAGTAGCTGAGTATTTTATTTATTGAGATACAGCACTGAGTAGGCCCTTCTGGCCCTTTGAGCCATGCTGCCCAGTTACCCCTGATTTAACCCCCCGTCTAATCACGGGTCAACTTACGATGACCAATTAACCTACCGATTGGTACGTGTTAGGAATGCGAGAGGAATCTGGAGTGCCCCACGTGGTCACGGGGGAGAACGCTCAAGTGCCTTACAGGCAGTGGCGGGAATTGAACCCTGCGACTGTAAGCATAGTGCTAACCACAGCGCTACTGTGCTGCCCCATGCTGTTTCTTTACTAGGCGAAGTTACCGATGCCTGAAGTGGAAGGGAATAAATTAGCCAGGGGTCCATTCTATCAGCTTTCCTTCATGGATTTCCCCAGAATGTGTGCTGCATAACTCGGCCCTTTTAACAGGGAGCAAGTTCTGAAGTGTGAGTTACAAAGGGACTTTGGAGTTCCCATGAAGGATTCCCCAAAGGTTAACTTACAGGTTGAGTTAGTGGTAAATGTAATATTAGCATTTATTTCAAGAGGATTAGAATATAAAAGAATGGATGTAATAATAAGGTATTTCCAGTCATTGGTCAGATGATTTGGAGTATTGTGAGCAGTTTTGAGGCCCTTATTTAAGAAAAAACGTGCTGGCATTGGAGATAATAGCAATAATAATAATATTTTATTGCTCTCAAGTGGGAAATTCTTTTGTTAAAGCAGCAACATTTAAAAACACACTTAGCAGTGTGCAAACTTAACTAATAATAATGTACAGAATGTACAGTAATGATGGTCCCAAGAATGATCCGAGGAATGAAAGGGTTTTTTGATGAATGAGGAATGTTTGATGGCTCCAGGCCTGTACTTGCTTGTTTAGAAGAATGAGAGGAGATCTCATTGAAACATACTGAATATTGAGAGGTCTATAGCGGACATGGAGAGGATGTTTCCTATCGGGGGCATCTAGGACCAGAGGGCACAGCCTCAGAATAGAAGGACATCCCTTCAGAGATGAAGAAGAATGTCCTTAGCCAGAGGGTGGTAAATTTGTAGAATTCAGTGCTAGAGACAGTTGGGGAGGCAAGCTATCGGGTATATTTAAAGCAGAGATCAATAGGTTCTTGATTAGTAAGGGTATCAAAGGTTACAGGGAAAAACCAGGAGGATAGGGTTGAGAAAGATAATAAATCAGCCATGATGGAATGGGAGAGAAGATCTGATGGACCACATGGCCGAATTATGCTCTGAAGTCTTATGGTTGTATGTTATTAACTACACCATCCCCAGATTTTTGGAGGGAGAGGTATTTTAAAGAGAAAAGCAAATAAATCATTCCCCTTCCCCAAGATCTTCAATATGTTGTCTAGTAGCAGTACATCTGCCTACAATTGTCTCATGGGTAGAGGCCAAGGTGAAATTTGCCAAGGCCCATGTGCCAAGTGATGTTCAATTAATGTTTGGACAATCAGTCAGGCTACTGTAGGAACAAGAGTATAAGCCATTCAGCCTGATTATTCAGTTGAAGGTAGTGAAATTACGTATTTCTGTCTTTGGTTTAACTTTTGCTATGTCTGCCTAACAACAAGGCATCAGAGTCTACAGTATGGTAACTAGACTTTAAACCCATCTATTCATTCCATTTGTTATTCCCAACTCACGGACACTCCCTATTATCCCTACCCACCTCTCTATTTTTGTAACTTATAGTAATCATTATGTTCTTGCACTGTACTGCTGCCACAAAATAAACTTCACATCATAAACACAAGTGATGTTGCAGGTAACACACACAAAATGCTGGTGGAACACAGCAGGCCAGGCAGCATCTATAAGGAGAAGCGCTGTCGACGTTTCGGACCGAGACCCTTCGTGATGTTGCAGATGATGGAATTCCAGAGCAAGACACAGTTCACAGGCACAGACACAAAATGCTGGAGGAACTCAGCAGGTCAGGCAGCATCAATGACATTCTGGGCTGAGATCATTCATCACCAGTGGAAAGCACTGGGGAAGAAGTCTCAGATCAAGCAAATCAGGTGATGATTAACCTGATTCTACACATTCCCATCAGGTCTCCTAGGTTCCGCCTATACATTTGGGGGAAGTTAAAATAGCCAATTCTCCCCCAAAATCTTCTGTGTATGCAAAAAAAGAGCATGGGGTGGGGGAGGTTAACTCCAGTTACAGAGAGAACATTCAGATTCCACAGAGACAGAACCAAGAGGTCAGGACTGAATCCAATGTACTGAAGCTCTGAATCAGCAGTTCTACCAATAAGGCAACCCTCAAGCCTCGTGAAAAACATGGTATTACTCTGGTTATTTTCCCCCTGAATTAACCTCAACAATATTGGAGGGAGAAAGGTTTCTATATTGTGTTTTTCACAGAATTTTATCCTGCAATTGTCATATACACTTCTTAGACATATTATCAGCTGCCTTCCACTCTTGACCTCTCTTTTCTAATAGGAGCACCAGAAAATGGTCTGCGCGCACCTTAAATATGCTTTGACTTAGACAACAAAGCTGGGACAGACAGACTATATATGTAAAGAAAATACAACCAGTGCAAGTGAAGTTGATTGTGCCAGTTGAATGAAAACTCATTAAGATAAGAGATTTGGTGTGGAACTGATTAAAGAGAAGGCTTTCAGCCTCAGCTTCTTTGGCTGTGAAAGTGTCTTTGATTGCACATTGATAGCAGCATAGCCTTTGTGTAGAACAGAGGCAGGAGAAGACCATAGATGCACTCTTCATCAAGTATACTGGCAACAAATTATTACTGTGCATGTTTTCTTAGGTTTAATTCCTTTTATAGGGACCTGACCAGCAACTGAAAGTTGCTAGGAAGTAACTGTGTATGTCCAATTCTGAAAATCTGAAAGCAGCAAGCAAAACATATTACCACAGTTAGAACTTGCAACATACTCTAGGTGACTGCTTTTTTTGCTAACTCCTGTACCTAATAAAGTGGCCACTGAGAGTATTCCTGTATGTTTGTGGCTTTCTGTATGTGCTGTAGTCCATTCACTTTATGGTTTGATGTGCTGTGCATTTAGAGAAGTTCTTCCGCCTGGTTATTTGAGTTACTGTCAGCCTTAACCAGTTTTGCCACTCTTTGACCTTTCTCATTAATAAGGCATTTTCACCCACAGAACTGCTAATCATTGAATGTTTTTTTTTGTTTTTATGCATCATTCTCTGTTAAGTCTAGAGACTTTTGTGCATGAAAATCCCAGGTCAGCATTTTCTGTGATACTCAAACCACCCCATTAGTTACAAACAATCATTCCACAGTCAAAGTCACTTAGGTCACATTTCTTCTCCATTTTGATGTTTGGGCTGAACAAGAGAACCTCTTGACTATGTCAGCATGCTTTTATGAATTGTGCTGTTGCCATGTAATTGGCAGATGAGACTGGCATTAAAGAACAGCTGTACAGGTGTACCTAATAAAGTGGCCACTGAGTGCAATTTAAAGTACCTCTCAATGCAAGATTAAGTCTTCTGATTGCATGCTCCCAATATAGAAAACATGCTCGCAGGGAGTAAACAATGGAAGTTAGAAAATTCATCCTTCATGAATTCCAATGAATTATGGACATTTTAATTAAAATTAGTAAAGGCATTAGAGTGTTGGTTATAAATGTGGCTTCTCAACAGAGTAAATATGTTGCATTGCCTCAGTGCTAAATCCAGCACAGGAATCACATGCTAGCTGTGGTTCTGTTGTTGCATTCTTGTCTCATAGTCAGAAGATTGTAGGTTAATGCCCCACTCCTGCATATGATCCATGTTGACATTTCAGTGTAGCACAAGGAGAGCAACTTGCTGGAGGAGCTTATTGAGTCAGAGTCGTACAGTACAGAATCAGGCTCTTCGGCCCATCTTGCCCATGTCATCCAGCTACACTGCACAGCCTTCTATGCTTTGGTGATTTAAGAAGCATTTAGACAGGGACTGAGAATATCTGCCTTTTCAGTCAATGCATCCCCGTTTTCTTTCGGAATCAGAATCAGGTTTATTATCACCGGCATGAGATGTGAATTTGTTAACTTAGCAGTAGCAGTTCAATGCAATACATAATCTAGCAGAGAAAAAAATAATAATAATAATCAAGAAAATAATAATAATAATAAATAAACAAGTAAATCAATTGCATATATTGAGTAGATTTTTAAAAAGTGCAAAAACAGAAATACTGTATATTAAAAAAGTGAGGGAATGTCCAAAGATTCAATGTCCATTTAGGAATCAGATGGCAGAGGGGAAGAAGCTGTTCCTGAATCACTGAGTGTGTGCCTTCAGGATTCTGTACTTCCTACTTGATAGTAACAGTGAGAAAAGGGCACACTCTGGGTGTTAGAGGTCCTTAATAATGGACGCTGCCTTTCTGAGACACCGCTCCCTGAAGATGTCCTGGGTACTTTGTAGGCTAGTACCCAAGATGGAGCTGACTAGGTTTACAACCTTCTGCAGCTTCTTTCGGTCCTGTGCAGTAGCCCCTCCATACCAGACAGTGATGCAGCCTGTCAGAATGCTCTCCACGGTACAACACTCCACGGTATTCCACCTTCTGAATGGAAAGATTATCCCTCAAAACCTCCTATTTCTCACCTTAAACCCATGCTTTCCTGTGTTAGACAACCCACCATGGGGAAAATTAGTGCCTTCTATCCTAACAATCTCATTTCTTATCCATTTGCCAGTTCATAAACTCATAAAAATCTGCTCCTCCATCTCCCCAACTCCAATCCCAAAAGCCTTTGTACAACTTGAAAAACCTTGACTCCTATGATGAACACACTGAATGGCGCCAATACTGGCACACCAACATGCCCCTCCCCACCCCCGCAGAGTTCTGATCAATGACCCCCATCTTACTTCTTCTGGGCTTTACTACAGTGTCCAGAAAAAACTGGACAGCTGTAAATAGGCTCAGAAGTCAAAATGCCAAAAGAGCGCAAACCCTGGTCTGATGGGGCACCCGGCAAACCCCAGCTTGCCCCTCTGGTGTCCCAACCCAGGACATCTTCTGCCTGGTCCAAACATGCCCTCTAGCCAAGATCCAAGATGGCTTGCCATGATCCATCGATGTGGCCACATGCTAGAGGAGTGGCTTGAGAAAAACACGTAGAAGTGTGAAGAGATTAACCACTGCCATGCGAAACAACAACTGTATATATCACCATTTACTGCCCCAAGATTCATTTTCTTGCAGACAGTAAAACAGAGAAATACAATAGTATCAATGAAAAAGGCTGACAGTCAATGACCAAAAGACAACCTGTGTAAATACAAAAAGTAAATAATACTGAGAACAGTATTATTTACAATACTGATTACAGTAACAGAGTCCTTGAAATGAGTCTAGACAAGTCCCCTCAGCCTCCTCTATTCCAGTGAAAGCAAACACAGCCTATCCATTCATTATTTATGAAACCAAGTCTTGTTTCTCCTCTTGGGTGAAGGCAACATTCTCTTGGTGTCATTTTGAAGAGGACTAGCAAGTTCTATGAAGCTTTCTGCCAAGCACGACCCCACAAGCGACATTGTTTATGCATATCATTTGGTCTGTTTGAGAATGTTATTTGTGAGATTTTCCTGCATAAAAATTAACTGGCTCATTTCCTGCATAGCAATGATTAGGATATGACAGTAGAGATTTTTTTTTTTTGCTTCACAGCCCCACCACCCAGTTTCAATCCCGTCCTCTAATTCTGGCTGTCTGGATTTGAAAAATCTCCTTGCGACCACATGGGTTCATTCTGGGTGTTCTGGTGTCCAGCAACATGCGACATTTACAGTGGTCAGTAGGCTATAGGAATGCAGGCAGAATAAAATAGGATTACCATAGAAGTCAGTCGAATGGGTGCCTGGATCAAGGCTCTGTGTCTTTATGACTAAAAATAGCTAGAAGCTCCTGTTTTTAGGACAACCTAAGGTTCTGAAAGGTCTTTTGCAAACTCTTTTGTTCTTTTTTAATGTAGGGAACTTTGAAGTGCCTGGCCCTACAACATGTTGCACCTGATATGTTTTAGATTTAGTCAACAATATTGTGGCATAATCGACTAATCCCATTGGGACCATGAATTATAAAGTCTTTTTGCCGCCTCTATCCACTTGCAGAAAGCTGCGTATCACCGCTGGATGAGAATATCCCAGCCTTTAAAACCATTTTCAGACGATGATGGGCTAGAGTCAGCCAAAATATTGTCATATAACTACTGATAGTTGATTGTGGAAGCTGTGGCCAGGCAAGGATAACCTGGGCAGTGTAGTCAAGCAAGACCTTTGGAGTGACATCACTGGAAACTACTGCTTACTACAGACAAGAAAGGTTGGATTAACAGCAGCGGTGTATACACAAGCCAGACGACTGAGGCGTCTGCAATGAGACTTTTACAGAAAGGTCTCAATGAAACATAGCATCTCTTTACAGAATAGGGGTGCCAGAGACAGATCAGATAAAAATAATGGAAATATGTGAAACGTGCTCAACAATTAAGGCACGATTGTCTTTACTAACTTCAATGTATCATCGGTTACCCACTTGAAGTTTCGATTGATTTTTAGTTGTGAATGCTAATTGACCGTGAGGTAAGGAATGTAAACATATGCAATTTACAAAGTGCTCAATATCAGTATCTGATAAGCTAATTCTGTATAAAAATAGCTGTTTTATGATCAGACTTCAGAACAGTGTGGGTGACAGGGGCCCCATGCTGTTCTTGTGCACAAGTAAAATAAAAGTAAGAATGCATGTGTTCTGAGCTCAGTTATTTGAGTTATTTTATTTTATTTAGACCATAAGACCATGAAATAGGATCAGAATTAAGCCATTTGGCCCATCGAATCTCCTCAACAACAGCATCATGGCTGATCCAATCTTCCACTTAGCCCCGATTTCCTGCCTTCTCCCTCTATCCCTTCATGCCCTGACCAATCAAGAATCTATCAACCTCTGCCTTAAATATATATATATCTAAAGTCTTAGCTACTACAGCTGCCTGTGGCAAATAATTCCACAGATTCACCACTCTCTGGCTGAAGAAATTCTTCCTCATCTCTGTTCTGAAACAGCCTCTCCATTCTGAGGCTGTGTGCAAGAACTTTCTTTCTATTTATGGTAACTTCACACACCCTGACACCTGGAACTTGCACCCTACTGCTAGTGTACTCCGCAGTGAAGACTCCTGCAAAATACCTGTTCAGTTCATCTGCCATTTCGTTGTCCTGCATTACTATTTCTCCAGCGTCATTTTCCAGTGGTCCAATATCCACCCTCTCCTCTCTTTTGCACTTTATGTATCTGAAGGAACTTTTGGTTTCATTTATTATTCATTTTATTATGGTTGATGCCATGCCATTGCAGGTTCTGTAATGCACTGGGACAGGATGGCATGGGTAATTCACACAGGGGTAAATCCACTCCCATTTTGACCTCTGTCTCTCTATTTTGTTGAGTTCCAACATTAGCTTGAGGAACAGCCTCTCATTTTTCCACTTTGGGCATACTGCTTGTTGCCTAACTATTATTCTGCCTAGTCCCATCGACCTGCACCCAGACCATAGGCCTTCAACCCCTCCCATCCATGTACTATTCAAACTTCTTTTACATGTTGAAATTGAGCCTGCATTCACCACTTCCACTGACAGCCCATTCCACACTCTCACCACTCTGAGAAAACAAGTTCGCTTAAACTTCCACCCATGACCCATGTTCTAGTCTCTCCCAACCTCGGTGGGAAAGTCTGATTGCATTTACCCTATCTATACCTCTCACAATTTTGTATACTGCTATCAAATTATCTTCGGCTACACGCCAGGTAATAAAGTCCTAACCTACACAACCTTTCACTAAAACTCAGGACCACAAGACCCAGCAATGTCCTTATAAATTTTCTCTGTACACATTCTTGAGTTCCTCCATGAACTTATTCCTGTTTTTTTTTGCTCTAATTTTTTAAGTTATATTTTTAAGCCTATACATTGTACTGCTGTTGTAAAATGACAAATTTTATGTCATATGAGATGGTGAGAATAAATTTGATTCCCATTGATTCAAAAGTTTCAGCTAACCAGCTTAACATGCTTGTGTCAAGACCAGTCAATTCTGACACCAGTACTCTCCTCCACAGCAACTGCAGTGATTATGTCTCATAGTCTTGTCAATTTATTTTCTCCCTACTGCCCTTATTCCACTCTCCTGGCAGGTGAGGAGTGATTAATTGGTGTGCATAACCCTTTGTCTTCCAAATGTATCAATTGCACTTCCATCTGCTGGGCAATCTTGGTTTTCACTTATGACATATATTCCTTTAGTTTCTCTCTCCTGTTCCTCCTGTCAGCAACTTGAAGCATGTTTGCTTTCACACTTTTTCTGTTCTGATTTGAGGCATGAAGGGTTTTGGCCCAAAATGTTGACACTATTCCTTTCTATAGGAGCTGCCTGAGTTGCTGAATTCTTCCAGCATTCTGTGTGTGTTTCCCTAGATCTCCAGCATCTGCAGAATTTCTTATGTTTATGACTTGGAACATTAACTCTTGTTTCCCTTTCCACAAGTGCTACCTGAGTATTTCCAACATTTTCAATTATCTACAGGCTTTTGCTTTTTAATGATATAACCCTCTGATTTTGGAGGTGACTGAAATAGGCAGCACAACCTTTATAAAACTTTGGTTAAACCACAACAGAAGTGCCATATCCAGTTTTTGTCATAATCAGAGAGGGTTCCGAAGTTTAGCTGGAAAGAACCCATCAGAAAGGTATTTCACCTGTTAATTTGCAATTGGAAAATCAGGAGTTGTCCCTTCTCTGAGGAACTGCAGTTCAGTGCATCTGGTGCTGATGTTGTTATCTAGGAAGCTGGAGGTCTTCCAGAGTTCCCATACCTCACGCAAAGGGCACACCACAGCCCCTGGAACTGTTCTCTGTGCCATAACTATGTATCAACACATGAAGAACGAAGAAAAGACTTCTGAATTACATACCTCACCCAAGGTTGTTCTCACCGAAGCCTAATGAACCAAAGCCTCTGCACTGTAACTCTGGTCCACTCCAACAGTGGTCAGTCTGCTTGTCCCTACCTTATTTTGTTTTCCCTTGCTAATGAATTGTTATTAGACTGGGCTGCCAGAAAACACCAAAGGCCCTTGAACGTTCCTTTTTAAATTCATTCATAGACCCGTGAATTGTCTCCTCACACTCCTGATACAATTGAGCTGCTGACAAGATGCCAAAAGCCCACAAATGATTCATTTCAAATCTCACTCACTGACCTCTGTGTTGCCTCCTCTCTTGCTGCCGATTTGATTAGGCTACCAGAAACATGGTGAAAACCTGCGAATGCTACTTTTTAAATCTCATTCACAGACCTATAAGTTGCCTTTTTTCTCACTCCTGATTTGTTTGGCCACCAGAAAAACATCAAAAGCCCATGTACACTACTTTTTTAAAATCTAACTCACGGGCGTGTAAGTTGCTTCCTCTCTTGCTCTCAAGTTGACTGGGCTACCGGAAAAATGCCGAAAGCCCACTGGTGCTGCTTTTTAAATCTCACCCACAGACCTGTAGAATTGCCTCCTCTCTCAGTCCTGTTTTCATTGGGCCGCAGGGAAAAAATGTTGATGAATAATGGTGATGTTTGATGACAAAAATGAAATTACAGAGGAGTTTTGAGATAAAGTTCCTCCTTCCCCCCCTCCCTTAATATAGAGGTGGCAACTTAAATTAGTAAATGAAAATAAAATGATGGAAATGCTTTACAAGATCAGAGAGATGAGTTAATGTTTCCAGGTTAGTCACTCTTCAGTGGGCAAACAAGTGAAACGGACAGGATTGCAGTGCCTGAGCACTGCCGGGAATCTCTACAATCACTTTATGGGGCATGTCACTCAGGGTCTTGGACTCAATATGTGTTTTTTTGTGTAACTTTTTTTTTTGCTCGCTATTTTGAATGTGTTGTGTATATTTTGCATCTTGGCCCCCGAGGAGTGCTGTTTTGTTCAGTTGTATTCATGGGTGGTTGAATGATAATCAAATTCAGGTTTAATTTTGATTTTGTATTTGAGTATTTGTGCCGCAGTGAGAACAAATGGAATTTCTGTGATAGAGAAGCAATCAAAATTTATGTGACCTCCCGCCCAGTTAATGAGTAAATGGGGGAACATCATTGAGAAAATAATTTTAAAATAACAAATAACACGCTGCAACTGTGCAAGGCAGAACACAACAACTACTGAAAATTCTGAAACAAAACAATGCTGGTTATACTCGATCAATCAGACAGCATCTGCAGAGAGACAAAAACTTATAATTGCAACTGTGATCATGATATTACTGCCTAAAAAGGTGGTAGAAAATGTAATAATTAGACCTTTCAATTAAGAATTTGACAGGTAATAAAAATAAAGTATTTGCTGGGATATGGGGAAATAATGAGGCAATAGAATTTAATGGATAGTTCTCCCTGGAGCTAGGCACAGATTAGATGGGCTGGAGAGCCTCAGTGTTTTTTTCATCATTCTATGATTCTATAATTGCAATTTTTAGTTATGAGCATAAATAGATTAACAAAGACATTTAACCAGTATGTACGTTTACAAAGTATCATACCTCTTAGTAAGATAAACCTGTTTATAAATCTTCACAAAATAGCTTGAGAGCATAAAACCCTGAATACTACCTATCTCTCCCAGTGAGTCAGTGTGATCCACTTATCCTGATTGCCTTCAATTTAGAAGCTACAAGAGGAATAGGGTGGTGGACACACTTACCTCAAAATGAGATCCAATCAGAAAAACAATTCAACACTAATCACTCATCATGATTAGTTCAAGGAACATTCAACCAATCATGAGTGAAATGAAAAAGATAAAGAAACTGGAAGGCTGACAATTCGTTATAAGTGACCTTTTCGAAAAGAGAAGAAGCAAGTTCACAAGCTCCTAATTTGCATGTATTAACCTACTTGGAGGAACATTTGATCGCACTTTGCAAAAACAAGCCATTTGCAAAGATTTAAACTGGCTGTTGGCATTTTGATTCATGCTTCCTATATTACAATGGTGATCACTTTCCAGAACTATTTAATTGGTCATATATGTAGCAATTTGTGATATCTTGAGGTCCTGAAAAGTCCTTTGCTAATCAAGACTTTCTTCACATCATGAAGTTGGTGCTTAGTAGATTAATCTTCCACATATACTTTTGTTCCTTACATCAATCAGTAAATCACTCAGTCTTCTAATTCTTTGTTTTTATCACTAGTAATTAAATATTCTGAATTTCATGATCTGACTTGTGACAGTTTTCCATGCTGCTGTTTTCTCTTAGTAATCGGAAGTGAGAACAATATTAGATGTGTGGTTTGCATAGTAAATTATGCTCAAATGTTAGAAATGACATTTAACGTTCTTTCATAGTGATGACATATATTAAGTACCAAATCCACATTCAGCTTCCTTAAACTCTTCAACTTGATCTTTACATAATTCTATGCCCTCTGAAGCAAACAGTACTTCTCCAAATTAAATGTCAACTGGCATTGTTTATCTAATTACAATCTCTAATCAACATTGTTTTCTTCCTCAAACTCAGTTGCCAATATTACCTGTTAACTTGCATTTCATGAAGTAATATTGAGTAACAAAAAAAAAATTGGGGACTGGATTCCCTTTAGCTTTCTTGTTCTGTATGTCAAGAGAATGGATTTGGAAACAGATCTGGAATGAGACAGGATCAATGATAATACAAGAATATAGGAACATCTGGGGATGAATGATCATAATTTTATATTGAATTTGTGGGTGATTCAATTAAATCTAAAACTATGGTCCTATTTCAGAATAAAGCAAATTACATAGTTATTTAAAGTTAACTACAGTAGATTCAGTACTGTTTGCACAGTTGATGACATAAAGAGCTGAAAACTTTCAAGGAAATAATTCTTAAATTTAATATGAATTTGCAGTAGGAGTAGGCAATCAGTCCCTCAAGCTTGCTCACCAGTTAAGACCTTTGCTGATCTCACTACAACCTCAACACTGCGTTCCTCTGTTTCCATAGCAACCTTTCAGAACATCTATCTCTATATTGAAATTTGGGAAACTGCCTTTTGAGAAAGAGGTCAAAAGACTTATGAAGTCATCTCAGTCTTGAATCGGTTAGCCGCTACTTTTAAACAATTATCCCCACCCCCTGACAATTGGTGTATTTACAGAGCTGACAGAATGCCAACAATCGAGGTTTGATCCTGCCCTCTGGTACTATCTGTGTGGAGACTGCATATTTTCTCGGTGGTCACATGAATTTCAGACGTGTACTACAGCATGTTGGCATGTTGGACACTGTAATCTGCACCTATTGTGTAAGTGAGAGATAATGTCTGTATGGAGTTCTGAAGTCATACAGAGCAGGTTGATAAGACAAATCAAGCATTTCACTTTGTTTCAATTTGCACGGGATAAATAGCTCTGAATCATGAATCGTACGGCCCATCAAGTCTGCACTGACTATCAATTTTCATAAAACTTTATTATTTAAAATACTCTCCACATCTTTTCAACTATTACTCACCTACACATTGGGGAAATTTGCAGTGACCAATTAACTTAACAACCCACTCCTCTTTGGGACGTGGAAGGAATCAGAAGCATTAGGAGGAAACTCACGTAGTCACAGGGAGAGTGTGCAAACTCCGCACAGACAACATCAGAGGACAGGATTGAATCAGGGTCTCTTGCTCTTATATTCTCTTCACAATCTGCATTTCAATGTACCTTTGCATTGACAGCAAATTTACCAGCCATACCTTCAAAGTTCAAAGTAAATTTATTATCAAAGTATATATATATATATTACCATATACAACTCTGAGATTATTTTTTGGGGATATTCACAGGAAATACAGGAAACACACTAGAATCAATGTAAGACTGCCCTGCTCCCCACAGGACAGACAACAGCCAATGTGCAAAAGACAACATACAGTGTAAACACAAATGAGATAAATACATACATATGTACGTAAATAGATACTGAGAAAATTAGTTGCAGAGTCCATGAAAGTGGAAACAGTTCAGTGATGGGGTGAGTGAAGTCGAGCGAAGTTATCCCCTCTGGCTCAAGAGTCTGATGATAGAGAGGTGGAACCTAGTGCTGTGAATTCTGAGGCTCCTGCATCATCTTCCTAATCGCAGCAGTGAAAAAAAGAGTATGACCTGGATGATGGGGGTCCTTGAAGACGTATGTTTCTTTCCTGTGACAGTGCTTCATGTAGGTGTGCTCAGATGTAATCAATGATAGTGATGGATTTACCTCATGATGGACTGGGCTGTATCCATTACTTCTTGTAAGCATTTCCTTTCAAAGGCATTGGTGTTTCCATACCAGGTCATGATGCAACCAGTCAATATATTTCCCACCACACATCTATAGAATTTTGTCAAAATTTTAGATGACATGCCAAATCTTCACAAACTTCAAGAAAGTAGAGGCACTGCTGTGCATTCTTTAAAATGGCACTTACATGCTGGACCCAGGACAGATTATGTAGCCAAGTTTCCATCGAACTCAATATATAAGTTTGCTGATGACACCACAATTGTAGGTTGTATCTTGGGTAATGATGAGTCTGAGTACAGAGAGGAGATTAAAAACCCGGTTGCATGGTGCAAAGACAATAACCTATCCCTCAACGTCAGCAAGACGAAGGAATTAGTTGTTGACTTCAGAAGGAGTAGCGGACTGCATGACCCCATCTACATCGGTGGTGCGCAGGTGGAACAGGTCAAAAGCTTTAAGTTCCTCGGGGTGAATATCACAAATGACTTGACTTGGTCTAACCAAGCAGAGTCCACTGCCAAGAAGGCCCACCAGTGCCTGTACTTCCTGAGAAATCTGAAGAAATTTGGCCTGCCCCCTAAAACTCTCACTAATTTTTATAGGTGTACCGTAGAAAGCATTATTCTAGGGTGCATCACAACCTGGTATGGAAGTTGTCCTGTCCAAGACTAGAAGAAGCTGCAGAAGATAGTCAACATAGCCCAGCACATCACACAAACCAATCTTCCATCCTTGGACTCACTTTACGCCACATGCTGTCGGAGCAGTGCTGCCAGGATAATCAAGGACATGACCCACCCAGCCAACACACATTTTGTCTCTCTTCCCTCCGGGAGAAGGTTCAGGAGCTTGAAGATTCCTATGGTCAGATTTGGGAACAGCTTCTTTCCAACTGTGATAAGACCGCTGAACGGATCCTGACCCGGATCTGGGCCGTACCTTCCAAATATCCGGACCTAACTTGCACTACCTTACTTCTCCTTTTCTATTTTCTAATTATGATTTATAATTTAAATTTTTATTATATTTACTTTGATTTGTACTTCAGGGAGCACAAAGCACAGAATCAAATATTGCTGTGGTGATTGTACACTCTAGTATCAATTGTTTGGTGACAATAAAGTAAGATCCTGTGCAATGGTAACACAGGAATTTATAATAGATGACCCTCTCCACTTCTGATCCCCCGATAAGGACTGGCTCATAGACCTCCAGTTTCCTCCTCCTGAAGTCAATAATCAGCTCTTTGTTCTTGCTGATATTGAGTGGGAGATTGTTGTTGTGGCATCACTCAGTCATATTTTCAATCTCCCTAATATATGCCGATTCATCACCACCTTTGTTTCAGCCAATGACAGTGGTGTTGTCAGCAAACACCACTGTATGGCATTGGAGCTGTGCTTAGCCTCAACGTCATAAGTGTAAAGTGAGTAGAGCAGGGGGCTAAGCTTGTGGTGCATCTGTACAGATGGTGATTACACAAGAGATGTTGTCGCCGATATGAACCGACTGGGGTCTGCAAGTGAGGTTATCATGGATCGAGTAACACAAGGGTGTATTGAGGCCTGCAAGTTGAAGCTTATTGATTAGTTTTGAGAAGGTGATATGCTAAGCTGTAGAACATCCTGACTTATGCAGCTTTGCTCTCCAGATGTTCAAGGCTTGAGTGAAGAGCCAATCAAATGGCATCTGCTCTTGACCTTATGTTATACAAATTGGAGTGGATCTACTTTGCTTGTCAGGCAGGAGTTAATTTGTGTCATCACCAACATCTCAATTTATTATATCACAGTGGATGTAAGTGCCACTGGACGATAGTCATTGAGGTAGGTTACCCTATTCTTCTGAGATAATGGTATAATTGTAGTCTGCTTGAAGCAGGTGGTTACCCCAGGCTACCAAAGTGAGAGGTTAAAGATATCAGTGAATACTCCTTCATCCAAGCTAATTATATAACTCAAATGCTTAATATCCCAGCACCAATTCCTATGGCACATCATTACCTGCTAAACAGAAAAATATGTATAAAATATTCATTCCACTAAATAAAAATTCACAGGAAAATGGTCCCATCACAGCTAACAAGAATATACTGATGAATGATTTTTGATCTGAAACGAACTGTTTCTCTTTCCACAGAGGCCGCCTGACCTGCTGAGTTTTTCCCACATTTTTCTGTTTTTATTTAAGAGCTGCCAATGTAACGAGTAAGTCTAAAGAATTTGAAAATTTGGAATTCGGGAATGGTTGATAAAGAGAGAAAAAAATATAATATGATCATGAAGTACCAAGAGACAAAAACAGATTGTAAACATCACTTACAGTAACAAGGATGAGATTAGCAAAAATGTGTCAATTTTTATCAGGAAAAGGCAAGAGATATTATAACAGAAATAACGAGATAGCAGAAACTACAGTATAAACAAAAGCTTTCTTACTGATGTATTGTTGGAGATATTGTTCTTTCTTTCCAAACTAAGTTATCAGATTAAAACCAAATGCTGTATTTAAATGGGAAGATTTGAACTTACAATGCACCATAGTCTGGTAACTTTTTACTCGTTCTCTATTATAGCTGCTGTATTGTTGTCTTGTCTTCTAGACACAACACAATTATAAAACATTATCTTTGTGCCTAGTTCCAATGATTATATATGACTAGTTAAATATAAAACAGAAAAGTTTCTGCAGTACATTTTACTGAATCTTAAAACAAGTGTACCTTAAATGGCCAATTCAACAAACAACTATTAAATTTCTGCATTAAAATATATGCTCGATACTTCCACAGTAATGCTGGTCAGTTGGTTCTGTGCATTTCCAAATGATTTTGATATTTTCCATTGAATTCTGAAGAGGCAATCTCTGATTTGAATGCATAGTAAATTAACTTCAACTGTTCAATTCCTTCCTTGATAACATGTGATCTTTAAAAACCTTCAAATTTCTCTTATAATCCAAATTCTTTTAAACCTGCTCGTTACCAGTGTATTTATAGACATGCATGACATTTCTTTTCACATTCCCTGGTGTCCTAATTTTATTTTCTATTGTCCGTTTCTGACTCACTCCTTCACATTTTTGTATGTATATTTTTCAATGCTTCGTACATTGCAAGTAATTTTGACCCAGAACCTCCCATCAATGGCAAACTGGTGCTGATGCATAAGGAAAGACCATACTTGCATTGTGTGGATCTCCTGCGCCAACTTGCTCAACAGTGATAATACCAGCTTCACCACTGAGTGTTTTCTCCTTTTAGGACAAATCCTGCTGGGGCAACAGGATGATAGGGGTGGGGAGAACGCTAATAAAATTTGAGACAGCTGATGAGCCATAGTCTCAGCATAGCCGGCTATCAAAAATATTGAAAACCCAAATGTTTCTGAGAAATTCAGAAATATTCCAGATCTATTTTCTTGTCAATTCCAACAACTAAGATATGGTCTCCAGAAAAACTTTTCTGTGCCATATACAAAATACATATTTCTTTGCTTAAAATCTCTAATTGATGTTAACTATTGCCTCATTACTAAATCTGAAAGAATCCTTATACCCTAAGTAATTTTGGGAAAATCAATTTCCTAAGTTAATGAATCTCCACTAAATACTTAAAATAAGGATAAAGCATCTTTTGGGAGACGCTGATGTTAATTTTACCTCACTCTTCCACAAAGACAGTGCACAAATTATCTAACTTATCTTCTATAGTTCTATGTCAAATAGTAACAATTATCTGGGATCTTAGAAAGATGTAAAGTAACCTAAAGTTCAGGTGATGTTATATGTAGGAAATTCCATTGATCAGTGTGACAAATAAACATCTATTTCATAGCAACACCACTCCCTAGCCCCCAGTTTCCCCTGTACATCTGTAATCAGTCCATCTACTCCCCTTAATTTTTGCCCCTCACCGACACCATGGGGTAATTTACGGTGGTCAGTTAAACTATTAACATGCATTTGGAAATTTGGGATGTGGTAAGAACACAAAACATCAAAAAGAAGCCCAAGAGGATAGACAACACTGGCTATCAGGAGCAAATCAGGTCCCTAAAGCTCCAACGGCCATTCCAATTTCTCCCTATTTTTGCTCATGGTAGCGGAACACATCTGATAATGTAAGGTTAACATGTAGGTTGAGTTGTTGGTAAGGAAGGCAGATGCCATGTTAGCATTCATTTTGAGAGGACTAGAATAAAAAAACAAGGATGTATTGGTGAGAATTTTCAAGACATTAGTCAAATCACACTTGGAGAATTAAGAGCAGTTTTGGGTCCCTTTATCTCAGAAAGGATGTGCTGGCATTGGAGGGGTCCTAACAAAGTTCATGAAATGATCCCAGGTATTAAAGGTTTAACATACAAAGCACATTTAATAGTTCTGAGTTTGTACCTTCTGGAGTTTAGATGAATGAGGGAGGATCTCATTGAAACCTGTCGAATATTGTAAGACCTAAATAGAGTGGACATAGAGAGGATGTTTCCTATAGAGGGGAGTCTAGGACCAAAGGGAATAGCCTCAGAATTGAGGGATGTCCCTTTAGAACAGAGATGAGGAATTTCTTTAGCCAGAGGGCAATGAATCTGTGGAATTCATTACCACAGATGGCTGTGAAGGTCTAGCCATTGGTGATATTTAAAGTGGAGGTTGAGAAGTGCTTAATTAGTAAGGGTATCAAAGGCTAAGGGGGAGAAAGCAGGAGAATGGGGTTGAGAGAGAAAATAAATCAGCCGTGATTAAACAGCAGAACAGAATTGATGGGTTAAATGGCCTAATTCTGATATTATGATTATGGTCTCTTATACTAAGGAAACAATCAGTTGGTGCAAATGCACTGCAACCAGAAAAAGGCTTCAGCAAAACCTGTTCTAAACCATTGGATGCAATTTTGAAGAGAAACTGGAGTTTTATTGTGGCCCAGAGAAAGCTTAACAGAGATACAAAGCAATGCTAATGACAGCCTGAGTATCGGTGTTTTCCACCTTAATCCACCTGACTGATGGATTAGGATAATCTTGCATTTGAAGATCAGAGAGGAGATCACAGATGTTGCAGTCAATAATTTGGTCCTGCTTAGAGGCTGCAGTATTTTGAGCATTCTTCACTCCAAATCAGCCTAATGTAATTTCAGGCACTCTTGAACTGATTATGCTATGACATATAAAAGTGACTTCTATCATTTCTGTTCAGCAAACTGATTGGTCCTCAATAATGCCCGCACGCTGTGATGTCCTCGTGGGACACAGAAAACGCTATTTTGTTAAACTTCTAGGTTCCAATCTAATCCCCTTGCTACTGTTTTATGTTAGAACTCTAATGAATTTCTGCACGGATTCACTAAAACCTGCTACCTATTTCGTACCTGTGAGTGATTTTTCAGTGCATCTCTGCCGATCTGATGACGATCTCTACTGGAAATCAGGTATTCCCTGGAATGGTCATGGAGTGATGGAAAAATGAGTGGAAAGTGCTGATGCTCCCTGTTGATAGCTAACTTCCCTGCCAGTGCTCGTGCCAGGCCTCCGCTGATATGTTAACAAGTCTTGAAAATTATACTATCAGGGATTCTTTGATTGAGGTACATAAATTTCTGAGCAATATCACTGCAGTACAGTATGTATAGTTTGGGTAGACTGTCAACGTCACAGGTAGATAAAACTTCAGGATGCATGTTGAGGGTAAAGGGTAAGAGATTTAAAAGGAAATTGGGGGGGGGACTTCCTTCTTCAATGGGGTGTACCTGGAATACACTGCCTGAGAGAGTGGTGGAAGCTGAGTGTCTGAAAACACTTAAGAAGTGTCTAGCTGTGCACTTGAATTACTGACTCATAGAGGATCATGGACCAAATGCTGTGTGATGGGGTTACTATGAATGGGAGCCCATTGGTCAGCATGGTTGAGTTGGACTGAATGGCCTGTTCCTCTATTGTATGATTCTAATAGTCTTCTTTAATGTGGTACACTGGAGATAGCAGCTCCAACACCATCACAAAAAGCTGCCACTTCATCAGACTTTCCTGGGCACTATAAAATGGATAGAAAAACCCAGATTCAAGTTCTCCTCAGACTGGCTTTGATCATTGAAACAGGAAGGCGCCAAATCTATTACATTAGAAGATATTTTTCAACTCACCTCAGGGTGTACAAGATTTTCCCATCATTCCATATCCTAAGTAGTTGATTGGGTGTGGTGATCCAATGAGCATCAGCCATTTTGGAGTTTCTGAAGATGGTGTCTGGTATCCATATGAGACCAACCATGTTGCTGTTCAAAGTGATAATTTTCATTGTACTGTTGAATCGCAGGCGACTGTCAATCCAGGTTTGAGCAAAAAAGATATCAATGGTATACTCCTACAAAAGAAAGACAATGCTTGCTAAGTGCAAGAGCACAAATGAAAAGATGAATGACATAGTTCAGGAGAATAATTAATGCTACTTTGCAAGACTGTTGGCTTTTGCTGTTTGACACAGAATTTCTGCATTTATTGAGTCACTTTAAATACATTTCTCTAAAATGGTAGAATTTGAATGGGGAGAGGGTTGGGGGGGGTTTGTCAAAGAGTCACAAAGTCATACAGCAGAGATACAGGCCCTTTGGCCCAAATAGTTTATGCTGGCCAAGATGGCCATCTAAATTTCCCATTTGCCATGTATTTGGCCAACCTTTAATATTTTGTTCCTTTTAAATTTTGTTAACGTACCACCCTCAATCACTTCCTCTGACAACTCATTCTGTGTATACTCTAGGTGAAAATGTTGCTTCTCTAGTTCCTATTAAATCGCTCTCATCTTATATTAAAACAATGACTACTCATTTTGATTCCACAACCCTATGAAAATGGCTATGCATTCACCACATCAACACCCCTCATGATTTTACAGTCCTGTGCAAAAGTCTTAGACATACGTAAAAAAAATTGGTAAAGCGAGGATGCTTTCAAAAATAAAGAAATTGAAAGTTTCTAAATATCAATCACACACTCAACATTTAGAAATCAGATGGTGGGGGAATTGAATAAATAGTGCCAAAAGAGAACAAGAAATAGTGAGGTAATTTACATGAGTTCATTGTCCATTGAGAAATCTGAAGGTGCAGGGGAAGAAGCTGTTCCTATTTACTTAAATCCCCACTGCCATCTGATTTCTAAATCGGCAATAAATCCATGAACACTACCTCACAACTTTAATTTAGTTTTTTGCACCACTTATTTTAACTTAGCTATTTAATACTTAATGTAACCCAGGTTTCTCCTCTATATTTATTTATCATGTGTTTCATTGTACTGCTGCTGTAAAGTTAATGAATTTCACAATACATGCTGTGTCCTGACGAAGGGTCTCAGCCCAAAACGTTGACAGTGCTTCTCCTTATAGATGTTGCCTGACTTGCTGTGTTCCACCAGCATTTTGTGTGTGTTGTCTGCTGATACTAAACCTGATTCTGATTCTGATATATATAGAGTGTTTATTGTAATTTACAGTTTTTAATTATTATGTATTGCATTGTACTGCTAATGCAAAACAACAAATTTCACAACATACGCCAGTGATATTAAACCTGATTCTGATTCTGATTCTGACCTCTAAGGCACACCATTAATCATGGGCCTCCAGTCCAGAATTATAAACTTTCAACCATCTGTTTGCCACCATCAGGCCAATTGCTTTCACATTTAAAATGCTCACACAAATTCCACATGATCTAACTTCACAAGACTATACCACGATACCAAAACCCTCACTGACATCCATATAGACTACACCTACTATCCTGCCCACATCAACCTTCTTGGTTACATACTCAAAAATTTCAGTCAAATGTTTTTGTTGCTGGCACAGTATTTGATAAAAATAATGGGATTTTTTAAAGCCCTAAACTGATTTTAATCATTATATGAGGATGAGAGGTAATAACTTGAATTAATGATGGTTTCTTTTATTCTGAAATCTGGACACATATCTTTTTAACATTTAAATGTTTATATTATTATGAAATGCTTCAATTGCTTGTTCTTTATCACCCACGGAGTTTTATGTCTCAAGACTTCTAACCCATTTTTAACCAACCATGCTGACCCAATTTTTTACAAGCTTTGCCTCTTTGTCAAGATTCTTGGAAAAGAGGAAGAGAAGCCATTAATAATAAATACAATTTTAGATGAATGCTCTAGTTAATGAAAACTACAATTATACTAGAATCCTCTAGTTAATGGAAGAATGGGATGAGCACACCTTTCAGCTTGTTCAATTCCTGATGTGCTCTGTCAGTTTAATAACTTTCAGCTCCTTGTTCCCATCTGGTTTATTTTCGACTCAAAAGTCCAATCCCTCCCCATCCTCGTCCCACATATAGATGGCCCAAAAGCTCTTCACTGGTTTCCTCAGGCAGACATTTAGCTAGTCTCCTCCTCTAGCCTTGCTTGACTGAACTTGTTCTCAAACTGAACAAGCGGTCCTTTAATTCTATTCATGCTCTCCAAATAAAGGGAGCAGCTGTGACAAACCATGCGGTCCCAGTACTGTGCCCGTCTCTTTTGTGCGATATGTGGGATCACTCCTTTTTGAATCCTTCTCTAACTCCTGTCTTTACCTCTTGATCCAGTATATTAATGAATTTATTAGCGCTGCTTCCTGCTCACACACACAACGAAAACATTCAATTAACTTTGCTGCCAACTTCTGCCTGGCTCTCACTTTCACCTGATTCATTTCTCTTTCCTTTACTGACCTGCTTACAAGAGTTAAGCCTGTATACAGTATCTATCAATAGCTTACAGCTTGCATGACCACACCTCCCCTCAGCCTGCTTCCATTCCACTACAGGGTTTCTTCACATCCACCACATCTAGAACATAAGAACATAAGAAATAGGAGCAGGAGAAAGCCATCTGGCTTGTCAAGTCTGCTCCGCCATTCAATAAGATCATGGCTGATCTATCATGCATTCATTTCCACCTACCTGCCTTTTCCCCATAACCCTTAATTCCCCTACAATGCAAAAACCTATCCAACCTTGTCTTAAATATAGCTTCCACTGTTTCATTGGACACAGAATTCCGTAGAGTCGAAAACACAAGGAAATCTGCAGATGCTGGAAATTCAAGCAACACACACAAAATGCTGGTGGAATGCAACAGGCCAGGCAGCATCTATAGGAAGAAGCACTGTCAAAGTTTTGGGCCGAGACCCTTCGTCAGGACTAACTAAAAGAAAAGATAGTAACAGATTTGAAAGTAGGAGGGGGAAGGGGAAATCCAAAATGAAAGGAGAAGACCGGAGGGGGAGGGGTGAAGCTAAGAGCTGGAAAAGTGATTGGCAAAAGGGGTACACAGCCGGAGAAGGGAAAGGATCCTGGGACACGAGGCCTAGGGAGAAAGAAAGGGGCAGGGGAGCACCAGAGGGAGATGGAGAACAGGAAGAGTGATAAGCAGTGAGAGAGAGAAAAAGGGGATGGGTTAAGAAGGGGAGGGGGGGCATTAACGGAAGTCAATGTTCATGCCATCAGGTTGCCAGCTACCCAGTTGGAATATAAGGTGTTGTTCCTCCAACCTGAGTGTGGCTTCATCTTGACAGTAGAGGAGGTCATGGATAGACATATCAGAATGGGAATGGGATGTGGAATTAAATTGTGTGGCCACTGGGAGATCCTGCTTTCTCTGGCGGACCGAGCGTAGGTGTTCAGCGAAATGGTCTCCCAGTCTATGTCGGGTGGCACCAATATATAAAAGGCCACACCAAGAGCACCAGACGCAGTATACCACACCAGCCGACTCACAGGTGAAGTGTCGCCTCACCTGGAAGGACTGTCTGGGGCCCTGAACGGTGGTGAGGGAGGAAGTGTAAGGGCAGGTGTAGCACTTGTTCTGCTTACAAGGATAAGTGCCAGGAGGGAGATCGGTGGGAAGAGATGGGTGGGGGGGATGAATGGACAAGGGAGTCGCATAGGAGGACAAGGGGGATCCCTGCAGAAAGCAGAAAAAGGGGGGGGGGAGGGAAAGATGTGCTGGGGTCCCATTGGAAGTGGCGGAAGTTACGGAGAATTATACGTTGGACCTGGAGGCTGGTGGGGCGGTAGGTGAGGACAAGGGGAACCCTATCCCGAGTGGGGTGGCGGGTGGATGGGGTGAGAGCAGATGTGTGTGAAATGGGAGAGATTCATTTGATAGCAGAGTTGATGGTGGAGGAAGGGAAGCCCCCTTGTTTAAAAAAGGAAGACATCTCCTTCATCCTGGAATGAAAAGCCTCATCCTGAGAGCAGATGCGGGGAAGACGGAGGAATTGTGAGAAGAGGATGGCATTTTTGCGAGAGACAGGGTGGGAAGAGGAATAGTCCAGGTAGCTATGAGAGTCTGTAGGCTTATAGTAGATATCAGTAGATAAGCCATCTCCAGAGATGGAGACAGAAAGATCAAGAAAGGGGAGGGAAGTGTCAGAAATGGACCAGGTTCACCACTCTCTGGGAAAAGCAGTTCCTCTTTATCTCCATCCTAAATCTACTCCCCTGAATATTGAGGCTATATCCCCTAATTCTGAACTATTGTGAACAGTTGCAGGCCCAGCACCAACCCCTGTGGCACACCCCTTACCATTGATTGCCAGAGTAGCACCCAAGTATTCCAACTCTCTGCTTTCTATTAGTTAATCAATCTGTCCTGTCACAGATTAGATAAGCTGTTTCCAATATGCCTTGTTTGTCCCCTCTATGGTTTTCTGTCCACCATAGTGGATACTGCCTTCACAGTCAAGTCTTTCCCATTTTGCATATTTCTGCTGTAAGCTCCTCTGCCTTTGCCCAGGCTTCCTAATCTCATCCCATCTTCACATTCAATGGTTATCCTTCATTGTTCTTGATGCTGCCAAGAAGATGCAATTGCTAATCATATTTTCCCCCTTAAACATTCCTGCAAAATGCTCTGAGTCCTCCCCCCTTCTATGTCTATCCACCCCACACTCACTCCTCCTTTTCCTGATACCTTCCCGAGTGGCACAGGAGAGACACACAAGAGATTTGGTAGATGCTTCAAATTTTGAGCAACACACACAAAATGTTGGAGGAGCTCAACAGGTCAAGTAGGACGGAAAGAGGTGTGGAGCCAAAGTGAAATGTTTTGGGGTAAATCTCCCCTCATTCCTCATTCTAGTGGCCTTTTCACTCCCTTGCTTCTCCTCTCCTCCCCTCATGACCTGTTCATCACTTCCTTCTGGTTCCCCACCTCCTTCCCTATATTCCATGTCTATTGTCCTCTCCTATCAAACCCTAATGTGTGTTCAGTCCTTTACCTCTTCTGCCCATCACCTGCCAGCTTTTCACATCATCCCTCCTCCACCACCCACCCACCTTCCCCTGACCTGGGTCGCAACCATCACTTGCCACTTGTATTCCTCCTCATCCCTACCTTCTCATTCTGGTTTCTGCTTCCTTCCTTTCCAGTCCCAATGAAGGGTTTTGGCCCAAAATGTTGACTATTTATTTCCTTCCATTGATGCTGCCTGAAAAACCGAGATCCTCCAGCATTTTGTATGAGGAACACAGCAGGAGCAGTTCTGTCTCTTTACATCCCCACCTTCTGGCGGGGCTCAATGTAAATTTAAAGGGTTGCCCTTTACCTCCTATCAAGAACACTTTACAGCCTTGCAGACTTCAGGCCTGAATCAAGCATATTTAGGTAATCATCAGTTCCAAGTTTAAAGTACATTTATTATTAAAGTATATATACTGTATACAAGCTTGATATTTGTCTCCTTACAGGCAGCCACAAAACAAAGAAACCCAACCGAGCCCATTAAAAACAAAAGAAGACAGTCAAATACCCAACATGCAGAGAGAGAGAATAAAAACAAATCGCCCAATAAAAGTAAGCAAACAGCATTCAGATCAGAAGTTCACAAAGCCAGGCTTAACTGTGGCTGATCCAGAAGTCCACTCGTTGCAGGCCACAGCCTCAGTCCAGCACAGAAAACCAGATCGTCCCTCACCTCCAACCCCAACATACTGACCATTTCAATCTGGCCTGGCGCTCAACTGAAATTCCAATCCAGTATCACGACTTTACAGTATTCAGAGTGTTTTATTCTCTTGTTTTTAGTATCACCAGACTGTGTTTTCCTATTCCCACCTTCTACAGGTGCCATCTTGTTATTCTCCCACCCACATTCAGCCAACTTCTTTACTGGTTTTATCACTCCATCTCTCCCACCTTCCACTCCATTACAGATTTCTCTTGTTCTGTACTTTCATCCCCTTTCTTTACATAGTGGTTTCATTCTCACATTGTATATATTTGTTGAAAGAATTATCATCATCATTATGTACCATATCATATGATCTTGGACTTCCACCAGTCCTCTAATGTAATTGTGGGGAAGACCCCCTTCACGCTGTTGTTCCTACTCTTTTCTCTATCTATGAGTATAATTGTTTCTGGCAATTTTTTCTACAGAAATGGTTTGCCATTGCTTTCTTCTGGGCAGTGCACTTACAAGATGGGTGACCCCAGATATTATCAATACTCTTCAGAGATTGTTTGCCTGGAATCCATGATCACATAACCAGGACTTGTGATATGGGCCAACTGTTCATATGACAATCCACCACCTGCTCCCATGGCTTCACACGACCCTGATCAGGAAGGCACTCAGCATGTCCTACACTTTATCTGCAGGCTAGTGGAGGGAAGGAGTGCCTTATACTTCCTTTGATAGAAAAGTATCTCCACCTGCCACCCATGATGAAAGATAATCAATCTGAAGCATTAAATTTGTTTCACCCCACCTCCCCGCCACATGTACTGCCTGGACACCTGATTATTTTCATGGTTTTACTTCAGTTGACAGAAACTCCGCAAGTGAACAGCTAACGTGTCTATTTTATTCTGGTTCAAAGGCAGCCACAAAAATTCTGTAATTTCTGATTTTAAGCACTAACAAAAACCTGCGAGGAACAAATCAGCATTTGACTCTTAGGACTTAATGACGATTTCAAGTGCAAACAGGCAATTTAATTCCAGCCTAAATTAAGATGGCTGCCAATGTTACTCCAGATGGTCCCAGTGAATGAAGACCAAGAACGTAATTGGTTTATTTCAATTGCATACACCAAGATACGGAGAAAAACTTTGTTTTGTGCGCCACTCTAACAGCTAATTTCAAAAGTAAGGCATAAGTAAGGCTTTTCAAGGGTCTCAACCCGAAACGTTGACTGCTCGTTTCCACGGATGCTGCCTGACCTGCTGAGTTCCTCCAGCGTGTTGTACGTGTTGTCTAGACACATCAAGGTAGCTCAAGGGAGGAACAATAGAATACAGAATATTGTGTTAACAGAGATGGTGTAATAGAGGTAGAGAATATGGTGCAAGGTTTACACAAAAGTTAAAATGTGAGATGAAGAATTCATTTTCATTGGACAAGATGTCTGCTCAATAGTCTTATAACAGTGGGATAGATGCTGCCCTTGAACATGGTGAATCAGTATCTTTTCCCTAATGGAAGGGAGGAGAAGAGAGAATGGCCAGGGTAGGAGGGGTCTTTGATTATGTAAACTACTTCTCCAAGGCAACAGGAAGCGTGGACAGACTCCACAGAGTGAACACTGGTTTTTGCAATGAGGTGAGCTGTGCCTTTGCAGTTTAAATCAGAGCAGTTGCCATATGAAACTATGATGCATCGGGATAGGATGTTTTCTGTGGTACATCTAGAAAAATAGAAGATGGTCAATGAAGACAGGCCAAATTTCCTTCAACTTCTGGGGAAGTAGAAGTGCTAGTGTACTTTTGTGGCCATAGCATCTACATGATTGGACCAGAACAGGCTCTTGGTGATATTGACTTGAAAGAATGTAAAGCTCTCACGCACTCTATCTCAGTATGTTTGAATCATTGAATCACAACTATCTTCCTTGTCAAGGCACAAGTTCAACTATTGGCAAGTTTAACCCAATGTGGTCCCATTCATGATCTCCTTGAAACCTCTTCTGGTCAAGGCATTTTTGTCACAGGCAATCACTCTCACCCCTCACCTCACCTCTGGAATTCATTTATTTCATCCTACTTTTTCATCCAAGTTTTCATAACATCCAGAGCTGAGCAGTTCTAGTGGAGATTATCAATGATCTGACAGTTAATTGTATTATCAGTAACAGCTTCCATCACTGATGACTGAGAATGCATGAAATAGCTGGATTGATTTAGCCTTGCTGTTCTGAACAGCATTGACTTGGGCAATTTTCTGCAGTGCTAGAAACATGCCAATATTGGAATCTAACACAAGATCCATTAATTTTTGAGTATAAGCCTTTATCGCTCCATTTAAGGCATTGGTTATTGGTTGCAGCCAGTCCTCAACCATTTTCGATGTCCTATGGATTGAATTGAATTGGCTTCCGTGATTGTAGGGTCATCAGGCAGACATCAAGACGGATCATCTGATTGGTACTTCTGGCTTAAGATGCCTGCAAATCCAAGGATAAATGATGACTTAGAAAATTAATTCCCCAAAGGAGATTTCAATGATATTTGTTAAATCACACATTAGGACCGATTTTTTTTAAAAAAATCTCTCCAACTGTGCAAACACATTGATGTGGTTTGATTATATCTTGGCTCAGTTTTATTTGATAGTTCCTAAAGGATAATCAAGGAGGTAATCACTGCAAATGCATTTAGTGATAATCAACACTTGATTACAGAATAATATGAGTTACTGCATGTTATAAAATAATGAGCTCCTAAACATCACACATACTCGGCATTTGCCAACACAATGATCAGTGAATTTGAAATCAATTAGCTGTATCTATGAAGGCAATAAAATTATTCTCCAACACAATCAGTCATTACATAATTCTTTCTAGTGTTTTGCCCAGATAGCCAGTTATGAAGCACTGAACTTAGAAGACTACAGCACAGTACAGGCCATCTGACCCACAATGATCAACCTTACAGTAGGTTAAAATGGGTCAGCTGGTGGTGTAGTGGCATCAGCACTGGCCTTCAAGGCAGACGGTCCTGAGTTCAAACCTAGCTGAGTCCCAACCTGGGCAGCAGCAGTATCTGCGTGGAAGAAAGGCCTTCCATATCTTGCCATGAAAATCCTATGGCCCCTATGGTCCATGAGGTCACGAAGAGTCAGACTCGACTAAACGGCTGAACAACAACAAAAGATCAACCTAACCCTTCCCTCTGACATAACCCTCTATTTTTCTATCATTCATGTGCCTATCTAAGGGCTTCTTAAATGTCCCTAATGTATCTAGCTTTACCAGCACCCCTGGCAGGGCTTTTCACACACCCACCATATTTTATGTATAAACCTCACCTCTACGTCCCCCACATATTTTCTTCCAATCACCTTAAACTTATGCCCCTTTGTGTTAGCCATTCCAAAACTTGTAAAGTCCCTGGCTATCTGCTGATAGTTCAAGTTTAATTATCATTCAACCATCCATTAACATCCATGTCCTATACGTTGATGGTGGTGCATGAGCGTGGTTCGCAAAAACTAGCAGTTCTCAGCAGTCCACAGACAAACGCATGCCTTCCACCAAGGAAACACTGGAACTTGAATACAGATCCATAATTCCTTTAAAGTGTCGTCACAGGTAGATGGGGTCATAAAGAGATGTTTTGACACATTGAACCCACCATTGGTTGACCATGGTAGTTGCATCCCAGTTGTCTACATGCTTAGCAAGCCAGGACGGTAAGATATGGAGAGCAAGCTGTTGACCATCTAGTAGGCTCCCCCTCTCCATGCAGCTGATGTATCCAAAAGAACGGCAGAGACTGATACAGTTTTGCACCAGCAGCATTGCAGGAGTTGCCAGTCAGTGTTAAACTCATTATAGGCCTGACTTAGGGACTCCAGTGCCAGACTTTCCTGCGGGTTTAGTCCAGAAGCCTTCTCCATGAGTGGGCATAGTCACAAGGCAGCAGAGACTTGAGGTCAGAGTTTTCCTTCTAGATGAACTGCCAACCATGGCTGATTTGCCCAAAGTGATTGGTTTTAATGTGCCATTAACTCACCTTTGCCCATTTTTCCGTCAGTAGAGAAGGTTCCACCGGGCTCGGTAGCTGAGCCACGTGTGAAGACCAGGAGTTGGATTTGGTTGTCAGAGGCTATTTGAGTTGTGTGCCATTGAGAGCACTTAATAGGTAGTGGGAGCTTAACTCCACTCCCTGCCCCAGCTATGACAACCTTAAGGTACCACTGGTAATAATTGTCCCTAAACTGGTGGTGTGGGCTAAGGCTTCTGTACCTCCTGCCCGATGGTAGGAGCAAGAAGAGGACATGGTCTGGAAAGTCAGGGTCCTTGAAGATGGATGCTGCTTTCTTGTGACAGCACTCCATGTAGATGTACTCAATGGTGGGGAGGGCTTTGCCTGTGATGGACTAGTCTGTAAACCATCAAGTGTCAATGGTATGATAGTGAAAATTCATAAATAGAATATTTTAAAATTAAATGGGGTGTATTTATAATATAATGGTTAAGCCCTGATCAGTGATTTACAATAGTTCAACTGAACTCCTTATTTTGTATCTCAGTTTAATCAGCTAGTTACAGCCTGCTGTGCCGCTGGAGTATAGGGAAGTCCTCCATCTCCATCTGTCCTTGGCCATCTTCTCTATTGTGCCTCGGGTGTGGTTCAGGGTCTCCTTGCTTCTTCCTTTATGGTAACATGCTAAGTTGTCTTTAGTCTCCCTCATTTCCTCTGCCTTTCAGGGGTCCAATGAAGTACAGTCCTGATAGTGGAGATGGCCTCTCTGCTCATCGTGTGCCCAATTCATCTCCAACGTTTCCTCATGATGCAGGTGCAGCAGTCTATCAATTAGGCAAATGGAATGTTGTCCTTCATTGCTAGAGATTGAATTGAAGAGCAGACAGTTTATTCTGCAACTGTACAAGGTACTGATGAGGCCGCACCTGGAGTACCGCGTGCAGTTCTGGTCTCCATACCTGAAGAAGGATATACTGGCTTTGGAGGCAGTACAGCGGAGCTTCACCAGGTTGATTCCAGAGAAGACGGGTTTAGACTCTGAGGAGAGATTCGGGGAAGTGGATTTAGGATAGCGATGACAAGGAACTGCTTTTCCCAGAGACTGGTGAATCTGTAGAATTCTCTGCCCAATGAAGCAATGGAGGCTACCTCAGTAAGTATATTTAAGACAAGGTAGGATAGATTTTTGTATAGTAGGGGAATTAAGGGTTATGGAGAAATCCAGAAGGTGGACAAATCAACGTGTAAAACCACATTCTGTATTTCAGATAAATGGCAGGATGCACTGGTGGCAAACTCTGTCGTCGGACTAATTTCCTCTTTACCCAAAGCATCCACAACATGAAAATGTTGAAAGAAAATGAATGAAGGACTCATTTTCAGCAACCTTCTCCTCTGCTCTGATCACAGCTCTTTTCAGAAAGATAGATCTTCAAATCCTGCAAAATCCAGGCCATCTTGATGGATCGGCATCATTAGAAGATGGAAGATGGGCTCTTTCCTCGATTGTTAAAGGACTTTGTCTTCACATCATCAAACAAAGAAAATTAAGTGCACTCTCTGACATCAGCAGCTGTGCACAGTTGGACACAAACAAACAATCAGTGTAATTGTGAGTGACCTTTCAGCTTATTCACAATTATAATTAACTTCTTTAGAAATTATGGCAGAGGCAAGATGAATTTGCATCATCAGTACCCCTCTGCACCAACAAATAATATGTAATTTCTGTCAAGTCCATACCGTATTATACTCTAAAAATCGGAATCTCAATTTAATACAAGTAATACATCACATATTGATTAAAATGGTGTTCGCAAAGTTCAGAATCACTTTATTTTTAATTGATACAAAATAATGTATACAAATCCACAGTTAAGTGAACAGAAGATAAGCCTATTCTTGCTAATACCTTTAAATTCAGAAAGTTTGCCTTTGAGAAAATGGGAATTTTTCATTGATTCTATTGTATTATTTTGGCCTACAGTGAAAGAAAATGAATGTCAAGGTAGCATATTGTGACATCTATGAACTTTGATAATAAATGTACTATGAACTTGGAATGAATGTTTATCAAGGTGTTTTGTAATCTGGAAATTGGAATTTAAATGTCAAGCGTAAACCCAAACCAATCCAACCATGTAAATCAAACACGAGGAAATCTGCAGATGATGGAAATTCAAGCAACACACACAAAATGCTGGTGGAACACAGCAGGCCAAGCAGCATCTATAAGGAGAAGCACAGTCGACGTTTCGGGCCAAAACCCTTCGTCAGGACCATTTAAATCTCTGGTAATCCAGCGCCGTTGGGAATTTGGTGATGTTGGTCTAGCAGATTTTCCAGTTACTCTGAGTAATATGCTAACGTACTTTTATTTCACTTTTTGTTTTATTTGGACAATAAATTTTCAAGTGAACCAGGTGAGTTTAAAGGGAGCATTACAACCTCCAACCCTTGCTTCATCTGCACTCCTGCACACAGTTCAGGTATGTGTCGTTTTTGTCCTGTGTCTAGCTCTTATTCTTAAAACTTTACCTCCGCTTGCTATTTGGAGCCCTAAATTATATCCGAGACTAATCACTGAGCTGGATATCTACAAATCCAGGGGCTGGAGGCCTGTCCTGTGTGTGTGTGTGTGTGTGTGTGTGTGTGTGTGTTTTGGGTGGGTTGATGGGAAAGGGACTTGTTTTACTGTTGCTTTGTTGCTCTTGCTGTAGTTGCTGCTGGTGTTGTTCTGCTGAACGTTGTGGGCACGCTATGTTGCCGCTGGAATGTGTGTGGTGACATTTGCAGGCTGCTCTCAGCACTGCCTTCGATTGTGTTGGTTGTTAGCACAAACAACACTTTTTCACTGTATGTTTCAATGTACACATGATACATAAAAGAATCTGAGATGACATACGCCAGGACTTCTGAGCGGTTGAATGTCCGATCCGAGTGGTCGAATGCCTGACTCCTGGAGTGAGGGGACAGCCATCTTTGTTTGTTATGGCTCAATATTAGCAGAGGAAGTCTGACATTCTCACCCACTCTAAATTCTGAACACTTAGTAATGCAGTTCAATCAGACCAACGCTCAAATTTAGCCTTGTAACCCACCCAATTTGAGGAACACTAACAATAAACATTAATTTCTGGTCTTGAAACGGAGACCTACATTCACGAACAAATAAAACAAATCCCTGCACTTCAGAATTTACTCCAGTGTTAAGTGACCCAGAGATCTGTGGATCTTCTGTGACAGATGATTGGTACTAAAAAGTCCTTAACTGGTTGGAGAACTTTCATTGCCTCTTCTTATCTATCTAAGATACATATGGTTCTTTCTCCCCTCATTCCCACCAACTCCTGACCGATCCCACCACTCATCTAAACTCGAGGGGCAATTTTCAGTGGCCATTTAACCTTTCAACCCAGACATCTTTCGGATGTGGGAAGAAACTGAAGCAGCCAGAAGAAAGGCATGAGTCAGCCACTCAGGTGGCAGCCGAGGTTAGTATCACACCCAGCTCTCTGATGTGTGAGGCAGTTTCTGTACTGGCTACCACCGTGCAGTGGTGGTGATAAATCATCCACTTTAACTTAATTGCCACCAAAGCTAACAATATCCTAACTCTCAAATATCAGTCTGTGGAGGATAGTGGAATACAAACTTTATCTTGGCACAATTATGTGCCCATCTGTTTATTGAGGCCCTTCCTTCCAGCAGACTATGGACTAGAGGCAACGTCACTTAACCTAAACAGCTCTTCCAGGTGAGATAATACTTCATCTATGAATCTGCTAGGGTTGTGCATTGTGTCCAGTCCTCCCGATATGGCCTCCTCTACATTTGGTGAGGCCCATCGTAAATTGGGAGACCACTTGATCGAGCACCCCTGCTTCATCTGCCAAAAGCGGAACTGCCCTGTGACCAAACTTTTCAATTCTGATTCCCATACTTTTTCCGATACTTCAGTCTATGACCTCCCCTTGTGCCAAGATGAGGCTACCCTCAGGGTGGAGGAACAATGCCTTATATTTGGGTCCGGGTAGCCTCCAACCTGATGGCAGGAATATCGCTATCACCTTCCAGTACAAAAATTTCCCTTTTACCTTTTTTCACCTGCCTATCACCTCCCCTAGGATGCCTCCTCCTTCCCTTTTTCTTGTGGTCCACTCTCTTCTCCTATCAGATTCCTTCCTCTTCAGCCCTTTAACTTTCCCAGCCACCAGGCTTCACCTATCACCTTCCAGCTATCATCCCTTTTAATCCCACATCTTCCCCTTCCTTTCCAGGCCTGAAGAAGGGTCCTGGTCTGAGACGTTAACTGTTACTCATTTCCATAGATGCTGCCTGACCTCCTGAGTTGCTTCAGCATTCTGTGTGTGTTGATCTACCTAACCTCCGCTGTCTCTTATTCCGAAGTGAATAAAGAAATTGAGAAGCAGAGAAAATTCCAACATTTCTCCTTCATTTCTGTAAACTATAGAGGTCAGGCTTCATTACAGAGACTGTCCAATCCAGTTATGATCCCAAAACCAGCTAAAAGAATGAAAATTCTCTAAAAACCCACAGTTTGCTCTGTTATATTAACCTCGCATTGGAAAAGATATCTGACTGAGTTTTGATACAAACAAGTAGATAACAAAGCACTTTCTGATTTAGATGTCTCATTATTGTTTGTGCCTGCTGCCCTGGATGGAATTTATCAAAGAAGGTTATTCCCTTTTGCACATTCAGCTAAAAATAACCGTTACTGGCCAATGTTTATCCCTCAGTCCACACCTTAAATAACATCTCTGGTTGTTAGATGACTACCTGAATCATACATCTGTGGGTCAGATAGGGTTTCAAAAACTACAAGCATTATGAGGCTCAGCCATTCTTAGATTTCTCTCCATGTGTGGTCAGAAGTGGAGACCCAAGATTTGCTGGACATCTGATCTCTTGCCAGCCGCTGCAGTCACCACTGAGCCCAGCACTGGAAGACTGAATGCTTAGAAGTCCCAATGTACCTTATGTTTAGGCCAATGTGGGTTGGCATAGGAACACCAATCCCATGTTTAAAGTGTTGGGAGAAAGGACCCTCACCATCTGGGACATGCCCTCTTCTCATTAATACCATTAGGAAGTACAGGAACCTGAATGTGCATACTCAGGTTAGGATAATAGGTTAGGATGTTATTCCCTGGAGTGTAGGAGTATCAGGGGAGAGCATTTAGAGGTACACAGAATTATGAAGGGTATAGATAGGGTAAATGCGGGCAGCTGTTTCTACTGAGGCTGAGTAAGATGAGAAGTAGCAGTCATAGGTTAAGGGTTAAAGTAAAATAGTTAAAGGGAACTGAGGGGGTACTTCTCAGAACGTGTGCAGAATAAGCTGCCAACTAAAATGGTGGATGTGGGTTCAATTTCAACATTTAAAAGAAATGTGGACAGGTACATGAATTGAAGGGATATGGAGCCAATGGTCCAGGTACAGATTGATGGGCAGAGGCAGAATGACTGTACAGCACAGACTAGATGGCCTGAAAGGCCTGTTCCTCTATTACGTTCTGTAGCTGACAATGACATTTTATATGGCGTGCCCAATGGTACAGGTACATAATTTGCTATTTGTTTCAAATTTGTAAAAGGTTCCTGGGAGAGAGTTGACCTGTTTGCAACATTGCAAGGATGGCTTTATCTCTCAATAATGGTCTACATTTGCACTAAACAACAGAAAATGATGTTGTCAGGCTCTTACCAAGTGGAAAACCTATCTCCTGTGCACTGCAATCAGGTTTATGAAGAGTGAAAAAATTAATTTAAACAATTAGAGAAGATCAGTGTCTGAATTACTCATAACCAAAGTCAACAATGACAGAAATCCCTTTGTCTAAACTATTCTTGGTGCACTAATATACTTTCAAAGATGAGTGAGCCCAAATGAAAACACATATTGTAGTGAGTTTTTAAGATTTCAGACAGATTATCTTCCTCATAATTAAGTGTTCTTGAGATGCATTCAAGTGCTTGATTAGCACTTTGATCGAAGCTTCAAACTGACTCAATGCAACAACAGATAATTGTATCAAAATTATATTCTTCCTTCATCATTCCTCATGGACACCCTTTGATTATAAAACTTTCATATCCCTCTGAACATTTTAAAAACTTTGTATACTTGCGGACAAGAAGACTGTTCATCAATTTGTTTGTGAAGTTGTGAAAATGACAACTGTGACTGACCCTGCCTTGGTTTGAATTTCATGCAGGCAAGTGTCTGACAGGAAAGTCAATCAGCATGGCTTAAGTCATGAACCCAAGTTACAAGGAAATCCATATCAGTAGCAGTTCCATTTGTCTGAATTGAATGCAACTAGCTTGTGGAAAAAAAAAAGAAATTCAGGTCGGAGACCTTTCTTCTTCGACCTGAAACGTCAATTCCATTTCTTTTTCATAGAATATAGAATAGTATAGTACAGGGACAGGGCTTTTAACCCACAATGTCTCTGGTGAAAAGCATGTTGAATTAAACTAACTCACTTCTGTTTGTGTTCTTTTTCCTCCATTCCCTGACTATTCAGGTGACTATTTAACAACCTGTAAAACACCACTATCGTATCTGCTTCCACCCCTCGCTTGGCAGCCCGTTCCAGGCACTGCCACTCTCTTGTGTAAAAAAAAAATTGCCTTGCATAAACTTTGGTCTTCTCACCTTATAAGCACTTCTTCCAGTACTGAATATTTCCACCTTGGGAAAAGGAGTCTAAACGTCCACTTTACGATCCTATAAACCTCAGTCAGGTCTCTCTTCAGCCTCCAATGCTCCACTGGTATTGTTAAATAAATTGAATGCTTCTCGAAGTATTTTGCATCTCCATTTTTTATTATTTTCATCTCCTAACACATAAAGTTGTGGTGTACTGTGCTTTTTAAATTCCCCTTCGATTACAGAAGTCAGCCGTAAAATGTCAAAGCCGAGTTATTGAGACAATTGATGTATTAAGTGAGACAGTGTACTAAAGCTGCTTACTAGTGGTTTTTGAAGCCTGTTTTTTTCCAGACAGGCAATTCTGCTCAGGGCTTCAGGGCTTTTGGCCCCTGACTGGGAAGAATTCTGATCCCCTGAAGCAGACCATCTGCTTCAGGTGTTGTAATGAGTTTGCTGGCTATTCGCAGAGTCCTTGAAAAACTTTGCTCCACTGTGGCCTAAATGTTCTTTTTATCCTCAGGAATTCTCTATGAAGTGTCTATTTGTCTGAAACCTAATTGGAGTCCTTCTTAAAACTTATTGGGAATTTTAAACAAGTTAATGGGAAATGACATACAACACATATTCCATCACTTTCGTACACATTCCAAAAGAATTTCTGTATCTCTGTTATAAATGGTGAACATATGCCTGTCCACATTCGGGAATTAGCATTGGGGACAGACAGTCGCTTTAAATTCCCGGAAATCAACTTACTGAATGGCCCATTCAGGGCACACAACATGTGCAATTACAATCAAAATCAGGTTCATTATCACTGACATATGTTATGAAATTTGTTTTGCTGCACCAGTCGTGCAATGCAAGTCATAAAAAATACTCTAGTTACAATACGGAATGTATAAAAAATAACTAAATATTGAAAAAAGAACAAAGTACTGAGGTAGTGTTCACAGACCATTCATAATCTGATGGTGGAGGGGAAGAAGCTGTTCCTAAAATGCTGAGTGTGTATCTTCAGGCTCCTCTATCTCCTTGCTAATGAGAATAGGGCATTTCCTGGATGATGGGGTGGCCTAAATAATGGATGCCCCAGTCCTGAAGCTCTGATGCCCTCAATAGTAGGGACGCTAATACCCATGGTGCAGCTGGCTGGGTCTATTATCCTCTGCAGCCTCTTTTGTTCCTGTGTGTTGGAGTTTCCATACCAGGTGGTGATGCAACCAGTCAGAATGCTCTCTGTAGAACAATTGTCAAAGTTTGCTACTCTCTGATGATGTACCAATTCTCCTCAATCTCCTCACGAAGTACAGCCGCTGGCGTGACTTCTTCATGATTGCATGAATATCTAGATCCCCAGGATGGATCCTCTGAGACTGGCTCAGGAACGTGAAACTGCTCACCATTTCCACTGCTGCCACCGTGATGAGGACTGGTGTCTTCTGTTGACTTCACCCTCCTGAAGTCCACAATCAATTCCTCGGTCTTACTGACACTGAGTACAAGATTGTGGTTGTGACAATCTACAGTAACTCATTCCTGTATGCTTCATCGTCACCATCAGAGGTCCTGCCAACAAAAATGGCATCATTGACAAATTTCTAGATGGTGTTTGAGCTGTGCCTAGCCACACAGCCAAGAATGTAGAGAGGGTTGAGCAGTGGGCTAAGCAGGCATCCTTGAGGTGTGCCAGTGTTGACTGTCAGCAAAGTGGAGATGTGATTTCTGATCAATACTGACTGTGGTCTCCCAATGAGGAAGTCAAGGATCCAGTTGCGGAGGCAAACGCAGAAGCCCCAGTTCTGAAACTTGTTGATTAGTACTGAGGGGAAGCTGAACACTGAGCTGTAATCAATAAACGGCAGCCTGACAAGTTTTTAATTGTCTTGGCACACCAGGATGTTTTATTTCTTAGAAGTTTATGGTGGCTTAGCTTGCTACCATTTACTCTCACAACCTTCTGGAGATGCATTGATGAAATTATTCTGACTGGTTGCATCATGGTCTGGTACAGGAAATTGAATATGCAGGAACCTATCCCAATGCGTCTGAGGCACCTCCCTCCCCACTGTTGGTAGCATCTACAAGAGGCCCTTCCTCACGAAGGCAACATCCATCAGGAAAGATCCCCAGCATCCAAGCTAAGCCATCTTCTGACAGATATACCTTACAAGTTTACCTCTGGGCTCCGCCTTCCTTGCAATTTGATAAACCCCCTCACTTTCTGATTGTATAAACTTTATCAAGAATGTCTGCAATTAGCTCATGAATTACTTGATCTAGAGAATTAATGTGTAGGATATCATAGCAACCAGTACAAATGCATTACAGCACTAGCTATCACTGATTGAGGTTCGATTCCCACCAGTGTCTGAAGGATTTTGTATGTTTTTTCCATGACCACGTGGGTTTTATCCAAGTGCTCTGGTTTCCTCCCACATCATAAAGATGTATGGTTAGGGTTAGTGATTTCCAGGAATTCTACGTTGGTGCTGGAACCATGGTTGGGCTTGTCTGTTGACGCCAGCACAATCCTTGGACTGTGTTGGTCATTGATGCAAAATGATGCATACTTAGCTGTATGTTTCAATGTACATATGACAAATAAAGCTAATCTTTAATCCATTGTTACCAAGGAAACATCTCTTTGTTTCATGCATCATTATTGTAATAAAATGATACTTAGATTGAGAAATATTCTGTATTTTCTAAAAGCTTGTAAATGGGTTGAACAACGAAGATTTGGATGTAAGCACATTCATAAAACTGATGAGGACATACCTGTCTTAGTGGAATTATGGGTTGCTATTTATGTGCCAACATATAAATTTTGTTAACAGCTTGACAATCCAGGGCTAGTAAAGAAAACAGGAAATTATAGTGAAGCAAGCATGTGTTATTGTGGTTTAATTGCCCTAAAGAATGGAAAAACCTACAAAAATTGGTAGATACCCCGAGTCCATCAATGGAAAATCCGACCCCACCATTGAGCACATCTACAAGGAGCACAGCCAAAAGAAAACAGCATCCACTACCAAGGACCCCCACCATCCAGGACATACTCCTTTCTTGCTGCTGCCATTGGGAAGGAGGTACAGAAGCCTTGGGTCCCACAACCCCAGTTTCAGGAACAGTTATTACCCTTCAGCTATCAGGTTCCTGAACTGGCATAGAAGACAGCACTCATCTCAATAATGAACTGATTCCACAACTAATAAACCCACTACAAGGGCTCTACAACTTGTTCTCAGTATTAATTAATTAGTTGATTAAGTATTTATTTATTTATTTGCACATTTGTCTTCTTTTGCACATTGGTTTGCCAGTCTTTGTTTATGTGTAGTTTTTCATTATTCTTTGTTCTATTGTGAGTGCCTGTAAGATGAATCTCAGGGTAGCATATGGTGACATATATGCACTTCGATAATAAATTTACTCTGAACTTTGATTTGATTGGGCTTTTCTGAAGTCCATTATGACTCTGCATCTTTATGAATAGCATTTGATGCTTCACATTAAACTAATAGCCTGTATTAAAAGCTCGCTTTTATAGACTATAGACTAAAAGGACTAAAAGGCTAAAAGTCCTATACACTTTTCACAGCACACTTCGTCCTTTTTTTAACATGGGAAACTAAAATCACTGGCTTTCCAGTACAGCTGCCGACCCTTTTAGTATTGATTTTCTTTTCATTAAATGAATTATTGCTGCTGACTACTCCTTCGAGTGACAGACTCCAATTTTCAATTTCCCCACAAATGGAAAGTTTTGTTCATGTCAAGCCAATCAAATTCCATTACAATGTTAAATGTACCTATCAGAGGAAATTTTAAACTGTAATAAGTATCTGCCCTTCTTATTAAATGTAAAGAACATAGACAGGATGCAGCTACCTATACCTGCTGATGCAGACTTTTCAATAGTTCTGGGTATCCAGTGGATTAAGTGACATTGTCATCTGGTAGATTGCCTTGCAGGACTATTTTCCAGGCTGCTAATGGAAGAGAGTGCAGTGACACTTACCAATATAATCTGCCACTAAAAATACTCAGTGTACTATAAACACAAGAGGTTCTGCAGATGCTGGAAATCCAAAGCAACAAACACAAAATGCTGAAGGAACTCAGCAGGTCAGGTTACCTCAATGGAGAGGAATACACAGTTTATGTCTCAGGCTGAGACCCTTCATCATGAGTGGAAATGAAGGTGGAAAAGGTTAGGGGAGGGGGAAGAAGTAAAAGCTGGTAGGTGATAGGTGAAGCCAGGTGAGGGGGAAAGTGGGTTGTTGGGGGAAGGGGGTGAAATGCAATGCTTCATGTCAGAAACGGAATGGGAATTACAATTAAAATATTTGACCATCCTGATAACTGGCTTGGAAAGGGCATTTCATGTCCATGGCCTCTTCTACACAATGAGGCCACTCTCAGGCTGGAATACTCATATTCCGTCTGGGCAGCCTCCAACCTGATGGCATGAACTTTGATTTCTCTAACTTCCAGTAATTTTTCTCCCTCCCTCTTCTCTCTTTTTGAACTTCCCATTCTGGTTTCTCACCTACCCCTTCTCTTCTCACCTGCCCACCACCTCTCTCTGGGGCGGCTCCTCTTTCCCTTTTCCCATGGCACAGTCTCCTTTCCTATGATTCCTTCTTCCACCCTGTATCTCTTGCACCTATCACCTCCAGCTTTCCACTTACACCCTGGTCGCCCTCGCCTGCTCCATCTATGAAGAAAAGTCAACTATTTATTCCACTCTCTGGGCCCCAATGCAAAAAAGAACAATGCAAACCTTCAGTAGTAACACACGCAAAATGTTGGAGGAACTCAGCAAGTCAGGCAGCATCTATGGAGGGAAGTAAATAGTCAACATTTCAGGCCAGGACCATTCATCAGGACTGGAAAGGAAGCAGGAAGAAGCTAGAATAAGAAGGGGGGGGGTGCAGAAGGTGTACAAGTTAAGAAGCCAGAGGGGTGGGGAAGGGGATTGAAGTGAGAGGAATAGAGGTGACATGTGAAAAAGATAAAGGGCTGAAACAGTAGAAAGAAAAGTGAATCATGGGAGAAATGGACACTGGGGGAGGTGATAGGAAGGTGATAAAAAGTAAGAGGGAAGCCCAGGTCACAGCGTGTGCCCAGGATTACAGGAGAAAACATTTTTGTTGGCTTTTTACTAGTTCAAATTAAACTTTTTTTACAGGCTTAGCTGATTATGGTGTCCATCTGGATACTTTTAATGGAAATGGTAGTGCTGCTGAGCTCTGTTAGATTAGGCCACGCAGCATGCTGGTTTACAACAGAGTACCACAAGAGTGTGAAAGCAGAGGAAGATTCCTGTTGCCAGGTTTCAAAGGTTAAAAGCTATCTGAAATCTTGCTCTGCACTGCATTACAGAACACTTGTGAATTACAGAGGAACACTCTTTTATTCGTCACCAAACGGAGCTGTTGTGGAGAGCTGCGAAGATAAAAGGCTACACTGTAAGTGTCTGCAAATCCCAGCTTCACCAGATAGATTTGAAATGTCAGATATAATACTACACTCACAATGTGGTCTCCTCTACATTGTGAAGACCAAATGCAGGTTGGGTGGCTGATTTGTGGAACGGAATGCCTCTGATTCGATTCATGATCCACCGAACCCGCCTCCATCCCGGCTTTAATTTGTCCCTTTAATGTCCTGACCTGATTTAGCCACCTGTACTATTCCACTGAAGCTTGGCAGGTCATTTTTTTTTTACCAGGCACATCTCAGATCAGGGTTGAGCACCGAGTTCAAAGGGTCAGACAAAGTGCATTCAAGGCTAACTGCAATCCTGCAGAGAAATTCTGGCGAGCTTGAACGCTTAGAGCAACGTGCCTCACACTCAGAGAACGTACAACATACTGGAGGTCCGTACAACGTAGGAAGAGGCCCTTCAGCAGTCCACGTCTGTGCCAAACTCGGTGCTATATTAAACTAAATCTCTTCCGTCTGCATGTGTTCTACAGCCCTCCATATTCAGGTGTCAGTCTAAAGGCTCTCAGATGCCTCTTTTGTGTCTATTTCTACCAGTAGCCCTACCGACACATTCATAGCACCTACTCGACTTCTCATTCCCACACCAACATGCCACAGCCTCCCCTACTGCCACAATGAGGCCAAACACAGGTTGAAGGAGCATCTTCTCACATTCTCTGTGGGTAGTCTGCAACTTCATGGCATGAACATCAATTTCTCTAACTCCTGATAACCACTTCCTTCTTGCCAATTGCCTCACCAACGCTTTAGCTTATTTATGTTCTGTTGGTGATCTTGCCCCTTCTCTTCCCCTCTCCCAGCCTCATGACCTGCTCAACACATTCCTCTGGTTCCCATCCTCTTCTTTTTATTTCTTGGTCTGCTGTCCTTTCCCATCAGATTCCTTCTTGAGTTCTTTACCTCATCTACCTGTCAACTCGGAGTCTCTCATGTTATCACCCCCACCCCAGCTCACCCACCTTCCCTCTCACCCAATGTCACTCATCATCTGCCTGATCGTATTATTTTGGTTTATGCCCCCTTCCTTTCCAGTCCTGATGAAGAGTCTCAGACCAAATTATTGACTATTCATTTCCCTCCATAGATTCTGTCTGACCTGCTGAATTCCTCCAGCATTTGTGTGTGTGGCTCAAGATTTCCAACACCTGCAGAATTTCATGTGGCTTTCGTTTCTCAAACACATCTCCTTTAAACTTTCTTCCTCTCCCCTTAAATCCATGTCCACCAATTCCTGACATTTCTATCTTTGGAAAAAGATTCTACCCTATTTATGCCTTTCATAATTTTATAAGCTTCTTTCTGGTCTCCCCTCAGCTTCTGACACTCAGACGAAACAACCCAAGTTTGTCTAACCTCTCTTTTTATAGTCAAGCCATCCAATAGAGATAGCATCTTGGTATATCTCTCTGCATCCTCTCCAAATCATCAAAATGCTTCCCATACTGGGGCGAGCAGAATTGCACCTCTTGTATCCATGCATTACAGTGCAGGAAAACAGAACGTGTTGGAGGCAAAATGTTGGAATATCTTGTTCCACCTTTGGAGTTCAAAGGCAATCCCTAATCTGATGGGCCACACACCCTCTGCAGCTGAACCTTCAACTCTATACAGGCTTTAGCTAGGTTTATTGCACACGGCGCCATTCACTTAAACAGACCATCATTCTTCTTTATGGAAGGTTTACCAGAGATTGTTTGTTTATTTCAAGATGTATGAACACATTTAGTTGCATAAGTAAGTTAATGCATTGTAAATAAGCTTTTTTATTGTTTAAAGAGTGTTATTATTTTAGTTGTTTAAATTTATCACAAACAACTCATAGAAACACTGTCATCCTGCACTGGTCACTTTTCATCATTTATTGATGCTGTTTCATATACTTATACAACTGCATGTTATAGTATAATAGTATACTTGTAATAGTGGCTTACAAACTGGAGCACTTCGCATTTTATGTCAACCTGTCAATCCTCGGGCCATATCACTCAGAGACTTGTGCTAATATAATTTGTCACTGTACATGCTGGATTGTAACTATACGTACTGGTTTTGCACCTTGGCCCAGAGGAACATTGTTTGATTTAGCTGTATACATGTGTATAGTTGAATGACAATAATGTTGAACTTGAACTTGAAAAGTTAGTAGGTTGGAACTGACAGCCAGGCCTCAGAAAACCCATGTAGAGGACTGGTCTCACCTCGCAAGATGACAGAGAATCTGAGATCCCGAGATCATTGGGAGCTGCTTGGCTGTAGCACTGGCAGGGATAGGGTAAAGGAGGGCTGTAAAAGTGTAGGTACAATCTTCAGTGAGGATTCTGTAATTCCCATTTACACCTTCTTGAGACAAATTTTTGGTACAGCATGGAAGCTGGATCTTTGGCCTAACTGGTACGTACATGCTGGACAAGATTCCTTTCTCAGTTAGTCCCATTTGCCTGTCATCATCATTATGTGTTGTGTCGTATACTGTGGGCGGTCATGGTCTATGACCATAGTTGTTCTTGGCAAATTTTTCTGCAGAAGTGGTTTGCCATTGCCTTCTTCTGGGCAGAGTCTTGGCAAGATGGGTGACCCCAACTATAATCAATACTCTTCAGAGATTGTCTGCCTGGCATCAGTGGTTGCATTAACAGGATTTGAGATATACAGCAGTTGCCTATAAGACCATCCATCACTGTTCCCATAGCTTCACGTGACCCTGGTTGAGTAATGGGGGGGGGGGAGAAGGCTAAGCAGGTGCAACACCTTGGCCAAGGTTGACCTGAAGACCAGCAGAGGGAAGGAGTGCCTTACATCTCCTTTGGTAGAGCTGTATCTCCACTCCACCACCCTGTATGAGGTCCATATGCCACTAAATCGAAGCAAGAGGTGGAGAAGGATGAGGTAAAAGAAGCTCAGAGAGAAGCTGTTTTTTTTAACTGTTCGGGGCAAAGAAGCTAGACTGCGCAGGCACGTAACGTAGCGCGCCAAAGGTTTAAAAGAAAGACCGCCATATACAGCAGCCATCATCATAGCGGCCATTGTCGGAGTGGACTGAGGCAGAGTGGGACGGCTTTGGCTCAATCAGGCTTCAGCGAGAACAGGCAGAGGCGAAGTTGAACGGAGCACGACTGTGCAAGTGTGTGAAAGTCGGCACATGAGATCAGCGGCGGAATTTTAAAAGCGAGAAGAGGCTGAGTACGAGCTTCACTCCAGGTGAGCTAAGGCCGGGTAAGCTCCTTTAATTAATCTAATTAGCTTAGGAGTAGGTAATGGAGGCAGCAGTCAGGGCAGTCGAGTGCTCCGTTTGCAGTATGTGGGAAGTCAGGGCGAGCACAGCTGTCCCTGATGACTACACCTGTGAAAGGTGCATCCAGCTGCAGCACCTGACAAACCGAGTTAGGGAACTGGAGCTGGAGCTGGATGAACTTCGGATCATTCGGGAGGCAGAGGCAGAAATAGACAGGAGTTCCAGGGGGATAGTCACCTCTAGGAGTCAGGAGACAGGTAGTTGGGGCGACTGTCAGGAGAGGGAAGGGGAATAGACAGGAAGAGCAGAGCACCCCTGTGGCCGTTCCCATCAACAATAAGTGTACCGTTTTGGGTACTGTTGGTGGGGACGATCTATCAGGGACAAGTTGCAGTGGTTGCATCTCTGGCACCAAGACTGGACCCTCAGCTCAGAAGGGAAGCAGGGTTAAGAGGAGAGCAGTAGTGATAGGGGCTTCGATAGTTAGGGGGACAGATAGGAGGTTCTGTGGAAGAGATCAAGAATCCCAGATGGTCTGTTGCCTCCCTGGTGCCAGGGTCCGTGATATCTTGGATTAAGTTCTCAGTATTCTCAAGAGGGAGTGTGAGCAGCCGGATGTCGTGGTCCATGTAGGGACCAATGATGTGGGTAGGAAGAGTGAGGTCCTGAAAGGTGAGTTGAGGGAGCTAGGTGCCAAGTTAAAGGACAGGACCTCCAGGATAGCAATCTCAGGATTGCTACCAGTGCCACGTGCAGGTGGGTTTAGAAATAGTAAGATAGTACAAATCAACACGTGGCTGAAGACATGGTGCAGGAGGGAGGGCTTCAGATTTATAGATAATTGGGCAGTTTTCCAGGGAAGGTGGGACCTGTTCCGGCGGGATGGTTTACATCTGAACTGGAGGGGGACAAATATTCTTGCAGGTAGGTTTGCTAGAGAGGCTCCAGTGGATTTAAACTAGATATGAGGGGGGAGGGGAACCAGATTGTAGGAACAGATGTATGGGAGAAGGAAGAAAAGGAAGACAGTAAAGTTCTTTGTACTGTTAGAGATAAACAGAGAGGAAGAGGTGGATAATTTCTTAAGTGCATTTATTTTAATGCTAGGTGCATTGTAAGAAAGGTGGATGAGCTTAGAGCATGGATTGATACCTGGAAATATGATGTTGTAGCTATTAGTGAAACATGGTTGCAGGAAGGGTGTGATTGGCAACTAAATATTTCTAGATTTCATTGCTTCAGGTGTGATAGAATCGGAGGGACAAGAGGGGGAGGTGTTGCATTGCTTGTCAGAGAAAATATTACAGCAGTGCTCTAGTGCTCTGGCAGGGTAGATTAGAGGGCTCGTCTAGGGAGGATATTTGTGTGGAATTGAGGAATGGGAAAGGTGTAGTAACATTTATAGGGGTGTATTTATAGACCACCAATTGGGGAGCGAGAATTGGAGGAGCAAATTTGCAAGGAGATAGCAGATATTTGTAGTAAGCACAGGGTTGTGATTGTGGGAGATTTTAATTTTCCACACATAGACTTGGATGCCCATACTGTAAAAGGGATGGATGGCTTGGAGTTTGTAAAATGTGTGCAGAATAGTTTTTTGCAGCAGTGCATAGAGGTACTGACTAGAGAAAGGGCAACAATGTTGGATGTTCTGTTAGGGAATGAAATAGGTCAGGTGACAGAGGTATGTGTTGGGGAGCACTTCGGGTCCAGTGATGACAATACCATTAGTTTTAATATAATTATGGAGAAGGATAGGACTGGACCCAGGGCTGAGATTTTTGATTGGAGAAAGGCTAACTTTGAGGAGATGCAAAAGGATTTAGAGGGAGTGGATTTGGAAAATTTGTTTTATGGGAAGGATGTAATAGAGAAATGGAGGTAATTTAAAGATGAAAATCTGAGGGTACAGAATCTTTATGTTCCTGTTAGGTTGAAAGGAAAGGTTACAAGTTTGAGAGAGCCATTGTTTTCATGGTGTATTGGAAACTTGGTTAGGAAAAAGAGAGATATCTACAATAAATATAGGCAGCATGGAGTAAATGAGGTGCTCGAGGAATGTAAAGAATGTAAGAAGAATCTTAAGAAAGAAATCAGAAAAGCTAAAAGAAGATACAAAGTTGCTTTGGCAAGTAAGGTGAAAATAAATCAGAAGGGTTTCTACAGTTATATTAATAACAAAAGGATAGTGAGAGGTTAAATTGGCCCCTTAGAGAATCAGAGTGGACAGCTATGTGTGGAGCCGAAAGAGATGGGGGAGATTTTGAACAATTTTTTTTCTTCGGTATTCACTAAGGAGAAGGGTATTGAATTGTGTAAGGTAAGGGAAACAAGTAGGGATGTTATGGAAACTATGATGATTAAAGAGGAGGAAGTGCTGGTGCTTTTAAGGAATATAAAAGTGGATAAATCTCCGGGTCCTGACAGGATATTCCCTGGGACCTTGAGGGAAGTTAGTGTAGAAATAGCAGGGGCTCTGACAAAAATATTTCAAATATCATTAGAAATGGGGATGGTGCCGCAGGATTGGTGTATTGCTCATGTGGTTCCATTGTTTAAAAAGGGTTCTAAGTGTAAACCTAGCAATTGTAGGTCTGTCAGTTTGACGTCAGTGGTGGGTAAATTAATGGAAAGTATTCTTAAAGATAGTATATGTAATTATCTGGATAGACAGGGTCTGATTAGGAACAGTCAGTATGGATTTGTGCGTGGAAGGTCATATTTGACAAATCTTATTGAATTTTTTGAAGAGGTTACGAGGAAAGTTGATGAGGGTAAAGCAGTTGATGTTGTCTATGTGGACTTCAGCAAGGCCTTTGACAATGTTCCACATGGAAGGTTAGTTAGGAAGGTTTAATTGTTAGGTATTAATATTGACGCAGTAAAATGGATTCAACAGTGGCTGGATTGGAGATGCCAGAGAGTAGTGGTGGATAACTGTTTGTCAGGTTGGAGGCCGGTGACTAGTGGTGTGCCTCAGGGATCTGTACTGGGTCCAATGTTGTTTGTCATATACATTAATGATCTGGATGATGGGGTGGTAACTTGGATTAGTAAGTATGCCGATGATACTAAGGTAGGTGGTGTTGTGGATAATGAAGTAGGTTTTCAAAGCTTGCAGAAAGATTTAGACCATTTAGAAGAGTGGGCTGTACGATGGCAGATGGAGTTTAATGCTGATTATTGAGAGGTGCTACATTTTGGTAGGAATAATCAAAATAGGACATACATGGTAAATGATAGGGCATTGAAGAGTGATCTAAGTTCACTGCATAGTTCCCTGAAGGTGGAATCTCATGTGGATAGGGTGGTGAAGAAAGCTTTTGGTATGCTGGCCTTTATAAATCAGAGCATTGAGTATAGGAGTTGGGATGTAATGTTAAAATTGTACAAGGCATTGGTGAGGCCAAATTTGGAGTATTGTGTACAGTGTACCGATTTATAGGAATGATGTTAACAAAATAGAGAGAGTACAGAGAAGATTTATTAGAATTATTACCTGGGTTTCAGCACCTAAGTTACAGGGAAATTTTGAACAAATTGGAGCGTAGAAGGTTGACGGGGGACTTGATAGAGATATTTCAAATTATGAGGGGGATAGATAGAGTTGACATAGATAGGCTTTTTCCATTGCGAATAGGGGAGATTCAAGCAAGAAGACATGAGTTGAGAGTTAGGGGGCAAAAGTTTAAGGGTAACAGGAGGGAGAATTTCTTTACTCAGAGAGTGGTAGCTGTGTGGAATGAGCTTCCAGTAGAAGTGGTAGAGGCAGGTTCGATATTGTTATTTAAAATAAAAATGGATAGGTATATGGACAGGAAAGGAGTGGAGTGTTATGGGCTGAGTGCGGGCCAGTGGGACTAGGTGAGAGTAAGCGTTCAGCACGGACTAGAAGCGCCAAGATGGCCTGTTTCCATGCTGTAATTGTTATATGGTTATAAACCATGAACATTCAAATTCCCTTTAAATTTTCAAATGTACCTCTTCAAGAAATGGTGATCAAGAAGGCATCATCCATCATTAAAGACCTCACCACTGGGATATGACCTCTTCACATTACTACCATTGGGAAGGAGGTACAGGAGCCTGAAGGTACACACTTAGTGCTCTAAGAATAAGTTCTTTGTCTCCATCATCAGATTGATAAAATGGACTCTTGACCTCACAATCTACCTCATTATGATCTTGCAACTTATTATTTACATGTAATTGATTTTCTCTGTAGCTGGTACAGTTTATTCTCTGTAGTTTTATTGTTGTATCTTGTTCTACTTCAATGCACTGTGTAATGATTTGATCTGTATTTCACTCTATCTCAGTAAATGTGATAATAATAAAACACTTTCAGTTCCACGTCCAATTCCAATTTCTGAATGGTCCATGAACCCATGAACAATACCTTGTTACTTATCTTTTATACTATTTATTTTGTAACTTATAGTAATTTTTATGACTTACAGTGGAATGCTGCCACAAAAGAACAAAATTCACAACATATATCAGTGAGAATAAATCTGCTTCTGATTTTGATTCAACCAACACACACACAAAATGCTGAAGGAACTCAGCAGGCCTGGCAGCATCTATAGAAGAAAAGTTTCAGACGGATGCTGCCTGGCCTGCTGAGTTTCTCCAGCATTTTGTGGGTGTTACTCAGATTTCCTTTGATTCTGATTTTGATTCGCTTCCTCTGGCAGGTCATTCCAGATGTATACCCCCCCTTTGGGGGAAGTTGACCTATTAGCCACGAGGTAATGCTACAGATCTATAGAGCGTTGGCTGTACCATACTTGGAATATCGTGTTCATTTCTGGTTGCCTCATTTTAGGAAGGACGTGGAAGCTTTAAACTGGGTGCAGAGGAGTTTTACTAGGATGCTGCCTGGGTTCAAGAACACATCTTCTGGAATGAACATTGATTTCTCGAACTTCCAGTAACACCACCCACCTCCCCTTTCCTTCACCATTTCCCATGCCCTTTTCCCTCTCTCACCTTATCTCCTTGCTCGCCCATCACCTCTGGTGTTCCTCCCCCACCCCCCCCACACTTTTCTTTCTTCCATGGCCTTCTGTCTCTTTTACCAATTTACTTCCCAGCTCTTTACTTCATCCCCTCCCCCTTCAGGTTTCACCTATCACCTGGTGTTTGTTTCTCTCCCCTCCTCCCACCTTAAAAATCTACTCTTCAGCTTTTTTCCCCAAGTCCTCTTGAAGGGTACTCTTTTCCTAGGTCCTGCCAGGCCTGCTGAGTTCCTCCAGCATACTGTGTGAGTTCCTCTGAGGAAAGGTTGAGCAAGCTAGGGCTTTTCTTTTTGGAGTGAAGGAGGAAGAGAGGAGACCTGATAGAGGTGTCCAAGATGAGAAGAGGCTTAGATAGAATGGTAGATGGAGACTTTTTCCCAAGGTGGAAACGGCCAATACAAGGGAGCATAATTTTTCAGTGATTCAAGGGAAGTATGGTGGTGATGTCAGAGGTAAGTTCTTTACACAGAGAGTGGTGGGTATGTGGAACATCCTACTAGAGGAAGCAGTATAAGTAGATATGTTAGGGACATTTAAGAAACTCTTAGAAATGCATATGGATGATAGAAAAATGAGTGTGATATAGGAGGGGTGGGTTAGGTTGATCTCAGAGTAGATTAAAAGCTTGGTTGGTACAAAATTGTGGGATGAAGGGCCTGAACTATGATACTGTATACTGTTTTATGTTCTGTTAGCCTCCTATTGTGCCTCAGTTTATTTTGCCTCTTATCACTCTCATGCTAACAACCCAGCATCTTTTTTTGCATCTTAAAGTGTTGATGGAAGTCCTTCATCCTGAAAGATGAGCTGTGTTTTACACAGCCCAAACTTCTGGAGTCCTTCAAGCATTTTCTGCTTTTATTAAGGATTCAATAAACACAGCTTGGAATGGAGTAATTTTGAAATTGGGATCAGTGCTCAACCAGTGGAACATTCCCAGCATTTTCCACCTCATTTCAAACTCTGTGTGTGTGTGGGTGGGGGGGGGGGGGGTGTTGCTAGGACTATGCACTATGGTGGGAAAGAGGTGATAATGAACTAGCAGCCAATTTGACATCTCTGTTGATTTCCAGTTCCACTAGCTTCATTTGGGGCATTACAGAAGGAAGCTGATCTGCTGTCAATCACCTTACACCCTTACCCTCCCAACACCTCACCTGAAACCCTCTCCATTGATGAGGTCAGTAAAGCAGTTTGGATCAAACAAGTTGTCCAACAATCTACAAACCTCTTAGAGGGGCCTTGCAAATGTAATCTCTCTGGCAGGGGATGTTGCTATTTTATACACCGTTAAACCATATGACTTATTTTTACCTTCAACAAGCACTTCACAGCGATTACTGATCAGGGTTTTATTCCCACCACCGTCCGTAAGGAGCTTGTATGTTCTCCCCGTTTAGCGTTAGGGTTAGTAAGTTGTGGGCAAGCTATGAAGCATGTAATCTCTTGTGCCAACTCAGCACAATCTGCTGATTTGTCTTGACACAACCAATGATGTTACAGTACAGGCGGCCTGGGTTCAATTTCTGCCACTGCCCGTAATGAGTTTGCATGTTCCCCCTGTGATCGCATGGGTTCGCTTCCACAGCGCAAAGATGTACCTGTTGATAGGATAGTTGGTCATTTTAAATTGTCCCATGATTAGGCTAGGAGTAAATCAGGAGAGTGCTGAGAGGTGTGGGTTGAAGGGTCAGAAGGAACTATTACATGCTGTAGCTCAGTAAATAAATATATCTCCCGGGATTTTTTACTGTTTTAGGCAATAGACAATAGGTGCAGGAGTAGGCCATTCAGCCCTTCAAGCCAGGACCACCATTCAATGTGATCATGGCTGATCATCCACAATCAGTACCCCATTCCTGCCTTCTCCTCATATCCCTTGACTCCGCTATCTTTAAGAGCTCTATCTAACTCTTTCTTGAAAGCATCCAGAGAAATGGCCTCCACTGCCTCCTGAGGCAGAGCATTCCACATATCCACAACTCTCTGGGTGAAAAAGTTTTTCCTGAACATTCCAAATGGCCTACCCCTTATTCTTAAACTGTGGCCTCTGGTTCTGGACTCCCCCAACATCGGAACCATGTTTCCTGCCTCTAGTGTGTCCAATCCCTTAATAAATCTTATATGTTGCAATCAGATCCCTTCTCATCCTTTTAAATTCCAGTGTATACAAACCCAGTTGCACCAATCTTTCAACATATGACAGTCCCACCATCCCAGGAATCAACCTTGTGAACCTAATCTGCACTCCCTCAATAGCAAGAATGTCCTTCCTCAAACTTGGAGACCAAAACTGGACACAATACTCCAGGTGTGGTCTCACCAGGGCCCTGTACAACTGCAGAAGGCCCTCTTTGTTTCTACACTCAACTCCCCTTGTTATGAAGGCCAACATGCCATTAGCTTTCTTCACTGCATGCTGTACCTGCATGCTTACTTACAGTTTTAATGTACATGTAACAAATAAAGCTAATATTTAGATCTTTAGATATTTATATTTTTAGAATTTAGTTAAATTTTACAGCACTAAAGTAAAATCAAAATATGAACAGTATTGATATTAATGTTAATGGTAAAAAGTGAAATCAAATCACTAGAAAGAGGTGACATAGGGTAGGAAAGTGTTATACAATGTGGCTAGAGCTAAGGAACTGCAAGGGTAAAAAGATCCTTATGGGAGCTGAATACAGACCCCCAAACAATAGTAAGGATGTGGTCTACAAATAACAATGGGAGGTAGAACATGCATGCCAAAAGGGCAATGTTACAACAGTCTTGGGGATTTCAATATGCAGGGAAATTGGGAAAATCAGGTTGGTGGCAGATTCCAAGAGGGGGAGTTTCTAGAATGCCTGTGAAATGGCTTTTAGAGCAGCTTATAGTTGACCCCACTAGGTAATCAGTTATTCTAGACCGAGTGCTGTGTAATGAACCACAATTGATTAGAGAACTTAAGGTAAGAGAACCTTTAGGGTAAAGTGATCAAAATATGATCAAATTCACCCTGGAATTTGAGGTGAAGCTGAAGCCAGATGTATCGCTATTACAGTGGAACTACAAAGGCATGAGGAGATGAGCTGGACAGAATTGATAGGAAATAACACTGGCAGGGATGATGACAAAGCAGCAATGGCTGGAATTTGTGGAAGCAGTTCAGAAGGCACAAGGCTATATACATCCCAAAGAGGAAAAAGTATTCTATAGGCAAGATGACACAACGGTGGCCAACAAGAGAAGTCAAAGCCAACAGAAAAGCCAGAGAGGGCATACAAAAGAGCAAAAATTAGTGGGAAGTGAGATTATTGGGAAGCTTTTAAATGGCAACAGAGGGCAACTATAAAAGTCATTAAGAAGGTAAAGATAGAATTTGAAAGTAAGCTAGCTAATAATGTTATAGAGGATATCAAAGTTTTCTTTAAATACTTAAAGTGTAAAAGAGAGGCCAGAGTGGATATTGGGCAGCTGGAAAATGATGCTGGAGAGGTAGTAATGGGGGCCAAGCAAATGGTAGATGAACTGAATAAGTATTTTGCATCAGTCTTCACAGTGCAAAACATTAGCAGAATGCTGAAAGTTCCAGGTGTCAGGGGACATGAAGTGTGCGAAGTTGCCATAACTAGAGAGAAGATTCTGGGGAAACTGAAAGATCTGTATGTCGATCAGTTACTTGACTGAAAGAGGTGGCTGAAGAGATCATGGAATCATTAGTAATAATTAGTATTGATCTTTCAAGAATCACTAGATTCTGGAATAGATCCAGAAGACTGGAAAATTACAAATGTCACTTCACTCTTCAAGAAGAGGGAGAAACAGAAGAAAGGAAATCATAGGCCAGTTAGTCTAACCTCAGTGGTTGGGAGATGTTGGAGTTGATAGTTAAGGATGAGGTCATAGGGTACTTAGAGTCACATGATAAAATAGGCTGTAGTTAGCATGGTTTTCTCGGGGGAAAATTCTTCCTTGACAAATCTGTTCTAATTCATTGAAGTAGGTACAGAAGAGGTGACAGGGGTAAGCTCCTGGGCTTACCCCTTTTACAGGGGTAACGCAGAGAGTGGTGAGTGCGTGGAATGGGCTGCTGGTGGCGGTGGTGGAGGCGGAAGCGATAGGGTCTTTTAAGAGACTCCTGGATGGCTACATGGAGCTTAGAAAAATAGAGGGCTATGGGTAAAGCCTAGGTAGTTCTAAGGTAGGGATATGTTCAGCACAACTTTGTTGGCTGAAGAGCCTTGTGCTGTGGGTTTTCTATGTTTCTAAATAACAAACAAGATAGCCAAAGAAAAATCAGTTGATATTGTGTACTTGGATTTTCAGAAGGCCTTTGACAAGGTGTCATATGAGGCTGCTTATCAAGCTACATGCCCATTGGTATTAAGGGAAATCATGGATAAAGCATTAGCTGATTGGTAGGAGACAAAGCGTGGGAAAAAAGGGAGCCTTTTCTGGCTGGCTGATGGTGACTAGTGGTGCTCCACACAGGACTGTGTTGGGATCGATTCTTTTTACATTACAGGCCAATAATTTGCATGACTGAATTGATGGCTTTGTTGCAAAGTTTACAGATGATACAAAGATAGGGGGAGGGGCAGGTAGTTTTGAAGAAGCAGAGAGGCTACAGAAGGACTTAGATTAGGAAAATGAGCAAAGGCATGGCAGATGGATTATCATGTCAGGAAGCATATGGTCATGCACTTTGGTAGAAGAAATAAAAGGGATAACTATTTTCTAAATGGAGAAAAAATGCAAAAAAATGGAGGCACAATGGGACTTGGGAGTCAATGTGCAGGATTCCTTAAAGGTTGATTTGCAGTTTGAGTCTGTAGTGAAAAAGGCAACTGCAATGTTAGCATTTATTTCAAGAGGATTAGAATATAAAAACAAGGATGTAGTTTTGAAATTTTATAAAGCATTAGTGAGGCCACACTGAGAGTATTGTGAGCAGTTTTGTACTGAAACTGAAGAGGGTTCGAAGAAAGTTCACGAAAATGATTCCAGGATTGAATGGCTTGTCATATAAAGGGCATTTGATGGCTTGATGTTTGTATTGATTAAAGTTCTGGAAAAATGATGGGTGTTGTGATTAAAACCTATGGAATTGTGAAAGGCTTTTATAGAGTGGATGTGGAGAGGATTTTCCTATGGTGGAAGTATCTAAGGCCAGAAAACATAGCCCCAGAATAGAGGGACATCCTTTTAGAATGGAGATGAGGTGGAATTTCTTTAGCCAGAGAGTGGTGAATCTGTGTAATTCATTGCCACGGGCAGTTGTGGAGGCCATGTCTTATTGTATATTTAAGGCAGAGATTGATAGATTCTAGATTGGAGGTGGGAGCTTTGATAAGTTGCTCCCAGACTAATGTCCAATAACTTACACAGGTTAACCTATCGGCAATACTTAATTCTGAAACTTTGGAAGAACTGTAGTGCTGGAGACAGAGTGTGGAATCTGCCAACATGCTACAACTAAAGAGAAAGTGTACTAAACATTTATAAAGGGGGATCTCAATTACCAGATTACTGTATTAACAATGCCTGAATCTGCAAGGTAGAGGAAAATAGAAGATTTTGGGTAAAACTCACAAATTCTTCCTCAGGAATGTTCTCTCAAGTTCTTGATGAGAAGCAATCTCTAGGAAGAGTTCAGTTTCAAATTCAGATTCACATTAGCTCATTGTCATATATGCCAGGGTGCAATGAAATTCCTTGCTTGCATGAAGCTTACGGGGTAAAAAGCATATGTGGTAATGATAAATAAAGCAATAAATATGGTAAGGTGTGCAAAACGATGGAATGATATTGCTGACACATGGGATTTAGCAGATGCTGAAATTCAGAGCATCACAGACAAAATGCTGGAGAAATCAACAGGTCAGACAGAATCCATGGAGAGGAATAAAAGGTGACATTTCAGGACTTCAGTCAGCCCAAAATGTCAACTGTTTATTCCTGTCCATAAATGCAGCCTGACCTGTTGTGTTCCTCAAGCAATTTGCATGTGTTGAAATATTATTGGTTTATTACTGTCACGTAACTGTCAGAGGGACATTAGAACGGCGTGTGTCCTTTGTTTCACAGAATCCTGCTTAACCCCTTCTGTACCGGATGCAGCAATCCAGCTCAACGGGTTTACTATACACCACCAGGATAGATCTATAGAGTCTCTCTAAAGCAGAGGTGGAGGAGTATGCTTCATGATCAACTCTTCTTGGTGCACAAATATATCAGTTCTGTCCCAATTCTGCTCACCAGACCTGGAATATCTAGCAGTAAAGAACCATTCTTTTTAACTACCACGGGAGTACTCCAGGGTCATTTTGGTAGCAGTTTACATTCCACCTCAGGCTAATGTCAATCAGGCTTTAAATTATCTGAGCAATGGGATCAACATGCACGAAACAGTGCACCCTAACGTCTTCACCATCTTTTTGGGAGATTTTAACAAGGCCAGTGTGAAAAAGTCACTAAGCAACTACCATCAACAGATCACTTGCAATACCAGAGGAAACTACACACTGGACCATTGTTACACCACCATCAAGAATGTTTGATGTGCTATTCCACGCCCTCACTTCGGGAAGTCTGATCACCTGGCTGTACTTCTACTACCTGAGTATAGGCAGAGACTGAAGACTGCAGCACCAGCAGTGAGGACCAAGAATGTTTGGACAAGGGAAGTACAGGAATGCCAACAGGACTGTTTTGAATTGGTGGACTGGACTGGTACTCAGGGATTCATCTTCAAACCGGATGAGTATGCTGCAGTTGTTACCGACTTCATTAAATCCTGTGTGGATGAGTGTGTGCCCTCAAAGACTTACTGTACATTCCCAAACTAAAAGCCATGGATGAACCAGGAAGTATGTCATCTACTGAAGGCTAGATCGGTGGCATTCAAGTCAGGTGACCCAGGGCTGTACCAGAAAAACAGGAATGATTTTTGGAGGGCTATTTCAAGTGCAAAGAGACAATCTTGAACAAGTTTGGAGGCAACATCAGATGCACAGCAACTCTGGCAGGGTCTGCAAGACATTACTTCCTACAAAGTGAAACCCAATAGCATGAACAGCTGGGATGTTTCTAGATAGTCCACTACCAGATGAACTCAATGACTTCTATGCACGCTTTGAAAGGGAGAGCACAACTACAGCTGTGAAGATCCCTGCTGCACTTGATGACTCTGTGATCTCTGTCTCCGAGGCCGATGTTAGGCTCTCTTTAAAGAGACGGAACCCTTGCAAGACAGAAGGTCCCGATGGAATACCTGGTAAGACTCTGAAAACCTGTGACAACCAACTAGCGGGAGTATTCAAAAACGTTTTCAGCCTCTCACTGCAACGGGCAGAAATTCCCATTTGCTTCAAAAAAGCAAAAATTATACCAGTGCTTAATAACAATAACGTGGGCTGCTTTAATGACTATCGCCTGGCAGCACTCACATCAACAGTGATGAAATGCTTTGAGAGGTTGGTTATGACTAGACTGAACTCCTGCCTCGTCAAGGACCTGGACCCATTGCAATTTGCCTATCGCCGCAATAGGTCAATGGCAGACGCAGTCTCAGTGGCTCTCTAAATGGCTTTAGACAACCTGGACAACACAAACACGTACGTCAGGATGCTGTTAATCGACTACAGCTCAGCATTTAATACCATCGTTTCCACAATCCTGATTGAGAAGTTGCAGAACCTGGGCCTCTGTACCTTCCTCTGCAATTGGATCTTCAACTTCTTAACTGGAAAACCACAGTATGTGAGACTGGTTATAACATATCCTCCTTGCTGACAATCAACACTGGTGCACCTCAGGGGTGTGTGCTTAGCACACTGGTCTATTCTCTATATACACATGACTGTGTGGCTAGGCATAGCTCAAACACCATCTATAAATTTGCTGACAACACAACCGTTGTTGGTAGAACCTCAGGTGGTGACGAGAGGGCGTACAGGAGTGAGATTTGCCAACTAGTGGAGTGGTGCCACAGCAACAACCTGGCACTCAACGTCAGTAAGACAAAAGAACTGATTGTGGACTTCAGGAAGGGTAAGACGAAGGCACACATACCAATCCTCATAGAGGGATCAGAAGTGGAGAAAGTGAGCAGCTTCAAGCTCCTAGCTGTCAAGATTTCTGAGGATCTAACCTGATCCCAACATGTCAATGTAGCTATAAAGAAGGCAAGACAGTGGCTATACTTTATTAGGAGTTTGAAGAGGTTTAGCATGTCAACAAATACACTCAAAAACTTGTACCGTAGAGAGCATTCTGACAGGCTGCATCAATGTCTGGTATGGAGGGGCTACTGCACAGGATTGAAAGAAGCTGCAGAGGGTTATAAATCTAGTCAGCTCCATCTTGGGTACTAGCCTACAAAGTACCTAGAGTTCTTGAAGGAGCGTGTCTAGGGTCCATTATTAAAGACCTCCATCACCCAGGGCATGCTTTTTTCTCACTGTTACCATCAGGTAGGACGTACAAAAGCCTAAAGGCACACACTCAGCAATTCAGGAACAGCTTCTTCCCATCTGCCATCCGATTACTAAATGGACATTGAACCCATGAACACTACCTCACTTTTTTTAATATACAGTATTTCTGTTTTTGCACATTTAAAAAAATCTACTCAATATATTTATTTGACTTACTTGTTTATTTATTGTTATTATTATATTTATCTATTTATTATTTTTTCTCTGCTAGATTATAAATTGCATGGAACTGCTGCTACTAAGTCAACAAATTTCATGCCACATGCCAGTGATAATAAACCTGATCCTGATTCTGACATACCAAGATCCAGTGCAAAGCTTGTCTTGAATACTGTTCATATAGATCAAATGATTACACAGTGCATTGAGGTAGAAAAGGTAAAATAATACAGTGCAGAATAAAACTTAAAAGCTACAGTGAATGTGCAAAGTATAACAGTCCACACAGTAGAGGGATTGCTCACGTGAGCACAGCAGCACCTCCACTTTCTTAGAAGCTTGTGATGATTCAGCACGTCATCTAAACCTTTGACTAACTTCTATAGATGTGTGGTGGAGAGTAGATTTACTGGTTTCATCACGACCTTGTATGGAAAAGCCAATACCCTTGGATGGAAAAGCCTTCAAAAAGTCGTGGATACAGGATACAGCCCAGCACCTCACAGGTAAAACCCTTCCCACCACTGAGCAACCTACAAGGAGAGCTGTCACAGGGAAACAGCATCCATCATCAAGGACCCCCACCATTCAGACTATATTCTCTTCTCCCTGCTGCCATTAGGAAGAAGGCACAGGAGCCTCAGGAACCCCATCACCAGATTCAGGCTCTTGAGCCAAGGAGAAAACTTTACTCAACTTCACTTGCCTTATCACTTAACTGTTGCCACAACCTATGGACTCACTTTCAAGGACTCTTCATCTCATGGTCCCAATATTTATTGCTTATTAAATAATTAATCTTTTTCTCTCCTTTTGCATTTTTATTGCACATTGGTTGTTGTCCGTCCTTCTGGATGTGGTCTGATCTTGAAACTTGAAGATGGGTGGGCAATCCTATGAGATAAAGGAGCTAGCCTCCGTAAGAGTCAGATGCAGAAGAATCCAAATACGCTACGGAAGAAAAATGTTGTTCATTAGTTACAAGGATTAAAGTAGCTAACGCTTAATTAATGAGGATGTTCCAAAAAAAAGGCCAAGCTGGATATATTCAGACTCATGGGGATCAATCCCTTTGGAAGCTAGTGGGATGTGCCTCAGCTGTGAAAATTCTACAAAGAATATCAAAGCTTGAATGTTGCATATGAACGTAAATGCAATATAGCCCACCATCTGTAGCAGTTGGCAGACAGGTCTGCAATTAGTAAGGTCGCAGATTGCTGTCCTGGTTATAACTTAATTGAAGATGTCCCATTAACATTATTTCCTACCAACTCCAAATTTACCAAATTGACTCGGATGATAACTCTATGTTTATATTAAGGAACTCAACTGAAGATGTTGCTCATTCGTATTGCAATTAGTCTGAAGTACTGATTTCACACTGATGGACCCAGGCTATAAGTTAAGCACACAGGGGAAGCTGCCTCATTACTCTGGCAATAACCATTACCTCAAGATATTGAAACAAACTCTTCTTACAATGAGAATGCTGCAAAACCATTTTCAACCAAATGGAATTTGATAAAGGTTATGAATTTTCAGAACTTTGCAATTTCAATAGGTCCACATTTAGTGCCGCAATTGTTAAAAAAAAAATTTCATTTATTTCACAAGCAGGAGAAAATCTGTACATGCTGGAAATCAAATCTTGATGAAGGTTCTCCGGCCAAAACATCGGCTGTTTACTCTTTTCCATTGATGCTGCCTGGCCTGCTGAGTTCCTCCAGCATTCTGTGTGTGCTGTGCACATTGAAAATGGTGCCTTCAATGTGACTTTCAAGTTAAACTCAATGGCCACTTTATTAGACACAGGTCTGGAACTCAGTGTGATCTTCTGCTGTTGTAGCCTGTCCACTTCAAAGATCAATGTGTTGTGCATTCAGACATGTTCTTCTGTCACCACGGTTGTAATACGTGGTTATTTGAGTTACTATCACCTTCTTGTCAGCTTGAACTAGTCTGGTCACCCTCCTGTGACCTCTCTCAGTAACAAGGAGTTTTCATCACTAGATGTCTTTTTTTGTTTTTTGCTCCATTCTCTATAAACTCTGGAGAATGTTATGTGTGAAAATCCCAGGGGATCAGTGGTTTCTTAGTTACTTAACTATCTCGCTTGGCACCAACAATCATTCCATGGTCAAAGTCACATAGATCACATTTCTTCCACATTCTGATTTTTGGCCTGAATAACAACTGAACCTCTTGACCATGTCTGCATGCTTTTATGCATTGAGTTGCGTCCACATGATTGGCTGATCAGTTATTTGCCATAAAGAGCAGGTGTACAGGTGTAACTGATTAAGCGGCCACTGAGTGTGGGTTATGAAATATCAGAGCTTTGCAATTTCCTTACAACGTGAACAGCATTTCCACCACATTAAAGTAACACCAACTCCAATGGATGGGTCATGTCATCTGGATGCTTAACTCAAGTTTCACCAAGCAGATCCTTCCTTCATTCCTAGTTAAAGGAAGATCATCAAGCCCCGGGCAGGCACAGGAAACACTTCAAAGATAACATCAAAATCAGCCTGAAGGAATTCAACGTCACATCTAAAAATTGTGAAGAGATTGGACTCAACAGAAATTACCAGGAAAAAAATCTATCAAGCAGGAGCTGCATTGCATGAGACTGATCTCCACTCTGCTGCAGAGAACACACAGCAGCAGCAGCAAGAGAGACTGAACAACCAAAAGACCCAACTAATTGCCACAGCAACCACTTACTTTTGCCCACACTGCACCAGAATATGCATCGGCATCTACAGCCAACTGAGGATCCACCAATTGACAACCCCTAAGGAGGACACCATGTTCAAGTTCATGTTTATTACCACCAGCCGCATACACGCATACTGCCAAAGGAAACAATATTCCTCTAGACCAAGGTGCACAACACACACATACAAAGTAATAGCACCACAAATAAATCAACAAATAATAAGATATATTTACAACACAAGTTAAAAAGTGAACAGATAGAACACAACTGGTTCTTCATTAGTGATAAAACTTGGGTGGTGGTGGGGGGGGGTGGGTTCAGTAGTCTCACGGCCTGGCAGAAGAAGCTATTTCCCATCTTTGATGAACGCCAATCATACCATTGGATGGTGCAAACTGGTCGTCAATGGCCTATGCTCCACTGGGAGCTATGGGTCCAAGAAGAAAACAAAGAATGCATGACAGCGGATATATTTCATTAGGAGTTTGAGGAGATTTGGTATGTCATCAAAGACACTTGCAAAATCCCACTGTGGAGAGCATTTCACAGGCTGCATTACCGTCCTGCATAATGGTGCTATTGCAGAGGATTCAAATAAGCTGTAGAGAGTTGTAGACTTAGCTCCATCACAGACATTAGCCTCCATAGTATCCAGGATGTCTTCAAGGAACAATGCCTCAAAAAGGCAGCATCAAGGCAGCAAGGCAGCAAAAAGGCAGCATCAGTAAGGACGCCCATGAGCCAAGACATGCCCAGTTCTCACTGTTACCATCAGGAAGGAGGTACAGGAGTCTGAAGGCACACACTCAGTGATTCAGGAACAGCTTCTTCCCCTCTGCCATCTGATTCCTAAATGGATATTGAACCCATGAGCACTACCTCACTACTTTTTTAATTTTTATTTTAGGACTATTTATTTAATTTAGCTATTTAATATAGATACATATGCTTACTGTATATATATATATGTACAGTTCTTTTTCTCTATTATTACTATATGTATTGCACTGTACTGCTGCCACAAAGATGACAAATTTCACACCATATGCCAGTGATATTAAACCTGATTCTGATTCTGAAGATGCAGACAGACTCTCATTTTAATCTCTTATCTCATCTCGCACTTGGAGATTGTGTTCAGTTGTGGTTACCTTGTGACAGGAAACATCTTATTAAATTGGAAAGAAAAGATTTACAAGGGTGGTGCCAGGACACAAGAATCTGGGTCATAGGGAGAGACTGGACATGCTAGGGCTTTATTCCTCACAGCATAGGAAACTGAGAAGTGTTCTTAAAGTTGTGCATAAAATAATGAATGGCACAAATAGGGTGATTGCACACAGTCCTTTAGAGAAATCAAGAATTAAAGGTCTTAGGTTTAAGGCAAGAAGGGAAAGGTTTAATAAGAACTTGAGGGCCAACATTTTCTACAAAGAAGCTGGTGCAGAGATGGTCAACAGGTTGTCAGTTGTTGTACAGACCAAACATCAGAATGGGGAAGAAATGAGATCTAAGTGACTTTGTAGAATAATTGTTGGTGCCTGACAGGGTGGTTTGAGTAATTCAGAAACTGCTGATCACCTGCGATTTTCAGGCACAGCCGTCTCCAGAACAGTAGTTCCCAACTTGGAGTTCATGGACCCCTTGGTGAATGGTTGGAGTTCATGGTAAAAAATAAGGTTGGAAACTCTTGCTCTAGAGTTTACAGAGAATGGTGCAAAAAACAAAAAGAGACATCTAGTCTGTGGCAGTTCGATGGAGGGGGGGGGGGGGAATATGCTTTGTTAATGAGAGAGGTCAGAGGAGAATGGCCAGAATGTTTCAAACTGTCAGGAAGGCGACAGTAACTCAAATAAACATGCATTGCAACTGTGGTGTACAGAAGATTATCTCTGAATGCACAACATGTTGACCCTTGAAGTGGACGGGCTACATTAGCAGAAGACCTCAAAGCTAGAATTGGGTACACTTTTTTAGGTACAGGAGTTATGCAATAAAGTGGTCACTGAGTGTATATGGAACAAACTGCCAGAGGAAGTATCCGAGGTAGGTAGAAAAACAACTTTTAAAAGGCAGTTGCACATGTTTGTAGGAAGGATGGGTTTCACGGGTCCGGACACAGGACTAGCTTGAATGTCCATTTTGTTGTATGGTCCAGTTTGGCTGAAGGACCTATCTTTGTGCAGTATGAATCTATAACTGCATTTCTGATGAAGTAATGGCCACTCGGTATGGTGCTGAAGTGCCAGTGGAGGCTTTGATGCCAAGGAAGGACTTTGCACATACCATTTTCTAAATTTTAACTCAGTAGACTGAGTAAGAAACGCCTCAAATAACCATGAAAACTTTGAGAGGAGCATTACATTTTCGGAGGAACATTTCATCTATTACTAAATCCATATGTAGTTCGATACAGTGTAGAAATAGGTCTTCTGGTTCACAAAGTCCACATCATCAATAACCCTGATATCACCAACTTTCATCAGCTGCTCCCACTTTCACTGACTGGCAAAAAGGGCTCATTTGAACTAGCCAATCAACTGAACAACCTGCATTTCTTCGGCATGCCAGCGGAACCTACAGTAGCAGAGAGAAGCCAATGTGCGGAAAAGTAAAAGTGGCTCTGCCACATACTCCTTACCTTTCTGAATTAATGCTTCTCAGAATGCCTCATTGAACAGATCTCACCAATAGGCGCCGACGCCTTGTCTGGCTGGCGGTGAGCGGAGCCTTCCCAGTCAGATCTTTCTGCAAGTTGGGACCTGGTCTCCCACTGTGTTCTGGCCTTGGGATGACTGTAGTGGGGACAAGACGGATGATCACCTCTCTGTGGAGTATGGGTTTGCCCAGAGAGCTTAAAGAAAGGTGCAAGGGCCTGTATCATGTTTCGCCCTGAGCAGCTGTGCGAAACAAGACTCTGATCTATGGGTTGTTTCCAGGGTCGCACAAGGAGGGCTGCTGGCAGATGACCAATTCAGCGAAAGACACCCTTTGATCTCCCCGAAACCTATTGGTCTTCCAGTACATTGTGATGTCTGTGGAGGAATGCTGCTGACTATCACGTTCCAGGCTGCAGGAGTGCATGCTGAGGGACACACTGAAGCTTGGTGCAGGACCACAGTGTAGGGTTTTTCTGCTACTGGATAGGATGTGACCGGGCTGTGTGAGGAAGCCCTTCAATCATTGTAATAGTGTATCAACATATAAGACTATTAAGGGATTGGACAGGCTAGAGGCAGGAAACATGTTCTCGATGTTGGGGGAGTCCGGAACCAGAGGCCACAGTTTAAGAATAAGGGGTAGGCCATTTAGAATGGAGTTCAGGAAAAGCTTTTTCATCCAGAGAGTTGTGGATGTGTGGAATGCTCTGCTTCAGAAGGCAGTGGAGGCCAATTCTCTGGATGCTTTCAAGAAAGAGTTAGATAGAGCTCTTAAAGATAGCAGAGTCAAGGGATATGGGGAGAAGGCAGGAACGGGGTACTGATTGTGGATGATCAGCCATGATCACATTGAATGGCAGTGCTGGCTTGAAGGGCCAAATGGCCTACTCCTGCACCTATTGTCTATTGTCAACCCAGGGGGCCACATGGGTGACAGTATTCCTGTTGGTTTTAAGGAATGTAACAGTACACCACTTAACCTATTGACTATAAATGTAAGAATAAAAAGGCAGTACATGGTTTGTTCTTGTAAATATTTTTTGCATTGTGAATAAATAGACAGAGGCTTTTTCCCAGGATTGAAATGACTAGCATGAGAGGGCATAGTTTTAAGGTGCTTGGAAGTAGGTACAGAGGAGATGTCAGGGGTAAGTTTTTTTACGCAGAGTGGTGAGTGCGTGGAATGGGCTGTCGGTGACGGTGGTGGAGGAGGATACGATAGGGTCTTTTAACAGACTCCTGGATAGGTACATGGAGCTTGGAAAAATAGAGGGCTATGGGTAACCCTAGGTAATTTCTAAGGTAAGGATGTGTTCAGCACAGCTTTGTGGGCCGAAGGGCCTGTATTGTGCTGTAGGTTGTCTATGTTTCTAAAGTTTATTTTGATATAAAATGCTTCTTTACAGATGTAAAGATGAAAGAGAGTATTGCAGAGAGGAAATCAAACAGTTTTGCATTGCAAAGCTTTGCAGACCGCCAGGTGATCGAGCATATTTATTGAGAGAATAGATTTGTGAGCGGTTGGCATTTTAAAGTGAGATAAAGAGTAGTTTCTTTATGCAGATGGTTGAAAACCTTTCAAATTCACTACCTTGGAGACCTGTCATTGATTATAATTGAGGCCGAGCTCAATAGACATTCAGGTATGAGGCAAATCAGAGAAAATCAGAGAAAAGATTAGATAGAAAAGCAGATGAGCTATGATCTTACTGAATGGAGAGATTCGGCTCATAAAGGACACTGTCCCTTATTTCCATTTCTTTTGAGAGTTCATGTAATAATGCAAACAGTTTTAGATTGGAGTTGAATAACAGAGCAGCATTTTATTGGATCACAAGGGAACATATTGGGGCATTGGATGTACATAATGAGCGTCAAGAAAATTAATGCACGGTTACACTGATTCCCTCCCAGCGGCTGTCGTCCCCCTCAGGGCATTGGATGTGCACCAGAGGTAATGGAGTTCTCTGATGCTTTAATAATATTAAGTGGGGTGCCACAATAGTGTAGCTGTTAGCACAACCCTATTACCACTCAGGGCATTGCACTTCAGGGTTCAATTCTGACTTCATCTGTAAGAAGTCTGTACATCTGGCTCATCAAAGGAGTGTGTTTTCCCTGGGTCTCCAGTTTCCTTGCTCAGTTCAAAGACGTACCAGTTGGTAGGTTAATTGGTGATTGTAAATTGTCTCATGATTATGCTGGGGTTAGTCGGGTGTTAGTTAAAAGGGCTGTTAAGGTCGATTCTGTGACTTAGCTCAATATATAAATAAATAATTCAGTCAGACAATTCGCAGGAGAAAGGAAAAGTTAAAAAATTTATACTTGGCACACCAGCTGCCCCCCCCCCCAGGAAAGTAGTTCCCCAGGGATATCCAGAAGAAGCCCAATTTTTTAAACAGTGAAGCCCATGGCATCTTTAGCAGGGTTCACTCTAAGTCTCAATGTGGACAAAATAAAAGAGATGGTTGTGGACTTAAAGAAGGCACAAATTGACCACTCTCCATTGCACATCATTGGCTCTGCCATGGAGAGAGTGAAGACCACAAAGTTCCTGGGTATGCACATAATGGGCAATCTAACTTGTACCCACAACACCACCTCATGAGTCAAGAAGGCACAGCAGCATCTACATCTTCTGAGGAGATTGATGCATGTAGGTCTCCTCGCCGCCAATTTAACTTTCTACAGAAGCATCATCGAGAATGCACTGTCTGGCATAACTTTTTGTAACTGGATCCTGGACTTCTTGACAGAAAAGCCATAGTAAGTCTGTGTTGGTAACAACATCTCTAGTTCCATTGAGCTGAGCACTGGTGCTCCCCAGGGCTGCATGCTCAGCCTATTTCACTTCATGCTGTCAAGGTGTGACTGCACTGCTAGATCCAGTTCAAATCAAATTATTAAGTTCTCTGATGACACAACAGTAGTCGGCCTCTTTAACGGCGACAAGACGGCATACAGAGAGGAGGTAGAGTGGCTGATAAAATTCTGAGAGCATAACGACTAGAAACTCAACATGGGCATGACCAAAGTGATGATTGTGGACCTTAGGAAGGTACAGACTGACCACTCCGTTATGCAAATGCATGACTCCTCTGGGGAGAGAGTTATGAGCACCAAGTTTTTGGGAGTGCACATAATGGACGATCGGACCTTGTCCCTCGACATTAACTCCTCGGTCAGGATAGCATAGCAGCTTCTCCACTTCCTGATGAGATTGAAGTGAGTGAGGCTCCACACCCCCCTCCATTTTAAACAATTTTTACAGGACGCTGCCAGGAGTGTCCTGACCAGTTGCATCGCCGTATAGATTGGGAATATATAAGCATCTGACCACAAGTCCCTACAAAGGATTACAAGGACCGCTGAGAGGATCATCGGGGTCTCCCTTCCACCCATTAGAGAAATGTATCAGGAGCACTGCATCTCATCCATCCCAGGACCTCCCAACCATCCCACAATCTTTTTGACCATTAGGCAGAAGGTACCATAGCTTTAAGACAAGGACGGTTGGATGGGAAACAGCTTCTTCTACCAAGCCATAAGACCACTGAACTCCTTCTCACCACACAGGTCTCATCACTGGTGAAGCGCCAATAGCATTGATACTGTTTATTTGTATTGTATGTGCACCTGATTGGTTGTTAATTTATTTGTGGTAACATTACTTTATGTGTTATGTGTGTGAGTTTTACGGGCTGTGTATTATGCACCTTGGTCCAGAGGAACACTGTCGCGTTTGGTGATATTCATGTGTATGGTTGACTGACAGCAAACTGAACCTGAGCTTGAATTTTTGTGTTTTATGGAAGCTGCAAGACCCTACAGAGGTTGGTAATAACTGCCTGGAGGATCACTGGAGTCTGTTTCCTCCCATTTGTGATACTTACTGGGAGCATTGTAGATGAGGGGCCTGAAGCATTTTAGAGGATCGCTACCACCCATCCCACAACCATCAGGGAGGAAGGAGGGAGAGGAGCATCAGGATGAGGACTGCCAGATGGATTAACAGTTTTTTTTCCTAAGGCTATGAGACCAATTGATACCCTGCCACCACCAAGATCTAGTCACTTGGTCAGTCAGCTGATTACAGTTTAGTTTACCTGTGCTATGCACTCAGGAAAAATATTATTAAACTAGAAAGAGTGCAGAAAGTTTACTGGAATGTTGACTGAATGTGGGCCAGATTTTCAAGGACAGGTTGAATAGACTAGGGCTTTATTTCCTGGCATTTAGGACTTTGGGGAGCGAGCTGATAGAGGTAAATAATTGATGATGGCGGCACAGACAGAGTGAAGGCACACAGTCTTTTCCACAGGGATGGGTGCTATGAACAAGAGTGCATAGGTTTAAGATTAGATGTGAGAGACTTCAAAGGGCTATCACGGGCAGCTTCTTCACATAAAGGTGAGCGGACATTTAGAATGAACTGTCAGAAGTAGTGGTTGAGGAAGGCACATTCGCCCTGTCCACTGGAGTTGACTTTGCATGCGAGAACAGCATTGTCCTTATCTCACTGGGACAGGAAGCCCAACTGTTACTTGCACCTGGTTGAGCCCACCTGCCGAAGGGGTGAACTGCAGCGTGGCCACTTCTGCATGCAAGCAGCTACTTGGAGCCACAAGATGAGAGCCGAGTGTCCGGTGCGGAGCAGAGATGAGTGAGCTGCCCCAGACTGAACATGACAATCCCCTTCAGCAAAGGTGCTCCCTCTCCTGGACACCCCAGCACCTAACTGCCTTGGTAAATGCAAACTATAATACGCCTGCCTGAAGAAAATGTATTGGACTTGATGAGAAAATTCTCATTTGTCTCTGAGCCCCAAGATCTTTGGAGGAAACAGTTTATTTATTTATATTTTATTGTGATATAACACAGAGGAGACTCTTGTGACCGTTTGAGCCACACTTACAGCAACCCCCGATTTAACTGTAGCCTAATCATGGGATAATTTAAAGGGCTAATTAACCTACCAACCATATGTAGTTGGACTGTGGAAGTAACCTGGAGCAACCAGAGGAAACCCTCGCAGTCATGGGGAGAATGTACAAACTCAGTACAGGCATTGGCAGAAAGTTTCCTTGTTACGATGCAGACATGCTTCAGACAGCATCTCTGTACTATAAATATAGAAGTAGTAAAGTAGCAGCATAAAAGCACCACACTGAACATATTAATGACTCCCAAATGCTCTAATGCCCTCAGATTGTTGATGAGCGCTGATGATGGCCATTAAAAGTCTGTAATGATAGAGGCTGCAGTAATCACTTCTGAGGTATTTTGGCTGCCGGGACACTTCTCTTCATTCCGAACCCAGCAATTATCATAGTCAAGGATACTCCAGCACAGCTGGAAAGTCACCCCTGAAACTTCATAATTTAACATTGACTGCCTCTTCCAAGGATATCCGAATGCTTATTATAAGCATAGAGAAGCCAAAGCTCTCTCCTTTATAATATAGATAGAATTGTTAGGTGTATCAATTCTGGTCTCTGCAATAAACTGCCTTAATAGCTATCAAAATCCACTCATTTCTACAACAGAATATTTAGTCGATTTATTGGCAAGGAGGCTTCATCTTGACTGAATAGATCGGGGGTTCCCAAGCAGGGGTCCATGAACCCCATGGTTAATGGTAGGGGTCCATGGCATAAAAAAGGTTGGGAACTCCGGGAATAAATGGACCCCAGTTTCAGGATTTGAGAGTTGTTATCTAAAACAGCAACCCGCTGAAGGAACTGAGCAGATTAAGCAGTATGTGTGGAGGTGGAAGGGGGTGGGGAAGGAATTGACGACGTTTCAGGTCAAAATCCTGAGTTAGGACAGTTGTTAGTTGATGTTCGGCACCAGAGCCTTGACCACAAAATAGAGGTTAATGCTCCAATGCAAGGCGAAGGGAGTGCTACATAATCAAAGACACAGCTCATTGCATGCAAAGGTAAACTGAACCCATCGATCCATTCAAGAATCTACTCTGCATTGTAATGAGTGAAGAAGATTGAGAGAAGATAATACACAAACTTTTTAAGGAGCTTAACATAGTGGATACAGTTTATGATTCCTTTGGCTGAGGTATCTAGAACCAGAAGATATAGCCTCTGGACATGAAATTGACCTTTCTGGACTGAGATGAAAAGAAATTCTTTTCTCCCAGGTGTGAATGACCCAAATGGGTTGTGGAGTTTCGGATGTTGGTTATATTCTAGATGGAAAATGGTATTTTTAAATATTAAGGAGGTTAAGTGGACCATAAGGACCATAAGACAATAAGAGATAAGAGAAGCTTTAGGCCATTCAGCCCATTAAGTCTGCTCTACCATTTCAACATGGCTGATTTATTATCCCTCTCAATCCCATTTTCCTGCTGTCTTCCCATGAGGTAGAAAACCAATAGTGAACCTGTTGAATTGTGAAGCAGTTATGAGGGGATCAATGGCCTCCTTCTGCTGATATTTCCTATGTTACATACATAGAACATAAAACATTACAGCATAGTACAGGCCCTTTAGCCCATGATGCTGTGCCAATCGCTTAGCCTACTCTGAGATCAATCTTACCCTTCCCTCCTATGTTATTGTGGCTTTAGGTCTCATGAAATTATTCCAAAACATAGGGCATTTCTCTTTGAAGTTCCTTCTCATGGTTAACTCTTGATCATTAAACCAAGTTATTAGGTTATTACAGCATTGTTGTTTTTAAGATTCGCTGTGTGCAATTATGTCTGCTATGCTCGCCTATATTAATACAATGAACATTCTTGGCGAAAAAAGACTTTCTTGCTTCTTATAAACACAAGAGATTCTGCCAATGCTGGAAATCCCGAGTGACTCACAGACACAGAATGTTAGAGGCACTCAGAAGGTCAGGCAACATCTATGGAAAGGAATAAAGAGTTCACATTCTGAACCAAGACCCGAATTGAAGGGTCTCGGCCCAAAAGCGAGCTGAGCGAAGGCTGTGGCCTCTTCTGGCTAGAGTGATGCCTAGCTTTATGTCTGCGGACTCTCTTTCATAAAGCTTCAGTTTTAAATGCTATTTGCCTATTTTTATTGTTAGCATGAATTTTCTTATTATCTCTGCACATTGGGTGTTTGATGACATTTTCTTAATGGTTGTCTTGGGTTTCTTTGTTTTGTGGCTGCCTGTAAAGTGACAATTTTCAAGATTGTAGACATATTTTGATAATAAATTTACATTAGGCTTTGAACTTTCTTTATCATGTGCTTTAGGTTATGCGTTTATTTCTTTACCTTATCAATATGCTACGCATTAGTGAACCAGTGCATGGATATCATCAGTTAAGGAGTATAAAGGATAATTTATTGGGGTAGTGTCTAGAGGTGAAGCAACTTTTAAAGCTGTTCTATTTGGGGTTGAGGAGCAACACTTCCCACTATAATACCCAGCAAGTATTGCATTCTGATGGCAATGCTGGATGATTCAGCTGGTCTATGAATGATTGCAATGAATGCAAATGTACCAAATATTGACAAAGAAAGGCAAAAAAAAACCAAGCATCAAAATCAGAACAGTATTTTCAAAGCTAATACTTGACAATCTGCCAATCAAATTGTTTAAATAAGGTTGTTGCAAAGGTCACATCCCATTTTTATCACATGAGTGTGTTTGGATTGGATTTTGCAGGTAACAGCAATAAACAACACAAGGAAAATATATGAATAAAATAGTAAGTAATTTGAAGAAGAGAACAATCATAAATGCAAAAACAACAGTAATTCCAGACTTGCCACTGTGTGAGAACCCATGGTAAATGGGAGCTCTGGGCCTGTACTCAATGGGGTTTTGAAGAATGAAGGGAAATCTCACTGAAACATGTCAAATGTTGAAAAGCAGAGATAGAGTGCATGTGGTGAGATATTTCCGATAGTGGGGGAGTCTAACACTAGAGGGCACAGCCTCAGAATACAAGGGTGTCCCTCTAAAACAGATTTGAGGAGGAATTTCTTTAGCCAGAGGGTGGTGAATCTGTGGAATTTGATTGCCAAAGATGGCAGTGAAGGACTGGTTATTGGGTATATTTAAAATGGAGGTTGATAGGTTCTTGGTTAGTAAGGGTGACAAAAGTTATGGGGAGAAAGCAGGAGAATGGGGTTAAGAGGGATAATAAATCAGCCATAATGGAATGGCAGAACAGACTCAATTGGTGGGAAGGCCTGATTCTGCTCCTGTTTTATGGTCTTCTGTTCTAATTGACACAATCTCCATTAGTCCCTTTCATACCTCTCAGGATTTTGTTTCCCATATGGGATGGGAAAGGATCACTGATGTCTTTGGACTATCTAGTTATTTTATGACTTGAATTTAATCCTGGGAAACACTTTGGAACTTCAGGGTCACATTGTATGTTTTCCAATTGTTAGATAGCAGAGTATTCTCCTGCAGTGATGTGAAACATAATTATGAAAGTCTCAGGCCACAGTCATAGCCTGTCCTCTTGGCATATGTTGAGTGATTTAGCTTGGTTCTCCATTTCAAAGCAGCATCCATCATCGGGGACCCCCTCCACCCAGGACATGCTCTCTTCTCACTGCTGCCTTCAGAAAGAAGGTACAGGAGCCTCAGGCTCACACCACCAGGTTCAAGAATACTTATTACCCCTCAACTATCAGGCTCTTGAATCTCACTCACCTTCACTTGTCCCATCATTGAAATGTTCTCACAACCTATGGACTCACTTTCAAGGACTCTTCATCTCATGTTCTTGATATTTATTGCTTAAATATTAATTATTATTTCTTTCCTTTTGCATTTGCACAGTTTATTTTCTTTTACACACTGGTTGAATGTCCAATTTGGTGTGTTATTTCATTGATTCTATTATGGTTATTATTCTATTATGGATCTATTGAGTATGCCTGCCAGAAAATAAATCGTAGGGTTGTATATGGTGACATATATGTACTTTGGTAATAATTTTACTTTGAACTTTGAACATGAACTATGGAAGGAGGATCTGAGCAGGGAAGAGGATGGGATGAAATAGATCAAGCTTGAGGTCTATTTTCACGCAATTATTTGCTACTCATCATTGGTTGGCAGTCTCTGTTCATTGACATTGTAAGAAAAGCGATTAAGCTTTAGCTTCAAAACATCACACTCTCCAAGAATATTTTGACATGGAGCAGCTTGTATTTATAGGTGACAAGATCATATTGATGCCCATAAGGTGAGAGAGTGCCCAAGGTATATTTTTAGGAATTGATAAAATTCAGTAGGGTGGCGGGATGGGGTTCATCTCTACCAAGGCAGAAGTAGGGAGCTCCTTCCCTCCGCTAGCCTGCAGGTCACCCTTGGGCAAGGGGTAGTACCTGCTTAGCCCCCCCAGTCAGGGTCACGGGAAGCCATGGGAACAGGTGGTGGATGGACATATAAGTCGCTGGTGTGTATCACAGGTCCTGGTTACCTGACCATTGATGCCAGGCAGACAATCCTAGCTGGGGGCACCGGTCTTGTAAAGACACTGCCCAGAAGAAAGTAGCGGGAAACAACTTCTGTTGAAAAATTTGCCCAGGCCAGTCATGGTAGTGGAAAGACCATAATTGCCCATGTCATATCATGTGGCATATAACAAATGAACGATTCAGAAGAAAATAGTAATCCATTATGTAAGTGCTTGTGGACAACCATTGCCTAATTATTATCTGAAAATTCACACATTTGGGCAAAGACAAGAGATTATTTTGATTGAGGCTTTGTTGTCAGCACATGTCTCTCTATTGTATAACAACGATAACATAAAATCAGCATATGAATCAGCATTAACTCTTGTAGCATTAGCTCTTGTGTACTGTACGTGTGTTCAAATTGGATTCTTTTATGAGAACAGCTAATACCTTGTAATACCCTTATGCTTGATCAGATTATGGTGAGATAGATAAGAAATGGCAAATTAGAGAACAGTTAGGGACAAAGCATTAGTGAGGCAACAGGAGAAATATGAGTAAATAGAATTCCCTGAGAGACTCTGAGTGAGGAGGAGTATTGACATGTTTATCACTGAAGCTAATGAATATTTGATGGTGTCTCTGTGATTTAGTACGGCCGGATGAGAATTACAGGAAGCCATGTAGAGGAGGCCCTTTTTTGCTGGAAAAGCCAGCATTTATTGACCGTCAATTATTGTCTCTGCCTCTGTGGCTTGCCAGACCCCTCAGAGGACCAATAAGAATTGATGACTTCGATGGATCTGGAGTCTCAGACAGGCCTGACTGAGAAAAGACAGCAAAATCTTGAAATAAGAAAACATGGAAGGGTTTTATAAGAAATCCAGTAGTCCCACCATTACCATTATTGATTTATTTGCAAGTTTAATTAATTAGCTGGACATTAAATTTCCCAGTCACCATTGGGGGATTTGAACACATGTCTTGCTAGATCAGTTCCTAAGGTTGTCATAGCCGGGGCTGGTAGTGTGGATAAGCTTCCACTACCTATTAAGTGCTCCAAATGGCACGCAACTCTAACAGCCTCTGCCAACCAAGTCCAACTCTCAGTCTTCACGTTGCTAGGCCTGGCAGAACTGTTTCTACTGACAAGAGAAGGGACAAAGGTGGACCACTGCTGCTTCAAAACCAGTTGCTTCAGGCAGCCGGGGCTTGTCAGCCTCGGATAGCAGCCCTCCTAGAAGGAGAAAAACTCTCCGCTGCTTTGCGGCCATACCCACCCATGGGAAAGGCCTCGGAGGTAAACCCTGAGGAATAAATCCAGAGGCAGGGTCCCTAAGGCAGTTTGATGTTGTTCACAACTTCACTCTGGCAACCTCTGTGACGACACTGATGCCAAGCTGTATTGGCGCTTGCCCTTCCTTTGGACTACATCAGTGACATGAAGAGCAGGAACCTGCTGCATGGGCAACAGCCGGTTCTTCAAATCTTCCTGCCCAGGCTTGCACCCTGGAGAGGACACAGTCCACCAGAGGTACAAACCCATGACCCCTGGGATTGACAGCTGTCTACTAACTTCTAGATCAAGAATTTAAGTCAGATAAAGATCATGCTGATCAAGTACAAAATAACCAATAAACTAACCGCAAAGGGAATGTATATAAGCATGAAATGAAAAGCAATTTAAATTAAGCCTCAATATCGATAGAAGACCCACCACACTAGAGCATGCTGTGACAATTGCAAGCAATTTGGCTCTGGATCCCTCTTGATAATATAAGAACACAAAATGAATCTTGGATTTGGAGGCACTCACCTCACGTCTATCCTGGATGATGCAAAGATAGGTGGAGGAGCGGGTAGAGCTGAGGAAACAGAGAGCCTGCAGAGAGACTAAGATAGTTTAGGGGAATGGACAAAGAAGTGGCAAATGAAATAATATGTTGGAAAGTGTATGGTCATGCACTTTGGTGGAAGAAGTAAATGAGCAGACTGCACCGCATGGGGAAGGAATCCAAAATGCAGAGATGCAAAGGGACTTGAGAGTCCTTGTGCAGGATACCCTAAAGGGTATCTCCAGGTTGAGTTGGTTGTGAAGAATGCGAATGCAATGTTGGCATTCATTTCTAGACGTATAGAATATAAAAGCAGGGATGTGATGTTGAGGCTCTATAAGGCATTGTGTGAGTTTTGGGCTTCTTATTTTAGAAAGGATATACTGACATTGGAGGGGGTTCAGAGAAAATTCACGAGAATGATTCCAGGAATGAAAGGGTTACCATATAAAGAACGTCTGGCAGCTCTTGGGCTGTATTCCCTGGAGCTCAGGAGAATGAGGGGGGATCTCATAGAAACATTCCAAATGTTAAAAGGCCTGAACAGATTAGGTAGAGCAAAGTTATTTCCCATGTAGGGGAGTCTAGGACAAGAGGGCATGACTTCAGGATTGAAGAACGTCCATTTAGAACAGAGGTGCGGAGAAATTACTTTAGTCAGAGGGTGGTATATCTGTGGAATTTGTTGCCATGACGGCTGTAGAGGCCAAATCATTGGGTGCATTTAAGGCAGAGTTAGATAGGCTCTTGATTAGCCAGGGCGTCAAAGGGCATGGAGAGAAGGCAGGGGTGTGGGGATGACTGGAAGAATTGGAACAGCCAATGATTGAATGGTGGAGCAGGCTCGATGGGCTGAATGGCCTACTTCTGCTCCTATATCTTATGATCTCATGGTCTAATCAGAACTCAAGATGAACAGCGTCTCAAATTCTGCCCAGACAGCATGAGCATTGAATTCCCCTATTTCAAGTAAACTATTCCCCCTCTGTACCTGCCCCCCTCCTAATTTACCCAGTTCCTCCTATACCCATCCATATCCCACCCCCCACTGTCTTCCTTCAAAGGATATTGAATTAGTTGTTTTCAACAGAAGTGTTTGAAAATCACTTAAAATATGCTCCCATCATAAATGTACAATCTGTTGAAACCATTATTTCGACATACAATACACTGACGTGTCTTATGAAATTATACTTGATCACCTGGCATGTTGTTGAAAATTATAATTTTATAACATTAAAATTATAATAACAGCTGAGAAGGAAAAATGACAGGACTCTGAAACATTAAAAGTGGAAGAAGCTGGTATAATTATGGCATTTAAAGTCATTTTGACAGTTACAAGGATGGGGAAGGTTTTGCAAGATATGGGCCAAACAGAAGTAAATGGGACTAGCTGAAGTAAGCAACTTGGCTGACATTGGCAAGTTGATTTGAAAGGCCTGCTTTCAAACTATATAGCTTTATGACTATGTTATTTTGAAGCAGCTAAGATTTCCACGGCTGAAAGTCAGTAAGAGGAAAGCAAGTCACTTGCAAAAACATGTAAGCAGGACAACGACAATACAGATTGCAGTCAGGATATCTGTGTGACGGGATGAGTGAGGGGGGACTTTGGGGTTCTGATGTTTCTATCATTCATTCTATGGGGTTTCTTCTTTGCGGATGTCTGTGAAGAGTAGAAATTTCAGGTTGGAAACTCTATACATTCTCTGATATTAAATTGAAACATTTAAGCCATTTGAGTTGATTTGAATGAATTGGTCCAATCACAGTAAGCTGTACTTCTGTAATGAGCTTTTTAGACCCGTGTGGGGATCCAGAGAGCAATGGGCTCCGAGGTTTTTAGGGCACCTGAATCGTCTAATTGTTGTTAACGTTACTTGTTAGTCGTTTAGACTTCCTTGAATTTTTCTCAAGCGATTCGCTCTTTGTAATGTGATCTCCTGGTGCTTTCTGCTTAAACATGTTAAGTTTATTTTGATAGGCTCTGGAACTCCATGGTACTTGTCTTATTTAAGTGGACACCCCATTAGCACTAATCACAAGATTGTACGGACTCCTTAATTTCATCAGGCAGAATTCACCCAGACTGTTGTTAAGAGTGAAGTTCCCCATGTATGTTACATGTTATGTTATATGTCATTACGTTTTGGGGACGGGGTTTTTGCTGAGTTAGATATATATATGACATCACCATTTATTTGCTTTTTTTAATAAAGTGTATGTAGAAGTAATTACACTCATATTGATTTTTGTTGATACTCCTGCATTGGTGACACCGATGCTTCTCTGGATGATTCTGGAGTGATTTCACTCATTTTAAAATCATGACTGCAAACACCATTGCTCTCAAGTTCCCTGAATTCTGGCAAGAACATGCCACTGTTTGGTTCGCTCAGGCAAAGTCCCAGTTCGCAGAGCAGGGAATCTCGCAAGACAACACGAAATATGACTACAATATCACAGTGTTAGACAGCCCTACAGCGACCAGGGTGAAGAACGTCCTACACCATCGCCCGGAAGTCGGCAGGTATGAGATTCTTGAGCAACTCCTAGAGACTTTTGAACTTTCCGAGTCTGAGCCCGCCCATCAGCTCTTCTCCCTGCCCGGCTTAGGCGACTCCGAGCCGTCAGAGATGATGGACCACATGTTGTCCCTCCTTGGCAGACATCAGCCATCTTTCAACTTCAGAGAGTTTTTCCTGCAACAACTACCAGGTGAGGTGCAGTTGGCTCTTTCTGGTTGTCCCCTAAAAGATATATGGGCTCTAGCAAAAGAGGATGACAAGGTACTTTCCGTCATCAGAGGGCCTGCCTGACCCTGTGGCCGGATGACTTCGTCATTTCGCTGCCACCTGAACATGAGACAATCACCGTGGTTCAACGACGGTCTCCTATTCTGTGTTTCTACCACGCGAGGTTTGGGCCGCGAGCTAAAAAGTGCTGCCCACACTGTGGGTTTGAGGAGTCGGGGAAAGGAATGGCTGGCACCCGTTATCTGCTATGGGTGTCAGCACATCAGGCGGTTTGTTGTTCATTACAGACACTGTTTCCAGGTGCTGTTTCCTCTGTGACGTAGATGCTCAGGTGAGTATCCTGTCTGGTCTAAATTGGACATATGAACTGGGGAATATGCACCGTCTCTCAAGGCTGTGAATGGCAGCGCCATCTGGACATGTGAGATGGCATTATGCTTTGGCGGGCAGGAATTTTGTGTTGGTGGCGGTGTCTACACCTCTGCTGGGGGGGGGAGGCCGACTTCCTCTGCGCCAACAGACTTCTCGTCGATGTCCAGAACCAGCGCCTGGCTAACGCAGAGACTTTCTACTCTCTCTCCGGCACACTCAGCGCCACTGGAACTTCAAAGCTGTCCAGTGCCCTTTCTGCCACTGACAACTTCCTCCGTATCCTCACTGAGTTCACGGATCTGACTGAACCCACCTTCTCCTCCACCATCACAAAACACGGGGTGGAGCGCCACACTCTCACCACCGGACTGCCCGTTCGCTCCCGCGCCAGGCTCCTCGACCCGGAGAAGTTAGCTGTCGCCAAGGCTGAGTTTGATGTCGTGGCATGCCTGGGCATTGTCAGGCAGTCCAGCAGTCCATGGGCTCCCCCTCTCCACATCGTGTGGAAACTGGGGAGCAGGTGGCATCCATGTGGCGATTACCACCACCTCAATGACCACTGACCACTGACCGATACCTGATCCCACACATCCAGGATTTTGCTGCCTGCCTGGCAGGGAAAATTAATCTTTTGAAGGTGGACCTCAATCACACTTATCATCAAGTCCTTGTCCACCTGAATGATATTCCTAAAACTGCTGTTATTATGCTGTGTGGTTTGTTTGAGTGCCTTTGAATGCCAATCGGGTTAAAGAACACAGTGCAGACCTTTCGACGCCTCATGGACAATGTTCTCAGGGATTCGCCATTCCTATTTGTTTACCTAGAGGACATTTTGGTAGCCAACTCTTCTAGGGACAAATATCTCTTACACAAGAGAACCCTTTTCGATTGCTTTTGTCAGGATGGTCTTATCGTCAACCCAGTGAAGTGCCAGTTCATAGCAGATTTCCTCAGAGACTGCATGAATGCAGCAGGGGCAGTTCCCCTCCCGGCTAAAGTTGAGGCCGTTAAACACTTCCTTTGGCCAGTCACTTTTGAGGCCCTGCAGGAGATTTTGGGCATGGTGAACTTTTATCACCCAAAGCAGCTCAGCTCACGAGCCTCCTCTATGAGACCCTTCAGGGCAAAGCATCCAAGCATGTTGTGGACTGGACGGTGGAAAGGTCCAAGGCATTCTGGGACACGACACAGGCATTGTCTAATGAAACACTGCTGGCGCAACCCCTCCCAGACGCGCTGATCTCTCCCACCACGGATGCGAAGGATTGCACGTTCGGTGCGGGGCATGAGCAGTTGGCCAACGGTGGTTGGCAGCCTCTCACCTTTCCTCGCTGTCAGATTTGTTCCTGCAATTACAAGTACATCATGTTCGACGGTGAGTTTCTCCATCCGTACTTGGCAGTGCGGCATTTCCATCTTCTCCTAGAGGGCCGTCCACTTACAGCTTTTGTGGATCATAATCCCTAACATTCGCCATGGCTAAGGTCTCTGAACCTTGGTCTGCTCAACAGCAGTGTCATCTTTCTTTTTCTTAGAGTTCGCCGTGGACATTCAGCATGTCGCGAGGAAGCATAACCTCATGGCAGACTGCCTTCCCTGCTCCTTCACTGGTGCAGGTGCTGCGTTTGGCAGAGGCACGATTGAAATTGGTGGACGTTGCTTTAGTTGACAGTGAATTTTCACTACTGTGTGATGTATCAGCGGTGCGACACAGGCTGGTTGTGCCAGCGGATGGCAGCCGCACGTTTTCTTCACAGTCCACGGGCTTTCTCAACTGGGCCAGAGGGCATCGCAGAAACTGGTGATGACTGGGCTAATGTTTGTTTGGCGTGTCAATACTACATCAACTCCTGTAACTACTTTTATGGTCCCTGAGTGGCGTTTCCACCATGTGAACGTTGATTTGGTTGGCCTGTTGCCCCCATCCCACGGGTTTACTGATCTCCTCACCATCGTTGATGAGACCACACGTTAGCTGCTGTCATCCATTTCAGCGGAGGTGGCACGAGCGTTCTCCTCAGACCAAGGGGCACAGTTTACGTCCGAGCTTCTGTGTGCGGTTGCCCACAATCTGGGGTCAAACTGCACTGGACCACGGCTTATCACCCTCAGACAAACAGTCTGTGCAAGCGGTTTCACGGTTCACTGAAAGCCGCTCTCTGTGCACGGCTCAGTGATGGCTGTTGGGTCATGTTGGGCCTAAGGCAGACCTTCAGTCCTCTTCTGCAGAGCTCACCTTTGGGCAATGCCTGCGGGTGCTGGGAGAGTTTATCACAACATCCACGGCCCCGTGGTCTGCTTCACAGCAGCAGTCGGCTTTTGGCGACAGTACCAAAACTTTTCCTCTGGTGCCCATGATGCAGTATGGCCTGCCGTGGTTGCACCTGATGCCGGGCCTACGGGAGATCAAATATGAGCTTGACCATCTGATGGATATGGGGGTCCACTGCAGCTGCCTTATGACAGCCCGTTCCGCATGTTGGAAGCGGGGGATAAGCTTTTTAAGCTAAACTTTGGAGGTATCATGGGTAGAGTGGATCATATCAAGCCTGCCGTTTTGCCCTGGACTCTCCAATTCCAGTCCTTCTGACATTGACTGTTGTTCTTCCCTAGCACCTGCCCGTGAAGGCAGGAGTAGGCTTGGCCAAGTTTTGCTGGCCCCTGCTCGTTTGACTTTCTCTGCTAAGGTGAATTCTGAGGTGGGGGCGAGGGGTGAGGGAGTGTGTGTAGGGACTCCTTAATCATATATGTTACGATGTGCATTATTACAGTTTGGGGGTGGGGTTTTTCTTGTACATACAGTATACAATGTCGCCAGTTGTTTGCTGATTTTTAATAAAGTGTACGTTAGAAGTAATTACACTCGTGAATTTTTGTTGCCACTCCTACAGGATCCTCATTTTGAGAATGTTACATCTCATAGTGGTACTCCGCCAAACCACAAATGTTCCTTTGGAACTCTTACGAAAAACTCAGGTCACTATCTTTACATTGGAGTCCTCCACACTTCAGATCCAACAATATCAGCGCATATCATCACAACTGCCTATGATTATTTGTGGATCAGTTATCAGTCACAAATAAAATGTTGATTTTAGATCAAAGTAAAGAGGGGTGGTGAACAAGTAAGTGTATCCTCATTTCACCTATTAAAATAAGATTACTGAAATCGTGTAATTTGTAATAAGGCTTTTCATTATAGAATAAGACTTCTGTTTATTGTCAGTCACCAAAAAAATGCCCTCTATTCTGCCAGCAGTAATGACATTACAGGTCGTTTGTAAACAGAGGGCCAGGAGAAGGTCAAGTTTTACAGAATTAACTTGGATGGATCATCCAAAAAATGATTATCTGCTGTAGACGCTAGTGTGTTGCATGTGAAGTTAGTTGTGTAAAGCTCATTCTATAAGATCATAATAACATTTGCATTTAGTGCCCCAAATTCCTTTTGACTCTGTTGTAAATCACAAGGTCAGACTGATCCAATGGACGTGCTAGGCAGTCAGCAACCTCAAAGTCCTACAGGCACAAGAACATAAGTAGAATGTAAGATGCAGTACATCTATGCAATCACAAGGGAGGCACATTCTTCACATTCTTAGGAGGCATTTCACTGAATACTCTAGGATGTATTGTTGAAGGTATTGTGGTCTGGTACTGCAACTTAAATGCACAGGAAAGTAAGAAGCTGTAGGAAGTAGTGGTCTCAGCACAATACATCACAGGCACATCCCTCCCCACCATCTGTAGTAACCACAGGAGGTACTACCTCAAGAAGGCAACACTAGATGCAAAGATCTCCACTATCAGGGCCATGCCATCTTATCGCAGCTGCCTTAGGACAGGAGGACCAGTAAACTGAAATCAATAGGTTCAAGAACAGCCACTGCCCTTCAGACATTCAGTTCGTGAACAAAGCAGCACCACCATAACAACTACCATTTATCAACATGAAGACAACTTCACACTGTAGTGGATACAGCCCTGTCTATTACAGGCAAAGCCTTCCCCACCAAAATGCACAGCCACAAGAAAGCAGCATCCATTATCAAGGACTCCTACCATCCAGGCCAGGCTCTCTTCTCGCTGCTGCCATCCGGAAGGAGTTATAGGGACCTTATGTCTCACACCTTTAGGTGACTTCACTCACCTCAAAACTGAATTGATTCCACAACTCCAGAACCTATGGGCTCACCTTTAAGGACTTAATAACTCATGTTCTCAATATTAATTATTTGCTTATTTTATTTTTTCTCAGCTCAAGCTGGTAAAACCTGAGGTATGGGCATAGCAAGAACAATCATTTCTCAATTGCTAGGAATTTTTTGAACAGTTCTAGTGGTGTTTAGTATTGTGGCTTTCCGGAGATTTACATATATGTTTCCATCTTTAATATCTCTATTTTTCTCTTTCAGGGTTCTTTTGAAGACCCTGACCTGGAGTTACACGCTGACTGTGGTATTTTTGTGGGAATGGGACCCGCCATTGGGGTTTCACAACTGGCCATTGTTCAACATGCCAAGGGCTCGGCCTAAGAATTCAGTTCACCATTGGAGACAGGAGGATTGAAGGTCAGTGTCACAGCAGCAGATCCATGTGTCATCAGGAGAAGACCTACGGCTGGGTGCCCAGAGACCCGAGATCTTTGGGCACAGAGCTCAGACAAAGCAAAGCAACGGACTTATAATGTCGTGAATCAGCAAGTTGTTTGTTATGTCTCCCCTCTCGCTGTGAAACGGAGACATCTCTCTCTCCCTTTTTAGGGAGAGAGACAGCCTGTGGTCTGTCAAATTCCGGGTGAACAAGGTTGTCTTTGGAGCCTGTGTCTGTGGCTTTATTGTTGCTTTGCTCATGCTTGAGCGCTCTGTGGTGGGTGCCGATCCTTGATCTCGCCGGTGGGGGGAGGGGGGATTGTTGCTTGCTGCCGCTTACGTGTGGGTGGAAGGGCAGCTGGGGGGGGGGACTTTGAGATTCTGACATTTAACTGTTATTCATTCTTTGGGGCACTCCTCTGTTTTCGTGGATGGTTGCGAAGAAAACGTATTTCAGGATGTATATTGTGTATATTTCTCTGATATCAAATGTACCTTTGAAACCTTTGATATTGCTGTGCTGTGTTTAATGCTGTTGTGTAGTGACTTTGGAACGATACCAGTTGTAGAATGAGTTCCTCCAGCATTTTGTGTGTGCTGATATTACTATTGGGAAGATACATAACTTGTTCATGTTCCACAGTATTTCAGTTACTTTTTTTAATTCAGCATATTTCAGGTCACATTGATTTTTTAAAGTTCTGTGTGTTTGGAATGGCTATATTTATTAAGTAAGTTGTTCTTACTTTTTTATCCAGTAGCATTATACTTGGACAGATATTATGGATTGTCCTGTCTGCAACAATGCATTGATCAGAATATAATTTGTGGGATTCTGACTCTGATCAGGTTTGTATTTATAGTAAGGTGTGTTCTCCTTAATGAATTTGCATTGTAAAGCAAGATTTTTGTGAATGATGTTTGCCACTTGATTGTGTTTGTGTTTGTGTAAGATTGAGTTAAACTGCTGCAGGATCCTGCAAAGTGTTGGATTATTTCTGGTTTTGCTTGGCATTTTCTACGTACATCATCTTTGTTGGTCTTTTATTATGTATTTTAATACTTATTATTATAATTTATTAATATATTTGCACAGCTTGTCTTTTTTTGTGCATTGGTTGTTTGTCAGTCTTTGTATGTGGCTTTTCATTGACAGTACAGTATTGTATTTATTCGTTTTACTGTGAATGCCTGTAGGAAAATGAATATCAGGGTTGTATATGGTGACATACATGTACTTCGATAATAAACTTACTTTGAAAAATTAAAACTTTGATCTCTTTGCACCCCAATCAACTTCTGTTCTAATTGTATTCTTGTAAAGGCAATGTAAATTTGTGTTTAATTTACGTTTTTCTTGCAAATGCTAAATATATGATGCAATATGCCTGTGATGTTGCTGCAAGAACATTTATCATTGTACAGTACTGTATTTGTCAATGCGGAGTGGAGAGCGAGTTTGTAATTCTGGTGGGAACAATGATGTTTGGAATAGCAAGGATGGAGCGATGCAAGAGGGGTGAGGGACAAGTGGCAGGGGTGGGGGTGTGGCACAGGTGCAGATACCAGGCAAAGTCATTTGATTCCAAACAATTGGTTTATTGATCATCACAGAATGTCCTTATGGTGCTTCCTGCTCATTCCCCTCTCCCTTCCCCTTTTCCCCAACCATGATGCCCCTCTCCCTGCCCGCTTCCCAACCTCAGTCCACAACAGAGATCCATATCATAATCAGGTTTATCATCACTCACATATGTCAAGAAACCAGATTTTTTTTGTAGCAGTACAGTGCAATACATAAAATTACAGTTCTATGGAAAATTCTTAGGCACCCTATCTCTCTCTCTCTCTATATATATATTTACTTAAGACTTTTACATAGTACTGTACATACACTTGCACATATGATATATAAACTCACCTGACTTTAATTGACTTTGACTTTGACAAGGGTGGAAACGGGCAACACATTCCTTTCAGCAAGCATCGGCATTCAATAGGATTTCATTTTGCCCTCATTACTTTCCTTCCAGTTCCTCATTTTACATTTCTCCACTGAAGCCTAAGAACTGCCCATCTCCTTTTTGAATAAGTTGAACTCTACTCATCCTCAACAATTTTCTGGGATCGGCAGTTCTAACTATTCATGACCCTCTGAGAGAAGGAAGTTCTTGAACTCTCATAACTGGGTAATTGTTATTCTGAATTTATGTCTTATTCCGCCAAGAAAAGCATCATTCTGTCTGCTATAGAGGAGCCAATGTACAGTTTTAGAGGTTTACAAACTCAGCCACATCCATCATGGGCACTTGCTTCCCAACCATCAAGAACATTTATTAAATGTGTTGCTTCTAAAATGTTGCATTATCTTTAAGGACTCCCACTACCCAGGACATATCCTCTTTTCATTACTGCCATCAGAGAAGAGGTATAAGAGCCTGAAGACACACATTCAATGTTTTAGGAACAGATTCTTCCCCTCGGCCATCAGGTTCCTGAACAATTCATGAACCCATGAATGCCACCTCACAATTAAAAGTAATATACTTTTTTTAAAGTTCACTAAATTCATACATATTTAATTGTTATTAGCATTCTGTATTTTTCAATTTTAAAATCTTGAATAACTTTAAAAATATATTTTATTTTTTAACAATTAAAAAATAAATAATTTTCAGATCTTTAGAAGTTTGTAAACAAACTGCCTGACAGCTATTTCAACTCTGAGTCCAAAGACTCAGCGTATAGTTTGCAACCTGCAAAGTGAATAATGGTTGAGGAACTCTGTGTTCCTGTTCTGTGCCCTTCCTCAGAGTTGGGGGATTTACTCCATAGAGTGCTTAGTTGTAGAAGAATTGCATAATCTAAGGTATTTTGCTGCAATTCTGCCATCTGTTACACTGGCTGGCAGCCCAATTTAATTCCCTATTGCGTTCTTTTGAAATTGCAACAAGTGTCAGAGCTGGGAGATCACCTGCTGAGAAAACCAAGCCAAACATGGCCTCCGGCTTGTGAAGACAGTCAGATGAGTCAGTCCTGGAACCCAGACTGGTTGGCCATGCAATCTGCAATGGATGCACGGCAATCTGCAGACTGAGTCCCCTTGTCTCCTTTATGTCTTTTCCTTACAAAAGGCTAGCACATTAAATTAACCACACAGAAGCTCAATTCGGCAGTGAGTCTTTGAACTAATCATCACTTGTGCCTGAGGTGGAATTTAGTATATACAAAATACTGTCTGCAACAGTCATCTTTCACAAAGATACCTCTCAACCATACCTGATATCCCTGTTTACTTTTCAATGGAGGTGTGTGTACTTTTGCATGAACAATGGAGTGGTTGATGTCACTGAGATCGGTCACCCAAGGGTGCACGCACCCATACTGTTTGCAAGGGAGGTGGCTCCACCAGAAGCTGGTTGAAGGCTATAAGCAACAGAATAAGATTAAAGGCACTGTAACCTAATAGTTAAATTACTGGACCTGTGCTCAGGTATCTGGACAATTGATCTGCATATGAGTTCAAATCTCACCATGGCTGCTTGGCAAGTCAAATTCAAATAAATATGAAATATTAGTCATAGAGTAATAGAACATTGCAGCACAGAACCAGGCCCTTAGGCCCATCTAGTCAGTGACAAAAAATTATTCTGCTAGTCTCATTGACCTCCACCAGAAGTGTAGCCTCCATACCCTTCCCATCCATGTGTGTATCCAAATTTCTCTTAAATGTTGAAATCGAACCACATCCATCACTTCCACTGGCAGCTCGTTCCACAGTTGCACCACCCTCTGAGTAAAGAAGTTCTTCCTCAGGATCCCCTTAGATATGTCATCTTTTGTACTTAACCTATGACCCTTAGTTCCAGTATCACCCAACCTCAGTGTTCAAGGCCTGCTTGCATTTACTCTATATGTACTGCTCATAATGGTGTCAGATTACCAATACCCATCCGGTTGATTGATGTTCTTCAGGGAAGGAAGTCTGCCAGACTTAGTTGATCTGGTACAACCAACCACACTTCAATATAGCCAATGCACAACTGTCCTTTGAGATAACTAATCAGATTCAGATCAGTTGTACTCCTGGATGATAAGAATAGCAATACCATTGGTGGCAGATCCCATGGAAGTATAAATACCAGAACATTTCCAAAAGAATCATCTGAATTAATCTGTGAGAATTCATTCTATTCAGAACTAAACAGAATTCTGCAGAGTGGATGGATGATTTTGATTGAAACAAAAAAGTACATGGAGGTTTCCTCTAGTGGGGGAGTCTAGGACCAGAGGGTACAGCCTCAGAATACATCCCTTTAGAATAGAGTTGAGGATGTATTTCTTTATCCAAAGAGTGAGCGAATCTGTGGATTTATTGCCACAGATGGCAGTAGAGGCCAAATCATTGGGTATATTTAAAATGGAGGCTGATAGGTTCTCATCTAGTAAGGGCATCAGTGGTTAGGGGAGAAGGCAGGAAAATGGGGTTGACAGGGATAATAGATAGGCCAATATGAGATGGTGGAGGGAGCTTGACAGGGAGAAAGGCCTGATTCTGCTCCTATGTCTTATGGCCTTAGGGAACATTTGCATCTGTGAATGAAATTCCTATTTTAATTGAAGCGTTGAAATAAATAGGTAATAATCCTTGATTAGAATAGAAGAGAATACAAAATGACCGAACTCTGAATGCAAATGCAAACATTCCCCTTCATTACAACCTTTGGAGAGAATTCAGGGAATGAAATTGCTTTCTTTCTTAGATCAAATCATTTCTGTTTTCTTCCTGAAAACTGCTCATGCAAGCGCTTTGAACAAAATAAAATCAATGCTATTTTTGACAATCCCAATATGAGCCCATTGAATTACCTCATGTCGCATTGGTTGGTTCTACTATCACTTTGCTTTAATTTATAAAGAGATCCATAAACACTATTGTCAGGCTAGAAAGCAACAATAAAAAAAATATGAAGAATTGATTTTGTGTTTTCCCCTGCTGGGCTTAAAAATGGATTATTGGGGGAAATTACATACTGACTAACTGATTGTGATTAGTTATGCCACCCTTAATTACTGCTGCTCTTGAAATACACTCAGTCATTAGGAAGCCACACAACATAGAAGGCAATAAAAAGAACAAGTAATCAATCGAGATATTTACCATACTGTCATAATCTGTTACCATTTGGAAGATGATGAGACTATTGGTGATTGATTTTGAAGCAGGATTGATTCATTGTAATTACTGAAATAGAACAATGGATAATTGGCTAAATCCATCATTATTTCCCATAGTATGCAGACATTCAACGTAAGAGTACGTAGAAAAACATCTTCTTTATGCAGAATATATATTATTCTGAAAATATGCAAGTCTAGGTATTAGTGTTTGACTGCAGCTAACACACACCCAAATCATAGGTTTCCTCCCTTGCATTCATTTAGTGATTGTCTCAAATACTACCAATTTAATTTTAATTTTATCATTTTTCTAAAGGGGTCCAACTTTTATTCTAGCATCTTGGCTTCTGCCAACAAACCTAGCCCACACTTGTGCCTTCAAGTATTTCCATCAGCTTATCCAATGTCTATTTTGTTTTCTAATTTATTGCAGATTGATTTTTTAAATAAATAATATCGGTTCTTCTCAATTATGTTCCATTTGTTCAATTCCTTAACCCAGTGAAACAATTTAAAGCATTCAGAGAAATTTTATCGGTAATATTTGATATTGAAGCCCAAAAGGTGCTCACAGGTATCTTCCCTCTCATTGTGTTGAAATTTGACTTTTACCCTTTTGATGGCCTTTATTTTATTTCCATGTTTTAAATGGAAGCAAATTACATTATGATTACTACTCTCTGGATGTTCCTCCTACATTTAAATTATCCACCTGACCCAAGTGAAAACAGAGAATGTTGGAAACACTCACTGGGTCAGGCAGCATCTGTGCAGCTGATGTTTCAGGTGGAAGACCCTTCATTAAAATGGGAAGGAGTAAAACAAAATAATTTGATATTAAATTGCAAGGTGAGTGGAGGACAGATGGATAGGACAAAGGGAATATATCTGATTGTTGAAGCCGTTGTTTCCCTGGCCATAAGCTGTATATAAGGTCTGATCAAGACCATAAGACAAAGGAGCAGAAGTCGGCCATTTGGCCCATCGAGTCTGCTCCGCCTTTGCATCATGAGCTGATCCAATCTCCCTTTTAGTCTCATTCCCCCGCCTTCTTACCATAAACTTTGATGATCAATGGGTTGCTGAGAGCAGTTAGGAAGATTCACAATCAGGTTTATTATCACCAGCGAATGTTGTGAAATTTGTTGACTTTGCGGCAATGCAATATGTAACAAAATAAAGAAAAAAACTGTGCATTTCAGTAAGTTTATATATTAAATAATTAAGTGCAAAAATAGAAATTAAGTAGTGAAGTAGAGTTTATGGGCTCAATGTCCATTCAGAAATCAGATAGTAGAGGGGAAGAAACTGTTCCTGAATTGTTTCTGTACCTCCTTCCTGATGATAGCAATGAGAAGAGAGCATGTCCTGGGTAATGGTGATTGTTAATGGTGGACACCACATTTTTAAGGCACTGCTCCATGAAGATGTTTTGGATACTATGGAGAGACTAGTTCCTTTTTGTTGAAAAATTATGGCAGTTTCAGAGTGAGATCACAGAAAATGGGTTGCGAAATTCAATGCTGCATGAGACTGCCAGTCTGCAACATTCTGCACTTATAAAGATGAAAGGTTAAAGATTTGTAATATTTGTCATGGTACATCAAAACATTAAAAAAAGTGAAATGTGTTGCTTGTGTCAGGGATGCACTGCGGTCGGCCTACAAGTTTTGCCCTCTTTCTGGTGCCAACATAGCATGCTCATAACTTACTAAGCTATATGTCTTTGGAATGTGGGAGGAAAATGGAACATTGGCATCCAGAGGGTGTCCATGTGGTACTGTGCAGAAACTACAAACTCCTACAGACAGCGGCGGGAAATGAACGAAGACACTGACACTGTAATGCATTGATCTAACTGCTATGCTGCAGTGCCAAGTTTACATTTGGATGAAGTCCATTCAACATAATCTTGAAGAAGATTACCTCATCTTCCACTTGGGCATGTTTCAATCTCTGGACTCAATATCAAAAGCTGCAACTTCAGTAATTCATATTCTTTGTATCAGAACTGGACAGATAATCCAACTGCATGATATTGCCTGAACTCTTCTTGCTGAATCAGCACTGCATCATCTACTAGCCTCACCCTACCAAAGATATTCTCTTTGTGCTATTCATCATCCCCAAAATGTTTAACATCACTGCGAAAGTGGTGTTTGGAATTATCTTTGTTGTAAAATAGTTTCATTGGTTGCTATTAGGCAGACTTTTAAGTTGCACATATACCATGAAACATTCTTAGTAGTTTCTGGCAGTGGATCAGCAACTTGTGATCCTAATTTAGCAACATCAATGATAGCTGCATTCAGAATTTAGAGGCCTCACCATCCTTTTGTCTCAACATGATAACTTAATGAGTATCAACATTCAAAACACAAAGCTATTGCAGATGCATCATCATGGTTACTAGGGTATTCAAGTCTACAAGGCCCCCAACTGGCTGAGGAAAAGAGTGCTTGGATCTGAATTTGGTTTACCATTGTCACATGTACTGAGGTAAAATGAAAAGTTTATCTTGCATATTGTTCATGCAGATCAATTCATTATAACAGTGTGTTGACATAGTACAAGGTACACAGTAACCAGAATGCGGAAGAAAGAGCAACAGCTACTGAGAAGGCACAGTGGAGGTGAACAATAAGATGCAAGACCATAATGATGTAGATCGTGAGGACAAGAGTCCATCTTATTGTATTACCTCAAATGTTTTGTGTTCAAGATCTCAAACCAATGCTAAGCTCAAGGACAGCAGTAATGCTTATCCTTCTTCTGAGCTTCAGAGATATGGATAACTTACAGATGATACCTCAAAGCACTGATCCAGAGGCAGCAATGTTCCTTCATTATTTCTTTCAATTTCTCATTAAAGATTGGCCTATTGATGTCAATATGCCAGAGCATTATGCCCTGTATCACACTCAATCATTCCAGTACTTGGCCACACCATCCACATGCCTGATACAGGACTTTTGACCCAAACGCACCATTCAAGCTCTTGTGGAAGCAAGTAATTTCCAGCAATGCAGAGAAATCTCTTCAAGAATGCCCTGAAAGAAATCAATCTCACTAATTGTGGCCGGTTGGACTGGTAGGGAAGTATCTGGAAAAGCATTAAGCACTTCACGATACTCCAATGGGAACATATGATCGCAAAGCACAATCAACAGAAGGAACGCACAACATCCTGAACAATGTGTCTCATTAAATACTTCCTACCATACCCATGGCTCACTATTCCTCAGAACCCACAGATTGCAAATCATTCTCAAAAATCCCAGGGTTGTAGACTCATCTGCACCATGGAGGACAGCTTCAAGAGGCAAAGGCTCTAGAAGGTGGCATCCATCATTAAAGACCCTTATCATTCAGGACATGTCTTCTTCTCATTATTACCATCAGGAAGGAGGTACAGGAGCCTGAAGACCCACAATCAATGTTTTAGCAACAGCTTCTTTCCATCTGCCATCAGACTTCTGAATGGTCATTGAATCCATGAGAATTACTTCTTGACTTGTCTTTCTCAATACTTATTTATTTATCTATTTCTTTACTATTCCTTCTCTTGTTCACTTATTTATTGTACCTTACAGTATTTTTTTTATGTCTTACACTGTACTGCTTCCACAAAACAGCCAATTTCCTGAGATATATCAATAATAATAATAAACCTGAACCAGATTCCTGATTAAGATGAATAACATTACAGTATTTAAGAAAAATAAACAGGGTGAAAACAAAAGTCTTTTACCCTAGGAAGGAGATGCTAAAAAAACAAGGGCATAAGTTTAGGATCTAAAACAAAAGGTTTGAAAGGGACATCAATGGCAGCTTCTTGACACAAAGGACAATGATTGATGGGTATGAGCTGCCAGAAATAATGGTAAAAAAAAGGCACATTAGCAACTGGTAAAAGTCATCTAGACCAGTACAAGGATAAGGGAAGTATAGCGGACTATGATTCAGACACAGCTCATTGGGCAACATAGTTGGCATGGATGAGTTAGGCTGAACGCCTGTGTTCAGGCTGCATGACTCTATGATTCTAAGGTAACAAAAAGACTAGGAAATCAGCCAGAAATAGAAAATAGCTTGAATCTATAAACTAGCTGGATTTGTAAGCAACTAGCGTAAACTAAACTAGATTATTTAAGATTTCTTTCTTTTCTAAGTGCTGCTGTAGTTTCACCTCTTCTACTCTATGAAAAAGTGTAGATGAACCGCCATTTCTATCCACAATGTAAGCAGCGGCCAGTATTACCCTCAAGCAAGGTAAAAACCCTTGGACTGTTTCATCAAGCATGTCTGGCACAGTGGCCAGGATTACCCAGTGGCCACCTGTTCCCACACCAGCGTGTCAGTCCACAATGACACCCTATTAAGGGTGGAGGAGCAATACCTCAAATTCAGCCTGGGTAGCCTCCAACCTGATGTCATCAAAACTGATTAATCTAGCTTCTGGTAACCACTCCCCTTTGTTTTTCTTATTTTTTTCATCTTCACCCCAATTTATTTTCCCCTCATTCTGGTGGCCCTCTCTCCATTGTCTTCCCCTTTCCACCCTCACAATCAGTCTATCATTTCACTTTCGTTTATCACCTCCTTCTCTTGATTCCATGGGCTACTGTCCTCTCCTGTCAGATTCCTTGTCCTTTAGCCCTTTGCCCCTTCCACCAATCACCTCCAAGACTCTCACATAGTTCCCTCTCATCCCTACACCACCCATCTCCCTTCCTCCTTCCCCTACCATTTTTCCTGACCTCTACCACCTCAGTCTCAACCTGAAATGTTAACATTTCCCTCAACAGATACTGCCTGACCTGCTGAATTCCGTCAGTGTTTTGTGTGTGCTGTGGTGAAAGCCCATGATGCTCTGTGCAAGGATTCCAGTCACCTACAAGCAGCTGAAGTACTTGGACCAGACTGAATAATGTGCATGATTCTGGTTTTAGTCTATCTGTAAAACAGAAAAAATGAAATGCTGAATGTCAATAATGATCACAGGTAACAGAATACATTGGACGGCTGAGTTATGATAATTCAAGTTATGAGGTGCCACAAGAATTTTTCAATGAAGCATCATAATGTTACAAATATGGTTGTCATTAGTGAAGCATGCTAATTAAAGTCGATTATGTGTTTTACTATTGTAATCATATTACACCTAGGAGCAGTATTTTATTCTTTTTATTGCTGTTAGACATTATAATACAAAGTCTCAGCTCGTGTGCATACCAGTGAAAGCACATACAGAGGACTGAGCTTCAAAATATATCAAATAACAAGCGATTATCTAATTAAAGCATACAAAATCTTCAGAGGGCATTGAGGACATCTTCTAAAGGTGATGCCTCAAAAAGGTGGCATTTATAATTAAAGACTCCTATCAACCAGGACATAAGACCATGTCCATAAGTCATAAGAGCAGAATTAGGCCATTCAGTCCATCGAGTCTGCTCCGCCATTCCATCATGGCCGATCCTGGATCCCAATCCACCCCATACACCTACATTCTTGCCAAACATTGTGACAAGTAAGGGTCCCAATAGTGACCTCTGAGGAACATCACTTGTCACCAGCAGCCAACCAGCAAATGACCCCCCTTTATTCCCACTTGCTGCTTCCTGTATTGTCAGAACCTTTCCTGTAACACCAATGGGTTTTTATCTTGTTAAGCAGCCTCATGTGTAGCACCTTATCAAATGCCTTCTGAAATTCCAAGTAAATGACACCCACTACCTCTCCTTTGTCCACCCTGCTTCGTATTTCCTCAAAGAACTCTAGCAGATTTGTCAGGCAAGATTTCCCTTTACAGAAACCATGCTGTCTTTGATATTTCATCATTAGTCTCCAAGTACCCCGGAACCTATCCTTTGCCACTTTCCCAACCACTGAGTTTGGACTAACTGGCCTATAATTTCTTTTCTTTTGCTTTCCTCACTTCTTATAAAGTACGGTGACATTTGCAATTTTTCAGTTCTCTGGAATCATGCCAGAATCAAATGATTCTTGAAAGATTATGACCAATGCAACCTCTCTCAGGACTCTGGGATGCAGTCCATCTGGTCCAGGTGATTTATCCAGCTTAAGAACTTTGAGTTTGCCAAGCATTTTTCCCTTTGTAATAGCAATGACACTCACCCCTGCTCCATAACACTCACAGACACTGCTAGTGTCTTCCTCATTGAAGACTGATGCAAAGTAGCCATTAGGTTCATCTGCCATTTTTTCGTCCCACATTACTGCCTCACCAGCATCATTTTCAATATCAACTCTCATCTTCCTTTTACTCTTCATATAACTAAAAAAACTTATTACATCCTGGTTTGTATTGGGTAGTTCACCCTCATATTTCATCACTTTCCCTTCTTATAGATTTTTTAGTTGCCTTTTGTTGGGTTTTAAAAGCCTTCCAAACCTTCAACTTTCTACTCACTTTTTTCTACCTTATATGCCCTTTCCTTGGCTTTTATGCAGTCCTTAACTTCCTTTGTCAGCCAAAGTTGCCTACCCCTGCCATTTGAGAACTTCTTCTGTGGGACATATCTAAGCTGTGCCTTGTGAACTACTCCCAGAAACTTAGCCATCCCTGCTCTGCTGTCATCCCAGTCAGTATCCTCCTCCAATCTACCTCTCTTATGCCTCTGTAACGCCCTTTCCATTGTGATATTGATACATGAGGCTTAAGCTTCTCCCTCTCAAAACATGCCCTCTTCTCACTGCTACTTTCAGGGAGGAGGTACAGGAGCCTGAAGACACATACTCAACATTTTAGGAACAGTTTCTTCCCATCCACCATCAGATTTCCTAATGAACACTACCTTAGTGTATTTTTTCTGTTGTTTGCTCTCATTTTCCACTACTAATTTAATTTAATATTTTATATATACACAGACACAGTGGATTCCTGTTAATTGGGACATATTGTGATCAGTATATTTTAACCCAATTAGCCAAAGTTTCATATAAATAATTAAAAAGGTATAAAAATCACAAAAAATTACCATTTAACAAATTATGGATTCAAATGAAATACAGAACATATTAGAATGCTACAAATGCGATTACAGTATTAGTTTCTGATATTTATAGACAGAGGAATTAATTTGGTGCATGCTGCCATGTTCTTCTAATTGATTGTAAATGAACAAAATCAGCGCTAACACCTAGTGCAGATAATGGACTGACTTCATTCAATGCAATCTCCAAATCTTCATTTTCATTGCAACATTCAAGATAATTGCCAATCCCCTCAAATTCTTCTGAAACTTCTGAAATGCCCGCTTCGCTGCCGCTGTTACTGTGTGGTCCGGAACCTCTGGAGGAGAAAGCCTCCAAGACCTTGGCTTTGCTTGTTTTGGCGTCTGGGACGAGGTCGAAGGCGCTCGGCAGAAGATGGTGCTCGGGAGGCTGTATCAAAGGCTCAAAATTTTTGGACGGACTCAGAGTCTGCTGTTGTCAGGTGCTGCCAAGGCATTGTCAGTGCCTGGAAGTTTATGGCAAGCAGAGTTCTCCCGTTTGCTGCCTGATATCAGGACAATTGGAGTCGATCGGGACTTGAGATTTTTAAACCGCGTCCATGGTCTGCGTCTATCGAATTACGGTATTGTTTTGCACTGCTGTATCTATATGCTATAATTATGTGGTTTTGTCACTGTAAGTCATGGTTTGTCCTCTTTTTAATTTTGTGATATCACTCCGGAGGAACATTGTATCATTTCTTAATGCATGCATACATTTCTAAATGACAATAAACAAGGACTGAGTGCCCCCATAATCTAATCTAAATTCTTTATCATTCCTAACTTGTTGAAAGAGTGAAATGTTTCTGGCATCTCCAAGCCTGAATGCTTGAAACCACAGTGAACAAAACAGTTCTCAGTTGTCTCAATGCTTACTTATTGCCAACTATCTGTGGCAAAAATCAATGCTTTTTGAACACAAGCACATGCCACTGATGCTATTTAAAAACTATTTGCTCTAACCACCGTGTAGTGACTAACAACCAAGCAAATGCACACATTTGGCAACATTTGGAAACTATTTGGCAACAGGCTCAATTTCCAAAGAAGTGGTATAGTGTCCCAATTAAACAAAGGGAATACTGGTTATTTTCTCAATTTTTGCTGCCCCGATTCACCAATGGCCCAATATTTATTTCTTATTGCATTTTTTAATTATTATGTATTGCACTGTACTGCTACTGCAAAGCAACAAACTTCATGACAAATGTCAATGATATTAAACCTGATTCTGAATTTGATGTTGAAATGTTTCCACTAGTGGGAGAATTTCAAATCAGGGGAGATAGCGACAAGATCAGGGGATGGGCATTTAAAATGGAGATGCGTAGAAACTTCCTGCAGAGAGTGATGAGTCTCTGGAATTATCTTCCCAAGAGAGTTATGAAGGCTAGTTGGTAAATTTTGAAAGATTAGCAAAATCAAGGCACAGAAGAAATGAGGTGTGGAACAGATGAGCCATGATCTGATTGAATGGGGGAGCAGGCTTAAGGGACTGTGTGACCTACTCCAGTTCCTCTTTCCTTATGTTCTTATATTCTAATATAATACACTAACAAGTTAACCTCTGTCTTATTTTAAAGATGTTTATCTGATTCTTGTGTGAATGCATGCGTTTACCTTATTCAGATGTGAAAATCAAATGATTCACATCACAAAGCTTATGTCCTAGTTTAAGAAAAAATGCAATGATCAAGAATGTTAAGCTCCCAGTTCTCACCAAATGTAAATCTTTGAAGGAGTTTTTAAAAATATTGTTACCATAGTTATTCATGCTGCTCCTCACTTATTGTGCTTGATGTATAAAACAATATAATCAAAATATTCAATCTTGACACCGATACTTCGGAAACATCCGTTTTCTTTTCCTGGTTTTGTCCTTCATTGGCTTTTCAGCTTGTCTCTTCTGCAGAAGTGACCCCTAAATTTTCATAGGATGTTTTCCTGAACTTTTGCCATTTAAGATTCTTAGGTATGCACATAAGTGAAAGTAAAATGGAAGGCTATATGGGAGGGAAAGGTGAGATTGATTTAGAGTAGGTTAAAAGCTCGGCACAACATTATGGGCTGACAGGCCTGAACTGTACTGTCCTGTTCTCTGTTCGATGTTCGACGGTTGGTGGAAACAACTGAAGCTGAAGAACTCAGTGGTGTTAACTTTTGTTGTGTCTGTGCACAACTACGTATCAATTAAATAAAAGCATGCATACAGGAGATGGCTTTAAATGGTGTATTCACATAGCAGAGAGAGCAATGTGCATGTGTAGACAACAGCGTATGTGCAGACAACAGATCAGTACGTAGTGCGGTGGGGGGGGGGGGGTCATTGCTGTAAAAGAAATAGATCCGTACATTACACTTCCTTCACCTTTAGAATAATGCAAAATAAGACTGTATATGTACAAAACATTTAATTTCCCTTTCATAAACCCATATTCCAAATAAGCACGTTTTCATAGTTAGAGTCCATAACTAACTTGAAGATTTAGTCTTTTGGGTGGTGCTCTGTTTCTTTTAGGATAGCACCTCTGGACCTGTGGAGTGGCATCAGGTTTAGCAGGTGACTTGTCTATGATAACGTTCTCATCATGCCAATGGACCTGTGGAGTGGCATCAGGTTTGGTAAGTGTCTTGCTAAGACAATGTTCTTGGTTTCCGCTGTCACGTTGCTGTCAGTGATATCATCAGTGAGAGGTAAGTCCAGTGGCTATAATGTGTCCATCTGGTTGGATGCAATTGACTCAGGTTATTTCTTTGGTTCAATATCCAGAATCTGGTCCACATGACATCTCCATGTCTGATCTCCAACATCCACTGTGCACATCAGTCACCCAATTCTTGTAGCTATCCTACTTGGAGTCCACTTGCATTCTCCGTAATCATGCACCAGTACTTCGTGTCCAATCTTGAAGCTCCTTGCTGCTTCACTTGGCAACTGGCTGAACTGTTTATTCTGCAGTTCCATCCATAGATGTGGTTTCAGCAAGTCTATGGGAGAGCTCAGATTCCTGTTCATGAACAGCTTTGCAGGTGTTTGATTTGTCGTTGCACAAACAGAGTTCCGATATTCAAAAAGGAAGTTGTCCACCTTCTGTTGGAGAGGAATGTCCTCCTTGAGCATTGCTTTAATAGACTTCTTGAAGGTTTAGATAAACCTTTCATCTAACCCATTTATTCCTGGGTGGTGAGGAGCTGACTTGATACGTCTTATGCCATTTTCTTCATGAACAGTCGGAATTCTTCTGACAAGTATCGTGGTCTATTGTCACTCACAGATTGTTCTGGTAAGCCGTTTCTGGCAAAGGTAGTCCTCTGAGTGAAGACAGTCTTTGTTAGAAACATAGAAAACTTACAGCACAATACAAGTCCTTCAGCCCAAAAGCTGTGCCGAACATGTCCCTACCTTACAACTACCTAGGCTTTACTCATAACCTTCTATTTTTCTAAGCTCCATGTAGCCATCCAGGAGTCTCTTAAAAGACCCTATCGCTTTCGCCTCCACCACCACCGCCAGCAGCCCATTCCACACACTCACCACTCTCTGTGTAAAAAATTTACCCCTGACATCTCCTCTGTACCTACTTCCAAGCACCTTAAATTAAAAAAAAATAAATTACAAAAAAAAACTATGCACTCTTGTGTTAGCCTTTTCAACCCTGGGGGAAAGCCTCTGACTATCCACACAATCAATGTCTCTCATTATCTTGTACACCTCTATCAGGTCACCTCTCATCCTCTGTTGCTCCAAGGTGAAAAGGCCGAGTTCACTCAACCTATTCTCATAAGGCATGCTCCCTAATCCAGGCAACATCCTTGTAAATACCTTGTTTAGGTATTTTTCTTCATTGGAATAACCTCCGGCCACTTTGAGTGAGCATCCACAGCATTCAGAAACATGGAGTCCATGAATGGCCTAGCAAAGTCAATATGTACTCTTTGCCATGGTGACAATGGCCACTCCCACAGGTGTAATGGTGCCTGTGGGGGTGCATTTTGAACTTTTTGGCATCCCAAACAGCTTTTGGCCAAGTCTTCAATCTATTTATCTGTTCCCGGTCACTACACATAACTCTGAGTGAGACTCTTCATCTTGACTGTACCCATGTGTCCTTCATGCAGATTTTCTAACTTCAGATTTTCTTCTTCAGTTGCCAATAGTGGAAGACGTGCAAGCCATCCATATTGGTGTTTGTTTTTTGGTACCCTTGAACTCTATGTCATAACAGGGCTCCTAGGAATATTGCCCAACATTGCAACCGAGGAGTGGTCATCACTAGAATTCCCTTCCTGGTATTGAAAAGGGGCACAAGGGGCTGGTGACCTGTCACTAATGTAAACTTTTGTCTGTAGAGGTAGTGGTGAAACTTCTTTACTCCCCATATTAGACTAAGGGCCTCTGGGTCAATCTGTGCATAATTGTGTTTTGTGCTTGTCAGTGACCTAGAAGTGAACACAATCAGGTGTTCAGATCATCTTTCATAGTGTGTGACAAAATGGCTTCAATGCCATTAGGAAAGGCATCGCATGCCAATCTGATGGGCAGGGATGGGTGATAGTGGGTGAGTGGTTCATCGGATGTTATTAGTCTCTTTGTCTCCTTGAAAGCTTTTTCAAGTGCCTGTAACACTGTTTCACTCTTCTCTAGTGACTCACATAAGCCAAGCTTATCAATGACGTGTCCACAACATGAGATTTAATTGTTGAAAAACTCGTATTTCTCTCTCTTTGCACACAGACCATACTCACTCAGCCTGGAGGTGCTCTTCATCACTTTTGCCAGTCTCAATGATGTTATCGAGGTGACATTGTGTACCTGGCCAATCTTGGAGCACTTGGTCCATTGCTCTTTGTCAACTTGCTGGAGATGACGTGACACCAAAGATGAGACGATTATACTGGAACAGTCCCTTGTGAGTTTTGATTGTGAGAAACTGCCTGCTTGACTCCTTAATCTCCACTTGCAGATAGGGCTGTGACAGGTCATTCTTTGAAAACCTCTCACCACCAGCCAAAAATGAAATAAATGTCTTTTATTGTGGCAGAAGATACTGCACAGTAAGCAGCACCGGTTGATACACACAAGATGCTCACCTTGAAATCTCCACGCATGCGAATGGCTCCCACCTTCCCTTTCTTGATCACCGTGACAACGGGCATGGCCGAACCTCAGAGAGATTTCCAGATGCCTCCAAGCTCTGCAGTTCAGTATCCACTTTAGGCTGAAGTACATAAGGCACTGGAAACTTGGTGTTGCTGTTTCATCTTATTCAATTCTGCCTTTTATGCCTTTGAGTTAACAATCCCCTTCTGAAACACCTTCTCATTGGCATTAAGCAGTTGTGTCCGTCTCTGATTAGTGCTACCATTTTGATGGCATTGCTGTTGATACCACACTAATATCTTTGACTGAGAGTCACTCTAGTTGGAGTTTTCTTAACCATTTACGCCTAAAAAGTTATGTCCATTTATGCCCCTCTACTTTTCAATACATAAAACTGCAAGTGCTGAATTTAGTCCCCATATATCACCTTCGCTTTCAAGTTTGCCTTTGGGAGACACTTTTTCACCTGTGTAGGTCCTTAGCATCACTAAGGTCTTCACTAATGGTATTTTAGAAAACAGTCCATTTTAGAAAACTTCAGCCTCTAGAAATATAGACAAAGCTGACCCTGTACCTCTTTCCATTTTCAGTTTTACACCAGACACATCTATTGTGATCTGTATTCTATTGTGATTTCCTTCAGTTATACTATGGAGGCATGAATGTTCACTTTTGTCAGACTTTACATTGTCTGGTTCTGTTTTACGTTCAGTAATTTTATGTATTTGCTTTTTTTTGTGTTTGAGACTTTTTACTCAGTTGTGCTTTTTGTCTGCCTTGGAGGCTTTCTTTATGTGACCTTGTCTGTGACCCATTCTGGAGACTTTTTATTTGAACCAACAAGTCATTAGCAACATTGGAGAATTTGCTACATCGATGACACTTTTAGCTTTTTTGCACCAGTCAGGGACATCTTGTGCATCTGACATTCTGACTCCTTTTCTGCAGTTCTCATGCATCCTTTGCTGCAGTATAGAACAATATAGCAATGGTCAACATCCATTATAAGATTAGGTCTCTTTTTGCCAGTAGTCTCACTTAAGTGCTTTGACTATGTATGCCACATATAAACCTGTCCCTTAATGCATCAGAAAGTCCATCTCTAAAGTCACAACACTGGGAAAGTTTGCACAGTTCTGCAATGTATTCAGAAAGGCTTTCATCTTGGTTCCTTTTGTAAAATCTAAGTCTCTCAGCCATTGCAAGTGGTTTAGGGCTCAAGTAAAATTGTAACAATTTTATTGAACGTCTTGTTTGCTGGCTTTGCAGGGGCTACTAAGTTGCCTAAGACACTGTACGTTCTTGGGCCCATTAAGGTAAGAAGTGTAGGGGCTCCTCCACATCATTCGTGTTACAATACAGTTCAACCCACTTGATGTATGACTCCAAGTCTTCATTAGTGCTATCAAATTCGTCAACTTTCCCAACTGAAGCCATCACCATGCTATTTTCACTTTAGGGTTAGGGTTAACGTAACCCTATTTTCACTTTAAATTCAGAGCATTTTTCACTGTTGCTTTGCACTGTACTCATGCCTTTGTTAGCGTTCGTGATGGTCTTCTCCGCGCCGTTTAGCACTCCCTGCTTTGTCCCTAATCGTGCTGTAACCGTCAGTGCAGTTCGTGAAATTCTCTGACATTCAGGTTCATACTTGTTGCCAATTTGTTCTGTCTGTGCACAACTACTTATCAATTAAATAGAAGCACACACGCGGGGGATGGCTTTAACTGGTGTATTCACACCACAGCAAGAGAGAGGGAGAGAGAGAACAATGCACATGTGTAGACAACAGTACATGTACATACAATAGATCAATACGTAGTGATGGGGGGGGGGGTCACTGCTCGTAAAGAAATAGATACATACTAGTCATATTAACAAAATATCAATGGCTTCTTTATTAGGTACACCTGGGCACCTGCTCGTGAATACAAATATCTAATAATTGAATTGACTTTATTTCCTCCATCCTTCACATACATGAGGAGTACAAATCTTTATACTATGTCTCCATCTAAACGTGCAATGTGCAATCATAGTAATTTGTAACAAATAGATTGGTGTAATAAGGCAATAATGTGGCAGCAATTCAATGCATCAAAGCAAGTAGATATGGCCAAGAGTTGTTACTCATTGGAATGGGGAAGAAATCAGGAAGAATAAGGGTGATAAGTATCTCAGAAGCTCTGACTTCCTGGGATTTTCACCCACCATAGTCTCAATGGTGCAGTAAGTGGAGCTACAACACACAGGTTGAACCACATCATCAAATTCACTGATGACACGACCGTGCTGGGTCTCATCAGCAAGAACGACGTGTCAGCATACAGAGAGGAGGTGCAGCAGCTAACAGACTGGTGCAGAGCCAACAACCTGTCTCTGAATGTGAACAAAACAAATGAGATGGTTGTTGACTTCAGGAGAGCACGGAGCAACCACTCCCTGCTGAACATCAGCTCCTCGGTAGAGATTGTAAAGAGCACCAAATTTCTTGGTATTCACCTGACGGAGAATCTCACCTGGTCCCTCAACACCATCTCCATAGCAAAGAAAGCCCAGCAGCGTCTCTACTTCCTGCGAAGGCTGAGGAAATTCCATCTCCCACCCCCATCCTCATCACATTCTACAGGGGTTGTATTGAGAGCATCCTGAGCAGCTGCATCACTGCCTGGTTCGGAAATTGCACCATCTCGGATCACGAGACCCTGCAGCAGATAGTGAGGTGAGCTAAGAAGATCATCGGGGTCTTTCTTCCCACCATCCCGGACATTTACACTATTCACTGCATCCACAAAGGAAACAGCTTTATGAAGGATCCCATGTACCCCTCATACAAACTCTTCTCCCTCCTGCTGTCTGGGAAAAGGCTCCGAAGCATTCAGGCTCTCATGACCAGACTATGTAACAGTATCTTCCACCAAGCTATCAGACTCCTCAATACCCAGAGTCTGGACTGACATCTTGCTCTATTGTCCTGTTTATTATTTATTGTAATTGCTGCACTATTTTTGTGCACTTTATGCAGTCCTGGGTAGGTCTGTAGTCTAGTGTAGTTTTTTTTCTGTGTTGTTTTTTACGTAGTTCAGTCTAGTTTTTGTACTGTGTCATGTAACACCATGGTACTGAAAAACATTGTCTCATTTTTACTATGTACTGTACCAGCAGTTATGGTCAAAATTACTATAAAAAGTGAATTGACTTGACTTGACTTAACTTAAAAAACATCCAGTGAGTGGCAGTTCTGTGGATGAAAATACCTTGTTAATGAGAGAGGTCAGAGGAGAATAGCCAGACTGTCTCAGGTGGAAAGGAAGGCAACAGTAGTTCAAATAACTGTGTGTTCCAGCGGCAGTGTGCAGAAGAGCATCTCTGATGGCACAACACATTGAACATTGAAGTAGATGGTCTACAGCAGCAGTCCACCAAGACCATACACTTGGTGGCCATTTTACTACGTACAGAAGGTAACTAATAAAGTAGCCACTGAATATACAGTCTGTGCACAGTGTACGCTTTCTCTGAGAACTGTTAGAGTTTGACACAGTATTTGTTTCTGTGCTATTGTATCATGTTCTAATTAACACCATACTGTTTTGATATGGATAGCACGGAACGGGTGGCAATGAATGTTACATGATAGAAACTCTAAAAATAGTTTTTCTTTGGCATTAGCACTCAAGCACCTCCCATAGAAACAGCAGGTTTTAAATCTGTCTATCAATGTGTCTGTCACCCAGAGTTTCACTGACTAGGACGAGTGGTTCATTCTGACACAGATCAGAAAAAGTGTAGACCAGGTGCCTACTCTTACTTGTCAGACAGCAACAGTGAGAGTGATGACAGAAACCCCAAATAAATACATCTTGATGAAAATAATTGAGTGTGTTGGTTGTTAATGCAAATGATACATTTCACTGTATGTTTCCAAGTACACGTGACAAATAAATTTGGATCTTGAATCTTGAATAACGTAAGGAGATAATTGAAGTAATCAGTAAAACTCCCAGTCTCGATGATGCCAGCAGGTGGAAGCAAGGTGAACTGCAAACTTTTCTATCTGTTCAATAATACTTAAGCCTTTTCAGTTTTTACAAGTCGCAGGTCAGAGGTGTGAAAGAACATTCTTAGATGGCTGAATGACAACTCTGACAATCCTTACAATCTTTGACACAACCCAGGATAAAACAGCCTGCTTAACTGACATCTATTACTCCAATCTAATCTTCCATCCATACTCTCCACTGTGGCTGCATGGAGACATTCTGCAAAATGTACTGGCATGTCTTCTTCAATGGTACATCCCACATCATGATCTTACCCAGCTAGAAAGGCAAAGATAGTAGACATGTAAAAATGACATGTTCTGCTTCATGTCACATTCCATCCTGAGCTAAAAATATACCACTGTCTCTTCCTTGCTCTTAGGTACTGGTTTTGCACTGTCAGGAAGTGAGTTACTTGAGATTGAAATGCCAAGCCAACAAAACCTATTTGCTTCAACGCAAGAGCTGAAGCAGTTTACAAATGCTCCCCCACTGTCATTTTCTCAAGGGAAATTAGAGAGATAGTCAATAAATGCCCCCTCCTTTTTTTCCTTTCTTCCATGCTTCATCACTCTCCTCTCCTATCTGATACCTTCTTCCTAAACACGAGAAAATCTGCTGATACTGGAAATCCAAAGCAAGGCACACAAATTGCTGGAGGAACTCAGCACACCAGGCAGCATCAATGGAAACGAGTAAACAGTTGACGTTTCGGGTTGAATCCCGATGAAGTGTTTTGGTGCAAAACATTGACGGCTTACTCTTTTTCACGGATGCTACCTAGCCTGCTGAGTTCCTCCAGCATTTTGTGTGTGCTACCTTCCTCTTCAACCTTTTACCTCTTCCACGGGTCACTTTCCAGCTTCTGACTCTATCCCCAACCCCCACCCACACATCTTTGCCCTCACCTATATCCTTCCCGTCCCCCCAGTACTGAAAAGGGGACTAGGCCTGAAGCGTTGACTGTTTATCTCCCTCAGTAGGTGCTGCCTAGCCTGCTGAGTTCCTCCAGCATGTTGTGTGTGTTGCAAAAAATGCTCTGTTTACCAAAGAGTGACACCTACATCCTGTAACAAAAAAGGATTAAAAAAAGCAGTTTCCAGCAAAGTAAAAAATTCTTCTAAATATAACTTTATTATAGCTATTTGCCCCATTAAATTTACTTCTCCCTTTCTTTCAGATGGCAATGCTGGATGCTGCATTTGTGTATACTGTGTGCTAAGAGATTGTAGTGTTGGAGGACTGGATGTACAGTATAATATTATCATATCATTATCACCCTGTTTAAACATGCTTCCCATTTAGTTTCCACAGCTTCTCCCCCTGGGATACCAAAGCCGGTCAGAATCTGACACAATGGGTATGAGACCCAGCAATGCCTGGGAAACAGGGAAAACTGTGGCTTGAGATTCAGATTTTTAAGTCAAAGTCCAGCGTCATGCCCATGCACAAAAATAATTCCTCGTACCCTGAAGTGAATGCTTTAGATATTCACTCAGCTTCCCATTGCCTGCAATGGGCTTTTACCCAGCTCTCCTTGTCCTGAAGTATACTGCAATTTTTCTAATGTAACAGGGTTATTAGACATAACATCAGGAGTTAATATTATAATATCATGTAAAGGCACTCTCAGCTGAGCCCACTTGAGTTTTCTTTCTCTGGAATTTTTCCACGTCATTTTCAGCAGATCAACATATTTCTGTGAAGGGGTTCTCAACTGTTTTTATGCCACGGACTCCTACCGTTAACTGAGGGGTCAGTGGACCCCAGGTTGGGAACCCCTGCCATTGATGCTATTCTCCATCACAAGCTTACCACCCATTCAATTTGAAATAGAGCGTAAAGAGAGGACAATTGATTCTAAATAATTCTGATTGTATCTCTGCTCTCTGCCTATCAGTTCTACTTTCCTTCACTTCCTCTCATGCACATAAATACTCACAAATATGTATCATAACTAACTTTCCTATTCAAAAAGCAGACTTACATTTACACTCAGAGGCCAAGTTATTACATATAACCGCAACAACAAAAGAAGCCACTGAGTGTATGCTCATGGCTTTCTGCTGCTGCAGCCCATCCACTTCAAGGATCAACATGTTGTGCATTCAGAGATGCTCTTCTGCACACCACTGTTGTAACACATGGTTACTTGAGACCCTGTCACCTTCCAGTCAGGTCATTCTCCTCTGACCTCGCTCATGAACCAAAGAACTGCCACTCACCCACTCACTAGAAGTTTTGTTTTTGTTTTTTGCATCATTCTCTGTAAACTTTAGAGACTGTTGTGAGTGAAAATTCTGGTGGATCAGCAGTTTTTGAGAAACTTAAACCACTCCATCTGGCACCAATAATCATTCCACGATCAAAGTCACTTGGATCACATTTCTTCCCCATTCTGAATTTTGGTCTGAACAACAAATGAACCTCTTGACCACGTCTGCATGCTCTTATGCATTGAGTTGCTGCCACATGATTGGCTGATTAGATATTTGCATTAATGAGCAGGTGCACAGTGGATACGACTGAGTGTACAAAGCAGCTTTCCAAAAGTGACAGATTCATTCTTCAGCAGTCAGGAGTGCAAAAGATCGCCCTGCATTTGCCTGGACATGTTCAGCTAGAACACTAGAGTCATACAGAGAAATTCACCATGGAAACAAGCCTTTCATCCTACTGAGTGCAGGCAGCCCATTTACATGAACTCTCTCCATATTCCTATCAACTACCCTCACTTGTCTACACATGAGGGTGAATTATAGTGGCCAATAAATCTACTAACCAGTATGGCTTTGGCATGGGAGAGGAAGCCCATGCACACACAGGCAAGTCATGCAAACTCCACACAGACAGAGCCTGAGGTCAGAATTGAAGCTGAGGCTCTGGCTGTTGAGGCAGTGACCTTACTTGCTGTACCACTGAAGTGCTTGAGAAGCTTAGCACCATCTGGGACAGACCATCCACTTTGCTGGCATCTCATCCATCCCAAAATATCTTACAGCCAATGCAATATTTTTGCAGTGCGTGATTGATCCTGACTGATTAGTGTTATGAATATGTGGACAGCAATCTCCCTCAAACAGCTAATTGATAGCGATGCAGGATTTCAACATGAAATGTTAACAATTCATTTCCTCCCAGGATTATTGCTCAACCTGCTGAGTTCCTCCGACCGAATGTTTAATCCAAATTCCAGTATCTGCAACTTCTTGTGTCTCCAGCTAAATGACAAAGACCAGATAGTCTACTTTTAGTGATATTTATTGAAGAATAAATATTGGTCAGAATACTGGGAAAACTTCACATCAAAGCAGTACCACCTGATCCTTTCAGTCCAATTGAGATTCAAGCTTCTCAGGTAAAAGAACTTATGGACCAAGTAGCAAAGAAGTTAACACAAGACCAGAAAACAACTTCAACTTTAATTTATTGATGACTGAACATATGAAGTGTAACTGTAAGTATTTTGCCCAAAGCAGTTCAACACGTCACACAATAGTAATAGCAAAGTCGAACTTATTAATCATTCTTTCTGAATTGTCCACTTTTAGCAATGCTAACATTTATTTTACAACCCTGATTGTTCCCAAACATGGGAGATTGTTAAAAGTGAACCAATGAGGATTGTTAAAAGTGAACCATATATGGCATGGAACAGTTCTGCTGACCTCCAAAATCAATTTAACCCTTTTCTCCAAGATCAATTTAACTCTTCCCTCCTACATAGTGCTCAAATTTTCTTTCAGTCATGAGCCCATTTAAAAGTTTCTTTAGTGTCTCAAATGTATCGTCTTGTACCAGCACCCTTGACAGGCTGTTCCATTAACTTTCCACTCTCTTTGTAAAGAAAACCTACCTTTGACATACCTTAAAAATATGTTGTCTCGTATTAGCGATTGCCCCTTCCCCAGGAAAAAGACTTGGCTGCCCACTTTATCAATGCCTCTTATCATCTTATACACCTCAATCTAGTCTCCTTTCATCCTTTTGTCATAAGAGGGGCGTTGGGAATGGACCCAAAAGCAAGACACAGACACTGACTACCAGGAACAGGACCAGGTGTGAGAAGGAAGCAAGGGAAGAGAGGAAGAAAGGACGCTGGGCATGACACAGGCCCTGGATGAGACAAGGATTCTGGGCCTGGGCTAGGGCCTGACAAGGATAGGGAACCAGGATATGGAACTGGGGACTAGGAGCCTGGGCTGGGACTCCTAGCCAGAGACTGGACAAGGATCCAGAACATGGTTCTTGACTTGGGCTCGGACTCCGGAACCCAGCACGGACAAGATGTGGCTACAGGATGAGGAGAGGCACAGGGCTGGATATGAGACTCCTGGATGGGACAAGGGAACCTCAGCACAGGACGAGGGAATCTCAGCGCCGGGCTGGGCAAGGTACTCCTGTGCTGGGTGAGGCACATGGACAAGATGAAAACACAGAGCCTTGGTCGAGGGAGAAACAGGAACATGGAACACCGAGCCGGGGCCCCTCCTTGGGTACAGGACTTGGGGCCGGGACTCATTACTCAGAATGTTGAACACAACGAGACAGTTCCCATCGCCAGGTAGAGGCAAAACAGCCGGACTTTCCTAGCGAAGGCGTGGACACAGACAGACAATTCCAAACACAGTGAGGCTCCAGGCAGGAAGGTGAAGGGAAGGGATGCAGACAAGGGGTTTGGACAGGAACAATCCAGCAGCCAGAGGCTGAATCCTGAAGCTATTTATGAGGACATCCCAAACAAGAATCAGCTGCCTCAACAGAAACTGGGGAAACCCAGAAAACCTGGAATAAGGAATATAGACCGGACTGTGAACCAGAATGTGGATTTCATGGACTGGACCATGACACCTTTGCTCAAAAGAGAATGACCCACATCAAAAATGGATGGTAGATTTCCGACTTCAAAGGATATTTTTGTTAGCTCTGAGCAGTGATCTTCCAATATTTATGAAGGCCATCGCTAAAAACAAAACTCCTTTTCTTGAGCTTCTGCTGATGGTTCTTACAGCCCTGAAAGCATTGTTCAAGCAGAGTTTGGAAACGGAATATCTTCCTGGCTTCTTAACAAAAATACTAGGCAGAACAGAAACTGTGGATTTCAAGATTGTTCATCATCATTCTTCCAGTGAGAAGGAGATCAAAATAATTCTTACTCCAGATCCAATGTAGCATAGTAAACATAATATGAATAAAGAACACCATATATTTAAAATCAATCTCATTAAAACAATGTATAAGTACCTTATATAGACAGACTGATTGTATGCACATAAAGTGAAGGAGGGTGCTGTGGATGTAGTGGTGTTGGTGGGGTGGGTTAGTGGATGGAGGTGTTGATCAGCCAGCAGCTTGGGGGATGTAACTGTTTTGATTCCTGCGGTCCTGACGTGGAAGCTGTGTAGCCTCTTCCTTGATGGGAGTGGGACAAAGAATCCATAAGCAGGGTGGGTAGAATCTTTCATGGTATTTGCTGGCCTCCTACTGGCACTTCAGCAGTCTTTGGCTCAGTGAAGCCTTTCTCTCTGGCTCCTGGCCAAATGACGTTTCTCCTTTCAAAAGAAGTAGGAAAACCCTTGAAATCAGCAGAGAATTCCCTTCATCATTTTATGATGATTTTGTTCATTCTTTTTGTCAGAATTACAGCTGGAGACCATCAGAAACACCAGGCATCTCATCCTCAGTGTATTCAAATTGAAAGATATTTTTAAAAATTATAATATCTGTATGTTCCAAAATGGTCTACATTAACATAGTCTGAAACTATTGTACTGTTTGAAATAGAGTAGCATGTAGGTGTACTGGCCAAATTATCTATTTTTAACAGCACATACAAAATGCCGGAGGAGCTCAGCAAGTCAGGCAGAGGAATAAAGAGTCCATGTTTTATTTCAATTCAACTTCCCAATCCATTCCAACACGTCAGTCCATGGCCTCCTCTCCTGCCTCGATGAGGCTGCACTCAGAATGGAGGAACAACTCATGTTCTGTCTGGGCAGCGTGAACATTGGTTTCTTTAACTTCTGAAATTCTGCCCCTGGTCCTCTCTCCTTCCATTTTCCTCTCTTCTCCTTACATGCTCATGCTACCCCTTTGGTGCTCCTCCCCCTTCCCTTTCTTCCATGGTCCATTGTCCACTCCTATCAGATTTCTTCTTCTTCTTTTCCCTTTACCTCTTCCACCTATCGCCTCATAGCTTCTTAATTCCTCCCCCTCCCCCACCCACCTGATTTCGCCTATTACCTGCCAGCTTGTACTCCTTCCACTTCCCCTACCTTCTTATACTGGCTTCTGTCCTCTTCCTTTCCAGTCCTGATGAAGGATCTTAGCTTGAAACATCGACTGTTTATACCCCTCCATTGATGCTGCCTGGCTTGCTGAGTACCTCCACTTTGTGTGTACTGTTCAAAATTGCCAGCATCTGCATAATCTCTTGTGGGACCCTATTTTCATTTATGTTGACTGAGGACTAGCAAATTTCTACAGATGCACCGTAGAGTGCATGCAGACTGGTTGCATCATCATCTGACCTTGAGTCACTATCTGGGAGATGCCGTCTTCTCACTATTACCGTCAGGCAGGCGATATAGGAACCTGAGAACCCACACTCAATGATTTAAGAACAGCTTCCTCCCCTTCGCCATCAGATTTTGGAATGGTCCATGAACTTATAAACACTACTTCACTATCTTGCACTATTTATTTATTATTGTAACCTATAGAAATTTGTTATGCCTGCACTGTACTGCTGGCACAAAACAATAGGTTTCTCAACTAATTTCAAGGATACTGATTCTAAACACCCGATCATGAATAAATATGGATCTGAACCCAAGTGTTATCTTAAGTACAGACAAGAAACTAAGTTCTGATGAAAGGTCATTGGTTTAAAACGTTAACCCTGTTTCTCTGTCCACAGGTGTTGCATGACCCCATTGAGCATTTTAAGCATTTTTTGTTTTTCTTTTATATTTCCAGCACCTGCAGTTTGCATTTTGTTTTCCAACAAAGGGGAAACTTCCCTGACCTCCTTTGAAACAGGCAAGGCCTTGGATTAAAATCTAAAAAATCCTTTGCTTAAAAATTCATGAGTTCAATGAATATGAATTTTATGGGCAGACTACAAGATCGTGAGATCATAAGACTTAGGAGGCAGAATTGGGCCATTCAGCCCCTCAAGCATTATTATCTGACTCAACACCATGCACCCATCTTCTCCCTGTAACCTTTGATACCTTTACTAATCAAGCACCAATCAACATCCACTTTAAATATTTCCAATGACTTGTCTCCACGTCCATCTATGGCAATGAATTCCACAGACTTACCACCCTCTGGCTAAAGAAATTCCTCCTCATCTCTATCATTCAATCCTGAGGCTGTACCATTTCTCCAAAATTCCCCTACTGTAGGAAACATCCTCTGCATGCCCACTCTTCCTAAGCCTTTCAATATTTGATAGATTTCAATGAGATTCCCTCTTCATTCTTGTAAACTCTAGTGTACACAGGCACAGAGCCATCAAATGCTCTTCATAACTTAACCAATTCATTCCTGGGATCATTCCTGTTCACCCCCTCTGGACCCTCTTGCATGTCTGAGAATTGCTTTTCCTGCATAACATATTCAGCACCAGCAACCAGGGATGAACTTTTAGACAGGAACTTGCGATGGTGCAGTTCTCATTCATTAAAGATGGGAACACTTAGAACTATGAGAGGCTTGCATGGAAGAGAAGTTGAAGCCATATTGGGTGGTGGGCAAACCTGGTGGCCTGTTATCTCTTTTCCTTGGCCGTTCTTGTGCTCTCTACTCCTTCGGTACTGCTTCAGAGTTCCAGTATAGATTTTACCCACTCAACTTTGTGGAGCAAGACTTGATCCAACCACTTGAGCCACAGGCAATAATCCCTAGTATGGGTTTCTAATTTGACTAGGGAAATCTAAATTAACCATGCATTATAAGAAATGTACTTATAAGAGTACTTGTGGTGATATACAGTATACACATTTATATATCAAATCAAAAATTCTTTATTGAGAGAAAGCAGCACTTTGAAATATTGATGACATGGTCTCAATCAGCTTACTCCAGAGCTCCAGGCCTGTCCTGAACAACCCATATTCGGAAGGACTATTACCTACCTTACTTGAAGAAACACATAGACAGACTAACCATCACTTTCAGTTAATAGTTTGACATTTTCTGATGAGGAAAATTGAATCTTCTTGGGTAATCTAACACAGGTTGCAAACTGCTCCACATTTCAAACCCAGTAAATCTTATGTAATTGCCCTGTCCATTGCGATTCATTTGGCTGAGATATTACAAATGAAAGTGGCTTAATTGTTGGAGTTTATTCTGGCTGGTGTGAGCATTATGAGGCAACATTTCAACATTAAAACTGCTGTTGAAATCATTAAGCTTGAAAATGTAAATTCATGCACAATTGGATTTAAATATATTGTTTATGTTTTATGAAAAATGCTGTTAATTCATACTTTTGAGAAAAACTGATGGAAAATAACTGCTGTTGAGAAAAATTCTGTTGCTGTTTAACAGCATTTTTGAAATAGTGTTAGTGTAATCATTCGAGTCAAGCATAATGTTCTCTTAAGCAATTCTTCAGGTGGGTCTTCAGGTGGAGGCCGATCCAGAATCTAAATATATTGAGTTGAGTTGAGTGGTATCGCAGGAAAAACCTTGCACTTAACATCAGTAATACCAAAGAAATGATTGTGGACTTCAGAAAGGGTAAGATGAGGGAACATACACCAGTCCTCATAACAGGGATCAGAAGTGGAGAGTGTGAGAAATTTCAAGTTCCATGGTGTCGATATCTCTGAGGACCTAACCTCGACCCAACATATCGATGCAGCTATAAAGAAGGCAAGACAGTGGCTATACTTCATTGAGAGTCGGAGAAGATTTGGTATGTTACCAAAACACAAATGTCATCAAATGTCACAAATTTCTACAGATGTAACTTGGAGAGCATTCTAACTGGCTGCATCACCATCTGGTATGGGAGGGCAACTGCACTAAACTGAGTGGCAATCAAGAGAAAATCTGCACTAGATTGAAGTAAACTGTAGAGAGTTGTAAAATTAGTCAACTCCATCATGGGCACTAGTCACAGTAATATCCAGGATATCTTCAGGGAGCATCCATCATTAAAAACCTCCATCACCATGTCTTCTTTTCATTGCTACCATCAAGAAGGAGGTACAGAGGCCTGAGGCCCACACCAAATAATTCAGGAACAGCTTCTTCTCCTCTGCTCTCCAATTACTAAATGGGCATTGAATCTTTGGACACTACCTCACTTTTTTAATATACAGTATTTCTGTTTTTGCACTTCTTTAAATCTACTCAATATATGTAATTGATTTACTTGTTTATTATTATTATTTTATTGATTATTATTATTATATTTTTCTCTGCTAGATTATGTATTGCATTGAACTGCTGCTGCAAAGTTAGCAAGTTTCACAACACATGCAGGTGATATTAAAACTGATTCTGATTCTGAAATATTAAAGTCTTGTAGACCATACAATCTTGCCCCTTTCACTACTGCTGATTTTCATGTGACTTAATCCGGGATGTTTGGATGTGCTTGCCTGCAAGAAAATGAGCCTCAGTGTTGTATATGGGGACATAACAAATTTACTTTGAGCTTTGACATAGCAAGCCAGCATCACTATACTATGACAGGCTTTACATTTTTCAAAAAAGATTCTGTCTCATCCATCATAGGAAATGTATGTGACAGTGAATAATGACATTAATTTGCTGCACATTTATAACCCCTGAGGGCAGAACTTGAGCCATTGAACATATGAGGATCCAGGTCACAATCATCAGGATGATTCTTAAAAGAGGGAATAATCCATTTAAGATATGCAGGTTAATGCCTCTGTTCAAATAGCAGAGGGCACCTTTGTGAAGAAATATGGTTTTTACATTGTAGTGTCACTGGCCATAATTTCTACCCTCTGGCTTTTGAGATTTGAATGGAACAATTAGTTTCATCTTCTCAACTTTCTGTGCTAATTCATCAGTTAATTATTTCAGTACTGACTTCTTCTAAGCTTCGTGATATTGTCTTCTTGATATTGATGATAGTTTTTGGGATATAGGCATCAGAGGTGGAAGGAAGTCCATGGGATTTCTCATGGGAGCTGACAGACATACAAAGGGTTAAAGGAATCCTGCTCCATCATATCAGGGTTGTTAAAAAGGTTCCAGGTGTGTTGGCCTGCATTAGTTGGGCGATGGAGATGAAGAGTTGTGAGGTAATGTTGCATATCGAAAAGTCTGGTTAGGCCACCATGTCACATTTATTTCTAGATACCTCATTAAAGGAAGGATGTAGAGGCATTATAGAGGGTGCAAAGAACATTTATCAGAAGCTGTCTGGATTAGAGATGATGTCTTTTGCAGAAAGCTTGATCAAGCTAGGTCTTTTCTTTTTGGAACGAAGGAGGATGATAGGTGACTTGATAGAGGGGTACAAGATGATAAACGATACAAGATGATGAATTACCAGAGACATTTTTTTCCCAGGATGGAAATAGATAACATGAGGGGGCATAATTTTAATGTGATTGGAGGAAAGCATAGGGGGGAAGTCAAAGGTAGGTTCTTTACACAGAAAGTTGTGGGTGCTTGGGAATGTTCTGTCAGGGGTGGGGATAGAGAGAGATATATTAGGGACATTTAAGAGACTTGTTAGATAGGCACATAATGATAGAAAAAAGGAGGGCTGTGTGGGAGTGAAGGACTAGACTGATGTTGGAGTAGGTTAAATATAGACATAACATCATGGGTCCTGAGCCCTTCTGAGTTCTATATCAAGCATCACTGTCAAAGCAAAGTCTGGGAAACCTGTCTACTGCTGTTATGTGACTGAAAGGTCTTCCAGGTTGAGGCAGTATGAGTGACCCTGTTTATGGAACCAAACCCAATATAATCCTGTTAGACTGGATTTGGTGCCACAAATTCCAGATCAGACAAGAGGATGGGGAAATAAAGAAGAACTACAGATGCTGGAAATTGACAGTAAAACAAATGAAAATGCTGAGGATTCTCAACAAGGCAGGTAGCATCTGTGGAGGGAGAAACAGAGTTAATGTTTAAGGTGAATAACTCTTCTCCAGTTATTACTTCATAGAAGCAGAGAGGAGAAAAAATACTTACCAATCTGTATATTTTCAACAAAACTTTGGTTGGTTTAATTGAATAAATAATTAATATGGTATTTATTTTTCCTTATTATTAGCTACTACTTATTTGTTCCTTTCAAATAATTTCTGATTTTTCTTTTGCGATGAGTACGGTTGTTTTGCTTTATTTCCCCTGTGAGTGGCTAGGTATTTATTTCACTGTTACATAAATTATTCCAATATTCAACTGGTATTCCAAACACAAAAGATACTGCATATGCTGGAAATCTTGGAGGAACTCAGCAAATCAGGCGGCATCTATGGAGGGAAATAAACAGTCGACATTTTGGGCTGAGAGCCTTCATCAGGACTGCAGGTGAATTCATAGATTGTGTTTGAGCTGCATTTAGTCGCACAATCATGAGCGTACAGAGAGTAGAACATTGGGCTAATGTTCCTTGAGTTGCCTTTGTGTTGATTATAGGCAGATGTTATTACCGATCTGTACTAACTATGGCCTCCCAATACAGAAGTTGAGAATCCAGTTGCAGAAGGAGGTACAGGAGGTTTTGAAGTTTGGTGATTAATATTGAAGTCATTATGATATTGAACACCAAGCTGTAATTGATAAACACCATCCTGACAATATGTCTTCCTGTTGCCGAAGTGCTCCAAAGCAGAGTGAGACTTCATCCACTGTAGACTTGTTGCAGCAGGTCCAGGTTCTTTCTCAGGAAAGAGCTAATTCTAGCCATAACCAATCTCTCAAAGGTCTTCACCTACGTAGATGTGAAAGCTTCAATTTGATATTCCTTCAGCAAACACGAGGAAATCTGCAGATGCTGGAAATTCAAACAACACACACAAAATGCTGGTGGAACACAGCAGGCCAGGCAGCATCTATAAGGAGAAGCACTGTTGACGTTTTTGGCCAGTCCTGACAAGACTCTTCGTCAGGACCGGCCCAAAACATCAACAGTGCTTCTCCTTATAGATGCTGCCTGGCCTGCTGTGTTCCACCAGCATTTTGTGTGGGTAGTTGATATTCCTTGCTCTTCACCATTGTTAGCAGAATCTTGAAATGTTATAATTTGACTACCCCTGTAGGTTTTCTCAAATAAAAACAGAGGAGGTGTTTTATGTTTAAAAAAAACTGTAACAACTCTTTTGTTGTACTCCAAACACTGAACCAAAGCGCAGTAAAATTACTTTACATAATTACGTCATTGTGTCAGATCAGCATCTTAAATTGAAACCCCCAACTCAAAGTTGGTGGTTGTGAACTATCTACATTTCCACCAATTATATTATGCTGCATCCTCATTTCCTATATTACAACTTCAAATGTTCTTATTGGGTATGAGATGTTCCAGTTGAATTACCTACTATAAATGCATATATTTAGTTCTTAAAGAATAATGAAGCAACTTGGACGGGAAAAAAAATCACAAAGCTAAAAAAATGCATTTCAAGTTAAGAGACAAAAACTGCTGGAGGAACTCAGCAGGTCAGGCAGAACCTACCATCAGAAGAATGTTGTGGATAGACTGGAGGGTTGTCAGAGGTTACAGTGGGACATCAATAGGATGCAGAACTAGGATGAGAAGTAGCAGATAGAGTTCATCCCAGATAAGTGTAAAGTGGTTAATTTCGGTAGGTCAAATTTGAAGACAGAAAATAATATTAATTGGAAGAGTGGAGGATTTCTCTTGAAGACAGAATATAATATTAGCAATAATATTAAGCAACTCTTGGCAGTGTGGTGAATCTGAAAGATCTTGGGGTCCGTGTCCATGGGACACTCCAAGCTTCTGCGCAGGTTGACAGTGTTGTTAAGAAGGCGTATGGTGTGTTGGCCTTCATCAACCATGGGATTGCGTTCAAGAGCCGAGAGGTAATGTTACAGCTATATATGACGTGGGCAGACCCCACTTGGAATACTGTGCTCTTTTCTGGTCACTTCACTACAGGAAGGATGTGGATACTATAGAGAGTGTGCAGAGGAGATTTACAAGGATGTTGCCTGGATTGGAGAGCATGCCTTATGAGAATAGGTTGAGTGAACTCGGCCTTTTCTCCTTGGAGCAACGGAGGATGACCTGCTAGAGGTGTATAAGATGATGAGAGGCGTTGATTGTGTGGATAGTCAGAGGCTATTTTCCAGGGCAGAAATGGCTAACATGAAGGGACATAATTTTAAGGTGCTTGAAAGTAGATACAAGGGAGATGTCAGAGGTAAGTTTTTCACAGAGGGGGTGATGGGTGGGTGGAATGCACTGCCAGTGAAGGTGGTAGTGGTGACTACAATAGGGTATTTTAAGAGCCTCTTAGATAGGTACACATAGCTTAGAAAAATAGCGGGCTATGTGGTAGGTTAATTCTAGGCAGTTTCTAGAATAGGTTACATGGTTGGCCCAACATTGTGGGCCGAAGGGCCTGTAATGTGCTGTAGATTTCTGTGTTTCTAATCTATGGAAGGAAATGAATAGATGATGTTGTGGGATAAGCCATTGACTGATCTTGGCCTGAAATGTTGACTGTTTATTTCTCTATACAAATACTGGCTGAGCGGCTGAGTTCCTCAAGTATTTTGTGTGTGTTACTTAAATTTTCTAGCTCTTGCGGTATCTCATATCTAAAATACATAACACTGAGTGTAAAAGAAATGTAAAGATTAGAGCATGGAGTTGTTGAATTGTTACTGCACATAAGAGGTCATTCAGATCATTTCAAAGAAAGGTCAAGGGCTGGAGAAGAAGGAATCTCATAGGACATGATCGAAGAGTTGGGAGGGCAGCAAAGATCTCAGTGGAGGAGCAATGAGGGAGGGTTTCACTGAAGTCCTGTCAAAGAGAGGATTTAAACTTCTTCAGCATAGGCATTAATCGAAGATTTCTCAATGGAGTAGCCAATCATAAACATGAAAAAGACTGCAAATGTTGGAAATCCAAAGCACCATACACAAGTGCTGGAGCAATTTAGCCCTCCCCTCCTCCACCTTTTTATTCTTGCATCTTCCCCCACCCTTCTCAGTCCTCAAGAGGATCTCAGCCCAAAATGTTGACTATTCATTTCCCTAGATGCTGATGTTCCTGCAGACTTACTCCAGCATTTTCTGTGTTGTTTTAGATTTTCAGCATCTGAAGACTTTCTTGTGTTTATGAGATCCTTAATTGTCTTGCCCAAGTGTTGCAAATTTACATACTCTCTAATTTATCCAACTCCTTTAGGAAAGGAAAATTTAATCTGCCCTACCAGACTTTAAGGCAGTGAATTCAAAATTGCTATGCAGGAACATTTTCCAATAGGCCATCCTAGTTTCTAAAGATATTGAAGACTAGAGACTAGCTTTATATGAGACATGCACATCAAAACATACAGCAAAATGCATCATTTGCATTGAGAATGTTTTGTGGGCAGATTGCAAGTTTTGCCATGCTTTGGGTGCCAAAATAGCATGTCCACAATTTACTATCCTCAGTCCGTATGTCTTTGGAATGTGGAAGGAAACCAGGGCATCCTGAGGGAATCCACGTGGTCGCAGGAAAAATGTACAAACTCCATACAGATATCAGTGGGAATTGAAACCCGAACTTACACCTTGCCATCTTGTGTATCATGCTCTCTACCCTTTGTTTGTCAATCTTATCGAATCTTTGATCTTCATGAAAGGGAAGAGCTTCCATTTATTCATATGGGCAGAATAGGACTTACACAGTAAATGGTAGGACCCCAGAATGTCAAATCAAGTCAAATTCATTTATATAGCACATTTAAAAACAACCCACATCGACCAAAGTGCTATACGGATCCGAAGAGATGGCTAAAATCACAAATACAAGAAACACAGACATAACCAACAAGGCGAACAGCTCATAGGCACAAAAGAAACAACATAAGGGCCTAAGCAATGTGTTGCAGAACAGACAAGCCTAGGGGTACAAGCTCCTAAAAGTGGAGACACCAGAAGACAGAGCGATGAAAAACACGTTTGCATAATTGCCTTCATCAATCAGGATAATGAATTCAAGAGTTTGGACGTCATGTTACACCTGTACAAGACATTGGGTAGTACCAGAGTATAGGAAGAATGTACAGTACTTAAGCTGGCAAGGGTGCAAGAAAAGATTCATCGGAACCTTTCAGGGCTGGAGGACTTGGGCTATAGGGAGAGAGAGCACAGGCTGAGATTGGAGCATCGGAGACTGATGAGTGACCTGATAAAAGTTTACAAAATCGTGAGAAGTGTAAATACAGTTTAATGATCACACTTTTCCCCAGGGCAAAGAGAATCTCAAACCAGAGAGCACAAGTTTAAGGTGAGAGCGGAAAGATTTAAATTGATTCTGAGAGACAACTCTTTCACTCAGAGAGAGGTGGTTTTATGGAACGAGCTGCCACAGGAAGTGGTAGAACATGGCACAATTACAATGTTTAAAAGACATTTAGACAGGTACGTGGGTAGGAAAGGGATAAGGGCCAAATGCAGGGAAATGGAACTAGCCCAGGTAGATAACTTGATTGGCATGGGTGAGTTGGTCTAAAGGCTTTTCTCCATGCTGTTTATCTGCTTGAGTCTATAAGGATTTTTAACATAATTGTGAATAAAGTGTAATTTCTGGTTAAAGATGACACTGATGGAGCTTAAGAGACAATGGCGCCTAATGGCGACTCATTTGCTTGCATCTTCGGAAACAGCTCTATTTCTATCTTTAATACCTCTGTTTTTCCCTTTCAGGGTTCTTTTCAAGACCCTAACCTGGAGTTACATGCTGACTTCGGTTCTTTGCGGGAATGGGACCTGCTCTCAGGGTCTCACAACCGGCCACTTTTCAATATGCCAAGGACATGGCCTAGAAGACTAGCACACCTTTGGAGTTTCGGGATTTCGTGGCTCTGGAGGCAGGCAGGCTCTCGAGGTCGGTGCCTCCGCAGGAATCTGGTGTGACTTGGGAGTACATGGAAGATCGCAAGCAGCCAGCTGGTTGCTGGCTGTGTGCCCAGAGACCCGAGTTCTTTGGGAACCAAGCTCTGAAAAAGCAAAACAGACTTTTAATATTGTAAATCATTGAAATGTTTGTTATGTCTCCCCTCTTGCTGTGAAATGGGAAATGACTTTTTCTCTTATTCGGGAGAGAGAGAGCCTGTGGTATGTCGAATTACCGGGTGAATGAGTAGTCTTTGGGGTACTGCAAGCCTGCATCTTTATTGATGTTTTGCTGCACGCTTGAGTGCTCAGTGGGGGACACTGATGCTTTTTTTGCTGATGGGGAGGGGAGATTGCTGCCTTGCTGATGCTTATGTGTGGGAAGGGGGAGCTGGGGGGGCTTTGGGGTTCTAACATTTAGCTGTCATATATTCTTTGGGGCACTCCTCTGTTTTCGTGGATGTCTGTGAAGGAAAAGAATTTCAGGATGTATATTGTGTACATTTCTCTGACATCAGATGTACCTTTGAAACCTTTGAAGCACAGCGATGACTTCCTGTCAAGAAAACCAACTGTTCACCACGTTATTAATTACTGCTTTTCAGGAAAACGATCACTGAAATCAATAGCCTGAGATTTCCCTTTTGGTGTCGAGCTTCAGAACCTGCCTGTATGAACTGAGATTTTTGTACTGTGAACTGAAGTCTCAAAAGTACAGGATGGTTGTGGTCATGGCGTGTATGGCTGAATCATGACAACGGGGCCTGGGCCCGAGAGCAGGGAACAAGCCAATGTTTGGCTGCTGGAGTAGACTTGGAAGTGATTCAAAGTGGCAGAGCTGAGGCAATACAGAATTAAGGCAGCGGGGCCTGGGCCTAAGAGTGGGGACAAAGCCAAGATTTGACCAATTCAAGCACTGAGCTAAATTGGAAAGTCTGAGTGTGGACTGAATTGAGATGTCAGGCTCTGGGCCCAGTTCCAAGAGCGAGGAATGACACTCTGCTTGGCCAACTTAAGTACCGGGACATATTGAAAGGGTTAGGGTTTCGGGACCAGTGGCAAGGGACTGGATGGTGTTCAGCTCATTGATCCGTGAGGCTTACTCATCTCTGCATTGAACTGAGGCTATGGCCTGTAACTATTAGGTTTTTGGATCTGCTGCATCTAGCTTTGTGGCTGTGAACTCTCATTCATGAACTTCAGTTCTGAATGTTAGATGTTTATTTTTATTGTTTGTATGACTTGTTTCTTCCCTGCACATTGAGTATTTGACGGTCTTCTTTGTTTTAATGGCTTCTTTTGGGTTTCTTTGTACAGGTGTACCTAATAAACTGGCCGCTGAATTTATGTTCAAAATAGTGAAGAATTTGATAGAGCAGAAAAAGAAACTTCTTCCAGTGGTAAAGGTTTTGTCAACCCGAGGACAAGGTTTATTTGAAATGAGCAAAAGAATGAGGGGTGAGTTGAACAGAATTATTTTCCATGAAATGAATTGCTTGGATTTTGGATGCTCTGCCTGAAATTGTGTAAGAACAGATCCAATCATTATCTTCAAGTGAACTGGATAAATAATTGATGCATAAAATGTCCCAGAGGCATGGGGAGTAGACAGGAACCAAAACCAATTGTTTTTTCTTTCTCAAAAAAGCCAGCAAGAATACAGTGGTCCTCTTCTCTTGTGCCAAGCCAGGATTCTGTGAATAGTTCATTCACTTGCAATACCTTGTTCTTTTCAGTCTTTGCCCAAGTATTATCCTGAAGTGGATTGTCAATGATTCCAAGAAGAAGTTGCCAAGAATTTGGGATATCTGAGTACTAGGATTGATGCTAAGATCAGCCTGAGCTTTACATTTAAAATCTATCTATAAGCTAAAGCACAGATTCAAGTGTCCACAAAGTGACCATGCTTCTTTGATTATGGCTGACAAAGAAGTCATGTAAAGAGTGATTGACCTTGCCTGGAACATTAAGGCATGTAGCACACTATGGAACAGTCTCAACAAGTATGCTGTCACATTGACGTATCATTGTGATATCGAGTTAAGTGAAACACTTAGTTTTTTAAGACATTCACACAGGTTATTTCAAAACATATGTACATTGAGGTAGTAAAAGGAAAGCATAATAATAAAATGCACAACTTCCTGTTTCAGTTAGTTACAGAAAAATGCAGCACAGAATAACATTTGCGGACTATGATGAGGTAGATATTGAGGAGAGTTCATCTTCAACATACAGGAGGTCCATTCAAAAGTCATACAACAGCTCATTGGTGAAAAAGGACCAGGAGCAATAGAAACAAAATAAATGTTGTTTCTTCACAGTCAATTTGTAATGTTAAATGTATTGACAATAAGAAACTTTTATTTGGTGAACACCAACAATGGCCAACAATTTTTTTTTAAAAGTGTTGTTTCCTCAGAATTTGTTTTTGTTCATGATTGACCACTTAAAGCTGAGCATAAAGATAATTTCAGACTACTTGTATCGCGTAGGAGTTTGGAGAAAAAAAGAAATGAACTTTTATTGAATATAATACATTTAATTGCATAATGGTGCTGACTCGTTGCAATAGTTCAACTAAGCTGAAAATGCTTTGTTGATGATTTTTATTTGTATTCAGTGTCTGGGGCTTCTTGCTTAAGTGGCCAGCAATAATCAGCCAGCATTGATGGATTCCAGTTGCCCTGATACCATTTGTCCATGACCGCAATGTCCTGGTGAAACCTTTCACCATGCTCATCACTAACAGTGCCAAGACTTGCAGGGAAGAAGTCCAAATGGGAATACAGAAAATGTATCTTTAGTGACATGTTGCACTTAACAGTTTTCCATGCTTGAAGCATGTTGTCAACCAGTTGCACGTAGTTTGGTGCTCTGTAGTTGCCAAGAAAATTTTCAACAGCACCCTTGAATGCCTTCCATGCTATTTTCCTTGGTCCCATTAGAAGTTCTTTGAACTGCCTGTCATCGATGACCTGTTTGATTTGTGGACCAACAAAAATCCCTTCCTTAATCTTGGCACCAGTTATTGTGACAAATAGTGAATTGAAATAACAAATATGGGCAATGTCAGAAAAAATTGGCATGTGACAGAAATTTCATGATCAGCAGTCCAAAATCCATAAGATACACCCAAAAGTATTCAGGAAGCAATATTTTTGTGGTCCAGTGCATCTTGAGTCTCATTAGTACTATTCCTCATTCACTCCCAGTTTAACAGCTTACCCCAAAATTCTCTTTCAAAGTTGACAGCACGGTCAAACAGAAATTGTCAATTCAATTCTGGTCAAATTACTGTTCACGCATTCTAGAGACTGCAAAAACATCTTATGCAAATTTATTTCATATTAGAAGTAAGCGAGAACAAGATTACTGCTATAAAAAAAACAACTAGGTTGTCTTTTCAAACAACTTAAATGGTGATCTCAAGAAGTGATCTGAGATCATCCAAATCATAAAAGATAATATGCATGATGATGTCTGTTTGCTCAAGCTAGATAACTATGAGAAACCACAAATTTACCCATTTACAAAACAATTAAGGAGAGAATGGTAAAATATGTTATTTAAATATAATGTAGGTAGAATGTCAGTCCTGTCCACAAATTGTTGTTAAATATTAGCTAATAAATACTTGTGGAAAGGAATTAAAAAGTTGTCTGATGTAAACAAAGAGAATGAAGTGTGTGATACTGTGGATTAATAAGTCATTGTGGGGAAAGTGTCAGTAAGGTCCTGGAGTAGGAACTGGTCTGTTGTTTTCTTAAAGCATTATTTACCTGTCCAAGATGATTAAAATAAATCCACTCCATGTAGAATTGCTGATGACCTAGCCAACACCAAGAGGAGGTTATTGCTACTACCGAGCAGAAACATCCTATTTAATGTCCAAAACTGAGCTTTTAGTATCCTATTCCTCAAAGAAAAAAAGAAAGCCATAGGCTGAAAGCAAGTAGCAAAAGCAAATATTCTGAAATGGAGTTAACAACACTTAGGGAAAAAACAACGCACAGAAAATGCTAGAGCAACCCAGTAGGCCAGCCAGCATCTATGGAGGGAAATGAGCAGATGATGCTTCGGGCTGAGAACCTTCAGCAGGATTATTTAAAAATATACTTTCCTCTCAGGTCCCACACCACCAGGTTAAGCAACAGGTATTACCCTAGGCTCCTGAACTGGTGTGGGAAGTTTCACACACCACTCCTCTTATGATGGATATTCACTTCCTAGAGCTTGAGAGGCTTATTGCAATACTCAGCTTCCTAGCACAGCAGCATGACCGTCCCAAAGGGTCAAAGTTGTTGGTGATAAAAACAAATCTCTAACAAGTATTCTTTGCTTAGCGTTTGTTGTAAACAAGAACCAGTTTCACCTTCTTATGGTAAATTGTGAACAGCCATCAGTTTGAAATTGGAGGCACAGCTTTGAAAAGTGAAACTTCTTTTCTGCAATAGCCATCTACAAGACAATGGGGTTATGTCATTAAGCACATCAAACATAGTTACAAGTTGGAACATTTCTATACTCAGAGGGACATCTCTCACAGATATCTGTATTGGATAGGGTTAAAACCCTCTATTGAGTTTAGAGCTCTGCAAATAGGGAATCCAAGACCTTCACATTCCGAACTGATTCTACAATATTAACAAATTCACTTTCAAGAACTCTTTATCATGTTCTCAGTATTATCTTTATTTGCAGAGATGGTCTTCTTTTGCCCTTTGATTGTTTGTTACTTTTTTTGCATGGCTTTTTTGTAAAATTATGCTGTAGTTCTATTTTCCTGCAAATGCCTACAAGAAAATTAATCTCAAGGACCATATGGAGTAACACACACAAAATACTGGAGGAATTCGGCAGGTCAGAGAGCATCTACGGTAATGAATAAACAGCTTACGTTTGGGCTGGGACTCTTCATCAGGACTGGAAAGGAAGGAGGGAAATACCAGAAGAAGAGGTGGGGGGAGGAGAAGGAATTCAAGCTGGCAGGTGATAGGTGAAATCAGATGGGGGAGGTCAGGTGGGTAGGGGAAGTGAGGCGGGGGGATGAAATAATAAACTGTAAAGTGATAGGAGGTAAAAGGCAGAAGAAGAAGGAATCTGATAGGAGAGGATAGTGGACTATGGAAGAAAGGGAAGGGGGAGGGGTAGCAGAAGGATTTGATGGGCATGTGAGGAGTAGATGGGTAACAGAGGAGCTAGAGTGGGGAATGGAATAAGAGAGAAGAAGGAGGGGAAACATTATCAGCAGTTAAAAGAAATCAATGTTCATGCCATCAGGTTGGAGGCTGTCCAGACAGAAAATGAGGTATTGCTCCTCCATTCTGAATGTGGCCTCATCAAGGCAATAGAAAAGGCCATGGGCCAACATATTGGAGTGGATTGGGAAGTTGAATTGAAATGGACTGAATGTGATAGGTGAAGCTAGGCACAATGAAGTAAAAGTGCAGGAAAGTGACAGGTAGAAAAGTGGTGGCCTGGAGAAGAAGGAGTCTGACAGGAGAGGAGAGTGAACCATAGGAGAATGGGAAGGGGGAAATGGCAGGCTGGTGAGGAGCAGAGGTATGAGGCCAGAATAGGGATTTTGAAGGGAGAAGGAGGAGGGGGGAAATTACTGGAGGTTTGAGAAATTGATGTTCATGCTATCAGTTTGGTGCTACCTAGACGGGTTATCAAGTATTTCTCCTCCAATCTGAGAGTGGCCTCTTCAAGGCAAAAAGGGTGGCCATGGACTGACATGTCAAACTGGGAATGGGGATAGGAATTAAAATGTTTGTCCACTGGGAAATCCCACTTTTTGAGTATGGAATGAAAGTGCTCAACAAAGCGATCCCACAGCCAACACTGGGTCTCACCAGTGTAGAGGAGGCCACGTTGGGAGTACTGGATACAGAAGACAATCCCAACCAATTCTCAGGTGAAGTGTGGCCTCACCTGGAAGGATTGTTTGGGGCTCTGAAAGGAGATGAGGGAGGTGGTGAATGGGCAGGTGTAGAACTTCTGCTGCTTGCAGGGAAAAGGACCAGGAGGGAGATCAGTGGGGTAGGATGAATGGATAAGGGAATCACAGGAAGAGAGATTAGAGCTGGGATCGGAGGAAGGAAGAGTGTTGGTGGCATCAGAGGAGAGGGGAGGATTGGAATGTTCAGGGGAGGTAAGGTGGGAGACTCTACCTTTCCTCTTCAATTCCCCACTCTGACCTATTCTGCTCTCATGCCTATTGCCTCCCCTTGGTGCCCATTCTTCTTCCCTTTCTCCCGTGGTCCACTTTCCTCTCTTATCAAATTTCTTCTTCTCCAGCTCTCTTCCATTTCCACCAATCACCTTGCAGCTTCTTACTTCATCCCCTTCTCCCACGCACCTTGCTTCACTGATCACCTTCTAGCTTGTCCTCTTCCCCTCCCCCCACCTTCTTATTCTGGCATCTTCCCCTTTCCATTCCAGTCCAGTCCTGATGAAGGGTCTCAGCATAAAATGCTGACTGTTCATTCATTCCCATAGATACTGCTTGACCTGCTGAGTTCTTCCAGCATCTTGTGTGTTTAACTCTGGATTTCCAGCATCTGCAGAATTTCTTGTGTCAAGGAACATAGATGTACTTTGTTAACACATTTATATACTTTGAACTTTGAACAGACCTGCAAATCCAAACAGATTGATAACACAAATATGGAGGGGGAAGACAGTCCCAGCCCAGAGGATGGAGGTTGGTCCTGACATTGTGTTAACTTAGACCTGAGACGGTGAATTGAACATTTCTTCATTAGGATTTTTAGAGTTGGACAGCACAGAAACAGGCCCTTCAGTCCAACTGGTCCAAGATACCCATACAAGCTAGTCCCATCTGACAGAATTTGGTCCATAATGTTCCAAACTTTTCCTATTCAAGTACCTGTTCAACTTATAAAACTTCTGAGTTCAAAGTACGTACATTTCTCCTTATACAAACTTGAAATTCATTTTCATGCAAGCATTCACAGTAGAACAAAGAAATAGGGTAGAATCTTTTTGGACTCAGTCTGAACTACACAGGATGGGGAAGAGTTTTGGCCCCTGCACTCGTAGTACGCAGGTCCAACAATATGTAGACACACCCTGGTGCTTGTGAATCAGATGCCCAGCTGTGGGTAAATAGCCATTCTGCCTTGTGAGCACCCTTGGGAGAGACGAAGGCTACAGGAGTAAACCCAGACAACAAATCTGAAGTGGAGCCTCTAAGGCAATTGGACATCATTGAATGTCCCTTTGGCAGCTCCTGCAACCAAGCTGGTGCCTAGAGTATTGCTACGTAAGCTTTCCTTTGGACTATACTAATGAGGCCAAGAGGGGGATCTTGACAACGGGGCATCTCAGGATCTCTATATGGAGATCTTCCACCCAGGCTTGTAATGAAGATCATCATCACCCTTTGTCCTTTGATACAGACAGACCACAACCATAAGAACATAAGAAATAGGAGCAGAAGTAGGCCATCTGGCCTGTCGAGCCTACTCCACAATTCAATAAGATCATGGCTGATCTGACCATGGACTCATCTTCACCTATCTGTCATTCCCCTACAACACAAAAATCTTCCAACCTTGTCTTAAATATACTTACTGAGGTAGCCTCCATTGCTTCATTGGGCAGAGAATTCCACGGATTCAGCACCCTCTGGGAAAAGCAGTTCCTCCTCATCTCTGTCCTAAATTTACTAACTTATTTTATAAACACCTACAAGAAATACCTGATACAAGATTAGGACTTCTTTCCTTAGAACATAGGAGAACGAGGAGATATTTAATAAAGATATACAAAATTATGAGGGGTATAGATAGGGTTCATGGAAGCAGGCTTTTTCAACCAAATCTGAGCGAGACTAGAACTCGAGGTCATCAGTTGAGAGAAAAAGGTGAAACATTTGAGGGCAACCTAAGGGGGACTTCTTCACTCAGGAAGTGTTATGAGTGGAGAGTGAGCTTCCAGTGCAAGTAGTGGATGTGGGTTTGATTGCAACATTTAAAAGTGGTTTGGATAAGTACATAGATGAAGGAGGCATATTGGAGGCTATGCTCCAGGTGCAGTTCGATGGGTCTAGGCAAGATAACAGTTTGGCTTGGATTACATGGGCCAGGTGTCCTGTTTCTGAGCTCTGTGACTCTATGAAACATGACAACTGGCTAAAGCAGCCTGTGCTGCAATCTTGGTGTGACCCTGAATGGCCATGCTGTTGTACTTATATTATAGGACTGAAGTTCCATTTGGATCAGAGTCATTATTTGTGCAGGATGTGCCCTCAGTTACAGCAGCTTTCAGAAGTGTTCCTTTTCCTCATCTTTCCCCTTAAACCTTAATAACACCATCTGAATAATCTCACATGCACAGCATTTCTGAATTTTTTGTAATATCCCCGGAGATGCTTAAAAATGATAATGTGGTATACTTTTATTTTCAGAGTTAGAAAAATTTCATTACAAAAAAAAATCAGCTTTTTCCAAAGCAAGTCTATCACCAATCTTAAATCATTGCAAATGATTTAAAAAGTTATGATTTAATAGTTGAGGGGTAAAATTCATTCACAGCTTTAAGAAGGAACATTGCATGTTTGAAAAATTAATTTGCAAGCTAAAAGCAAAATGCTGTTCTAAAAGCTTCTTAAAATATCACCAGATTAAATTGAAGTTAGTCAATACAAAGCCACATTTAAAAAAAAATTAGAACTTTTATTTAAGAATCAGGATGTGAATAAATGTTCTTGCATGAACAATAAAACACTTTACCCTGTAATGCTTGTCAAGCTTTGAGTCAGTGCGCTGGATAATAATCACTGATTCATCTTGGAGTTTGACTGAATACACCACAATTGTGATCGACTTCATCAAGTTCTGTGTGGTAAGTGTGTGCCTTTGAGAACATACTGAAATACCTAAACTAAAAGTTGTAGATGAACCAGGAGATTCATAGTCAGCTGAGGGCTAAGTCTATGGTACTCAAGACTGGTGATTCAGAGCTATACAAGAAGTTCAGGTACGATCTGTGGAAGGCTATTTTAAGGGTGAGAAAACAATTCTGATTGAGGTTTGAGATGGAATCGGATGAACGTCAGCTCTAGCAGAGTTTGCAGCCCATTACTTCCCACAAAACCTAACAAAATGAATGGCTGTGATGCATCACTCCCAGTAGAGCTCAATGTCTTTTAAGTGTAATTTGAAAGGGTGAATAAAGCTACACCTGTGCGAATTCCTGTAGCATCTGGTGACCCTCTGATCTCTGTCTCAGAGGCCGATGTCAGAACATTTTTCAAGAGGGTGAAGCCTCATCAGGAAGCCTCATCCTGTGATGGTGTACCTGGTAGGGCTCTGAAAACATGTGCAGCCTAACTGGTAGGAGTGTTCAAGGACATTTTCAATCTCTTACTACTTCAGTTGGAGGTTTCCACTTGCCTCAAAAGGGTGACAATCATACCAGTGCCCAAGACAGGCAGGTGAGCTGCCTCAACGACAATCATCCAGTTGCTCTCCCATCTGCTGTGATGAAGTGCTTTGAGAGGTTGGTCATGGCGAGAATCAACTCCTGCCTAAACAAGGGCCTGGACCCTCTGCAATTTGCTTATCTCGGCAATAGATCTGCGGCAGATGCGATCTCACTGGCCTTCCACCCGGCCTTAGATCACCTGGACAACGGCAATACCTATTGTCAGCTTGCTGTTTATTGATTACAGCTCAGCATTCAACACAATCATACCTTCAGTTCTAATCAACTAGCTCAAAACTGGGGCTTCTATGCCTGCTTCTGCAACAGGATCCTAAACTTCCTCTCCAAGAGACCATAGCCTGTGAAGATTCTTGGTTGGTGTGGCTGTAATGAAACCCAATTTCCCTCCGGATCAATAAAGTATGTCTGTCTGTAAACTCTCCTCACTAACAGTCAACACTGGGATACTTCAAGGATGCGTGCATAGCCCACCGCTCTACTCTCTCTGCACCCATGATTGTGTGACTATCAACAGCTCAAACACCATTTGTAAATTTGCCAATGACACAACTATTGGCAGAATTTCATACTTTGACGAGAAGGCATACAGGAGCGAGGAAGGTCAGCTGGTTGAGTGGTGGCACAGCACAAGCTTGCACTCAGCATCAGTAAGACCAAGGAATTTCTTGTGGATTTCAGGACAGGGAAGCTGAGGGAGCACACCCAGTACTAAGCGAAGGATCAGAAGTGGAAAGGGTGAGCAGCTTCAAGTTCCTGGGTGTCAACATCTCGGTGGATCTATCCTGGGCCCAACATATTGAAGCAATTACAAAGAAAGCATGACAGCAGGTATATTTCACTTGGAGTCTGAGGAGATTTGGTATGTAACCAAAAATCGCACAGGTTTATACAAAAGTTCTGTGAGAGCAATCTAACTGGTTGCATCACTGCCTGGCATGGAGAGGCCTCTGCATAGGATCAAGAAAAGCTGCCAGCTCCATCATGGACACTAGTCTTGCCAGCATCCAAAAATTATTCAGAGCGATGTCTTAGAAAGGTGGCATCTGTCATTAAGGACCCATATCAGCCAGGACATGCCCTCTTTCATTGCTACCATCAGGGAGGAGCCTGAAGCCCCACAGTCAGCATTTCAGGAACAGCTCCATCCCCTCCAACATCAGATTTCAGAAGGAACGATAAACCCATGAACACAACCTCAGTTTTTTTTCTCTCTTTTCGCACTATTTATTTAATTTATTTTAAAATACTTTTTGTATTTGTAGTTGTTATTATTATGTATTGGAGTGTATTGCTGCCACAAAACACCAAATTTCATGATATATCCCAGTGATATTAAACCTAATTCTGATAACGTTTTGTCTAGAAAACCAAGCAAAGTTCAAAGTTCAAACTGCATTTATTATTGAAGTATGGTTACTATGTGCAACCTTGAGATTAATCAGAAAAGTCATAAAGATTCACCTTGAGAAGTCATACTGAACAGGAAGAAGGGGCCATTCAGGGATGGAGGTAGGGACAAGATGAGGGCGGTTCAGAGGGAAATGAGGGTGAGGATTGCCTAGGGCAAGGCCTGCTACAGGAGGAAGCTGGAAAGGAAACTGAAGCAGAACAAAGGATGTGTGGAGTGGAATGAAAATGATCACACGGTGCAAAAAAAATACAGAGACTGGCTGATTGAAAGGATCGGGATAGGGCCAGCGAGTTAAATGGGTTTTTCAACAGGTTTGATGAGGAGAGTTCTGGTTACCCCTCTACAACCCCACCAACCCCCAGCTACTCCCCTCTCATCCCTTGCCCTCCGTCTCTCTCCAAGGACACCGGAAAGCCAACAACCACAGACACATTGACTATCACTGCTGAGCTAGTAAAGGGAGAGTTCAGCAGACTTCATGTCGGCAAGGTTCTGGGCTCGGACAGCATCAGCCCAAGGTTTCTCAAGATATGTGCTACTCATCTGGGTGAAGTTTTTCAATGCATCTTTAAGCTGACCCTGAGCCTGGAGAGGGTCCCTGTGCTATGGAAAACATCCTTGCTAGTTCCAGTACACAAGAAGACATATCCCACCACACCCAGTGACTACAGACCAGTGGCTCTGATCTCACATGTTATGAAATGTTTAGAAAGACTGGCCCTGACACGTCTCCGGACCCACTGCAATTTGCTTACCAAGCACATATTGGAGTCAAGGACGCCATTATCTTCCTGCTTCAACAGGCTTAGCCCCATCTGGATGAGCCAGGCAGCACTGTGAGAATCATGTTCTTTGATTTCTCCGGTGCTTTTAACACCATACAACCTGCCTTACTAGGGAGCAAGCTCACAAAGATGCAGGTGGATGCACCACTAGCGTCCTGGATTACAGACTACCTGTCCAAGCGGCCACAGCCTGTGAGATTGCAGAGCTGTGTATCAGATACTGTGGTTAGCAGCACAGGGGCAGCTCAGGGGATTGACTTGCCCCACTTCCTGTTCACCGTCTGCACCTCGGATTTCAGATTCAACTCAGATTCCTGCCACCTGCAGAAGTTTTCGGATGATTCGGCAGTTGTGGGCTGTAGTGGCCGGTGTGTAGAGGCTGAGAACTGAAGAGTGGTGAATGACTTTGTCGAGTTGTGCAGGCTGAATCACCTGCAGCTCACTAAGACCAAGAAGCTGGTGGTGGACTTCAGGAAGGTGACAACACCCTGCATTCCCATCTCCGTGAAGGGAACGTCCGTCACTACAAATACCTGGGAACTCACATGGACAATAAACTATACTGCACTAAAAGTAGCAAGGTTCTGTACAATAAGGGACAGGGCTGACTGTACTTCCTGAGGAAGCTCCAGATATTCAACATCTACCGCTTAATAGAACATGCTGCAGATGCTCTATGACTCAGTGGTGGCCAGCATTCTGTTCTACGCTGTAGTCTGCTGGGGTGGCAGCAGGGTGAGAGGAGCCATTAGACAATAGGTGCAGGAGTAGGCCATTCGCCCCTTTGAGCCATCACCGCCATTCGATGTGATCATGGCTGATCATCCACAATCATTACCCCATTCCTGCTTTCTCCCCATATCGCTTGACTCCGCTATCTTTAAGAGCTCTATCTAACTCTTTCTTGAAAGCATCCACAGAATTGGCCTCCACTGCCTTCTGAGGCAGAGCACTCCATAGATCCACAACTCTCTGGGTGAAAAAGTTTTTCCTGAACTCCATTCTAAATTGTCTACCCCTTATTCTTAAACTATGGCGTCTGGTTCTGGACTTCCCCAACATCGGGAGCATGTTTCCTGCCTCTAGCATGTCCAATCCCTTAATAATCTTATATGTTTCAATTAGGTCCCCTCTCATCCTTCTAAATTCCAGTGTATACAAGCCCAGTCACTCCAATCTTTCAACATATGACAGTCCCGCCATCCTGGGAATCAACCTCGTGAACCTACGCTGCACTCCCTCAATAGCAAGAATGTCCTTCCTCAAATTTGGAGACCAAAACTGAACACAATACTCCAGGTGTGGTCTCACCAGGGCCCTGTACAGCTGCAGAAGGACCTCTTTACTCCTATACTCAACTCCGCTTGTTATGAAGGCCAACATGCCATTAGCTTTCTTCACTGCTTGCTGCACTTGCATGCTTACTTTCAGTAACTGATGAACAAGGACACCTAGATCTCGTTGCACTTCCCCTTTTCCTAACTTGAGCCAAAGTGAAGAAAATTGATAAGCTCTTCAGGAAGACTGATTCTGTCCTGGGAGAGTGGAACTGGATTCCCTGGTGATTGTGTCTGAGAGGAGGATGCTGCAGAAGCTACAGGGTATAATGGGCAATTTCTCTCACCACCTCCATGACATACTAGACAAACAGATGAGCACCTTTAGTAATAGACTGATTCCAGCAAGGTGAACCACTGAATGGCACAGGAGATCCTTTCTCCCTGTGGCTATAAGACTACAACTCCTCCTCCTTAATGTATGCTAAATGGTTTCATTGTACACCTGTATTTTGCACTATTACTTCTTAATGCAGGTTTCATATTCTTTTTTCTACCTTAGTGTCTACGTTTTGTACTTTAAAGCAACCTTGCAATAATTTCCTTCTGGATAAATAAAGTTTTATCTTTTCTTATCTTACAGACAGCCACAAAACAATACAATAGAATCCATTAAAAAGTTAACCATCAGACACCTGAAATGCAGAGAGAAAAGAAATAGTGCAAACAATAAAGTAAGTAAACAACATTCAGAATTGAAGGTCACAGAAGTGAGGCCACAGGCACAAGGTCAGTTACAGCCTATCCAGGAGCCCGTTAGTTGCAGACCAAAGTCCCAGTTCAGCGCAGAGACGAGTAAACTTCGCTGATCACAGAGCAGTGAGCTTAACACTGGCTCGCCCCTTGCCTCCAGCCCTGACTCCCTGAAGCTTTTAATCTGTTCTGGCACTTAATTTGGCCAAAAAGCAGATCATTCCTTGCTTTCAGTCCTGGGCACTGCTGCTTCAATACACATTCAGGTCTGAGGCTCAGGCTACGTCTACACTAGACCGGATAATTTTGAAAACGCCAGTTTCGCGTAAAAACGATAGACGTCCACACTATGCATTTTTAAAAATATCTCTGTCCACATTAGAACGGATATTTCGGTGAATCTCCTCCTACTGCGCATGCGCAGGACACATCTACTGAAAACAAGTGATATGTTTGGTGTCGAATCTCATCGTGGAAGACTTGTTGCGCATTTGTTCAGTTATAGACTAGAAAAATATAAACAACGGACAGCTGTTGGCTCTTGCGCAGGAGGACTTAAAAGTAAATAAAAAACAAATTCTGGAGCATATGGAGGCAACTGACAGGGAGTTCACAGACAGTATGACCCAGCTGACAACGAACATTGAAAAACTGATGAACTCTGTTGCATTAATAAAGCCGCTTGTTAAATGTATAAAACATGTCTGCATCAGTATTATCTTGTATTTCCATAAAATGTTACATTATGCTGCTACAGATCTATTGTCAGAGAAGTACTTGCATAAATAGGTAAACCACCTTCATACGAGCAAGGACAGAAAACAGGGCAAAGTGAGTATACTTATTTATTCAGTAAGTTACAGGTCCAAGTATTTGGTGAGTACATTTGTAACTCTTCTGGCTTCAGTCTTGTTGCCGTCTGTTCTGAAATTGTTAGGTTGCGTTCAAGAAAACAAAGAAATGGTGTGCTGCCAGCACCATTTGTTCCGGCACGTCATGACAGCGTTTTTAGATTTCTCCGGTTACCCCGTCCACACTGCTCCGGCCAAGCGGCGTTTTCAAAATTACACACTCTGGAGAGTGTTTCTGAAAATCTCCAGTTTCGGGGGATGAAAACGCCGTTTTATTGTGAACAGAGAGTAAAAATGAAGAGAAAAAGCTTTGGGTTATGGATTTATCCAGTGTAGTGTGGACGTATTCTCATTGTCTTGACTTGACCCATATCCAACACTTCCAATTTGGCCCAGTGTTTAAATCGGTCATAAATCAACTTTTTCCTTCCCTCAGACATGGGCCCCGCCACTTCAACTCTGCCTTGCCTTGGTTCTGTCATCTTGAATTGCATCCAGATACGCTCCAGCAGCCAAAAATTCGCTTGCACCCTTGGGCCCAGGCCACACCGCATTGATTCAGCCCGCACATGCCACGCCTCAACCATTCTGCACCTCCAAGACTTCAGTTCTCACTGCAAAAATGCCAGGTCATACAGGCGGGTTCAAAAGCTCAACTCCAAAAGGGAAATTACAGGCTATGGGTTGCAGTGATTGTTTTCAAGAAAAAGTGTGAGTAACAAGGTAGTTAATAGTTGTGTTTGCTGGCAGCAAGTCATCACTGTTCTTCACCAGCACCACTTTCTGTTTATCTGTAGTGATAAATTTTGTTATATTAACATGTGTTGAGATGTTTGCTTTTGAAATCAATGGAACAACTTCCAGTAGCAGTGTAAAATGCATTGGTACATCTGTACTGTGTGACCCAAGATGAATTTCTAGCTTCTGCTTTCTAGATATAACTGATCCAATAGTATATCCAGATGGAGTTATTGATAATGGTCTGATGCTAACAGGGAAAGATTACCAAAGAGAAAACAAGCTCAATCAAGAGCCGGCAGGATGTAGTAGTGCAATTACTTGAGTTGAGTGTGATGTTCTCCCAAGCAATTGTCTGCTGGTGGGGCCTCAGGTGGCTGTAGAGGCAATGAATTGCACTGATTCACCACCCTCTGGCTAAAGAAATTTCTCCTCATCTCTGTTCTAAAGCAACTTTCCTCAATTTTGAGGCTATGCCTTCTGATCCTAGACTCCCTCACCATCCCCTTCACATCCATTCTATCTGAGCCTTTCAACATTTGAAAGGTTTAAATAAGATCCCCCCCTCATTCTTCATAGTTCCAGTGAATAAAGGCCCAGAGCCATCAATCGCTCCTCATAAAATTGCCTTTCATTCCTGGATTTATTCTCATGAACTTCCTCTGAACCCTCTCCAATCTCAGCACAAATAAGGAGTCCAAAACTGCTCTGAATAATCCAAGAGAGGACTTCTCAGTGCCTTATAATACCTCAGCATTACATCATTGCATTTATGTTCTAGACCTTTCGAAATTAATGAGGACATTGCATTTGTCTTCCTCATCTCCCACTCAACCTGCAAATTAACCTATAGGGCAGTAGTTCCCAACCTGGGGTCCATGGACCCTCAGTTAATGGTAGGGGTCCATGGCATAAAAGAGGTTGGGAACCACTGCTCTAGCAGATCATAAACACAAGAGATTCTGCTGATGCTGTAAATCTTATGCATCACACACAGAGTGCTGAAGATACTCGTCAGGTCACGCAGCATCTGAGGAGGGAAATAGGTAGTTCATATTTCAGGACTTGATGAAGGATCTGGACCTGAAATGTTGACCGGAAATATCCCTGCTCAGTTCCTCGTGCATTTTGTGTGTGTTCTTCCAGTAGATTGTCTGTGGCTCCAGATTCCATCACCTAGAGTCTTTGGTGTCTCCCCTCCTATTTGTGTTTTTGCAGGCCTATGAAAAAGATCCAGTAAGTAATCTGAATCCGTTGAGTGTGCGTAATCTATTTCTCCCCTTTTACAGTTCTAATGAAGGGTTCTCAATGAGGAGTCTTCAGGTATCTTCCCATACCTCTCACTGCTTCAGTACAGCAGCCAGCATAACATGGGACCACACTTACCCTGGACATTCTCTCTTCTCCCCTCATCCATCAGGCAGAAGATACAAAAGACTGAAAGAATAGTCCACCAGGCTCAGGGAATTATTCCCTAATACGATAAGATAGACTCAACCTCACAATCTACCTCATTATAGTACAACTTATTGTCTATCTATACTGCCTCTTTCCCTGTAGTGGTTGCACTTTAAAATTTCAAAGTAAATTTATTATCTAAGTACATATTTGTCACCATATACAAGCCTGAGATTAATTTACTTGTGGGCATCCACAGTAAATACAAAGAAATAAAATAGAATCAATGGAAAACCACACAAAACGAAGGACAAACAACCAATCAGCAAAAGGCAACAAAGTGCAAATAGAAAGAAAGAATAAAGCACAATAATAATAAGGAGTAAATAAGCAATAAGTATCAAGAACATGGGTTGTAGAGTCCTTGAAAGAAAGTCCATAGGCTGTGGAATCAGCTCATTGTTGGGGTGAGTGAAGTTATCCCTTCAGGTTCAAGAGCCTGATGGTTGAAGGGTAAAACTGCTCCTGAACCTGGTGATGTGGGACTGAGGCTCCTGTACATCCTTCCTGCTTGAACAGCGAGGAGAGAGCATGGCCTAGATGATGGGGGTCTTTGATGATAGATGCTACTTTACTGCAACAGCTCTCCTTGTAGATGTCCTCGGTGGTGGGCAGGGCTTTACCTGTGATGGACTGGGCTGTATCCATTACTTTTTCTCGGCTTTTCTGTATTATGTTTCTTTTTCTTTCTACTACCTTAGTGCACTGTGTAATGATTTGATCTGTGGGAATAGTAGGCAAGGGCAAGCTTTTTACTGAATCTTGGTACATGTGATTAGAATAAACCATTTCCAATTCCAAAATGTTTTCCCATCCACAGATGTTGCCTGATCTGTTGTGTGTTTCTACCACTTTCTGGATTTATATCAGATACATTCAGATTCAAATATCTAACAATTTGGAATATATCAGGAGCTGTGATGAAAAAAATAGCAGAGTTATTTTAAGATGTTAAAGGTCAAGTCTAGCGAATAGTGCTTTAGATTCACCCACATTAAATTGGAGCATAGTTCCATTGTTTCTTCATCTTCAAAGTTCAAAGTAAATCTATTATCAAAGTACATATTTGTCACCATATATTACCCTCAGATTAACTTTCTTGTGGGCATTCACAGTAAATACAATAGAATCAATGAAAAACTATACACAAAGGGAAATAACCAATGTGCAAAATACATCAATTTTGCAACTACAATCAATCAATCAATAAATAAATACAAACATACATACAGAGAACATGAATTCCAGAGATCTTGAAAGTGAGTCAGCTGGGCCCTGATTCTAAAGAAATGTTTGTTAGCCCTGAACAGGGTCCAGAGGAGCTCATAAAAATGATCCCAGGAAGAATACGCTTAACATATGAGGAATATTTGATGTCTCTGGGTCTGTAGTTGATGGAGTTCAGAAGGACAAGAGAACATCTTATTGAAACCTACTGGAAATTGAAAGGCCTGGATAGGATGGATGTAAAAAGAATGTTTTCGTTAATGGGAGAGTCTAGGATCTAAGGGCACAGCTTTTAGAACTGAGATGAGGAGGAATTTCTTCTGCCAGAATCTAGCAAATCTGCAGATTTCAAAGCCACAGAGAACTGTGCCGGCCAAGTCATTGGGTGTATTTAAAGCAGAGATTGATTGGTTTTTGATTGGTAAGTGAGATAACAGCTACAGGGAGAAGGTGAGAGAATGAGATTAAAACAAATCAGCTATGATTGAATGGAGGAGCTGACTTGATGGGCCAAATGTCCTTATTCTGCTCCACTATGATCCATGGACCTGCATAAATGTGATTTTATTTATAGCCAGCACTCTTTCATACTATCTGTACTATAATTTTTCTAAATTACATTTTCAAAACAAATGATTATATTTAAAATATCACATCATCACAATATTACTTGTACGCAATCTTCAACCTTTATGTTACTCAATTAAAGATTAAGGGCCACAGTCATATTAAATGCACATTTAAAAAAATATAATTCTTTAGAGTTGTGCTCCACCACCAAGGCTGGCATTTCCTGCCTGTTCCAAGTTGTTCTGCTCCATTAACTACAGCTGCCTCACAGCCTGGACCATTTCATAGGCAGCTACAGGATCACCCACATCAGTATGGGAATGCAGTAATGTAGACAGGTTGAGCAAGCTACTTAAGAGAATATAATAGCATTGTGGTATATCTAATTGCACCAACACCAGCAATTTATTTTCGAATTTTCAGACCTTGCTGGCAAATTAATTTAAGTTCGCCACCTGGGGATGAGGGGAATTGAACTTCCATTAGTAATCTTGATAGAGATTTTTGAGGGGATGACAGAGGCGCCTGATCGGGATAAAACACTGAACTTTGTCTATGTGGACTTTAGTAAAGCATCCAATAAGATCCGTCGTGGCCGGTTGATTCAGAAGATAAAGATGCATGGGACCCAGGGTGAATTGCAGCTTAGGATTTGAATCTGACTTGCCCGAGGAAAAAATTGTCGAGGTCTAAGCTGCTATTCAGGCTTGAGCTGCAAGGATTAATGCTGTGATCTCTGTTATTTGTGATATACTGAACTACGCAAAAGTCTTAGGTATATATATATATAGCTAGGGTGCCTAAGGCTCTTGCACAGTACTGTAGTAATTTTATAAGTTTCACTGTACGGCTGCCACAAAAAAAAAGAGAAATGACATTTGTGAGTAAGGATAAACCTGGTTCTGATATGGCTCCGTATTTGGACTGAGAGTGGGAAGGGGAGAGGGGAATCATGGTTGGGAAAAGGGGAAGGGAGAGGGGAGGGAGCAGGAAGCACCAGAGAGACCTTCTGTAGTGGTCAATAAACCAATTGTTTGGAATCAAATGTCCTTGCCTGGTGTCTCATTGCTGGGTGTGTCCATACTAGCACCACCTCTGCCCCAGCACTCCTTCTCAGCCACCGTCCCACAGATCTCCCATAGTGCTCCACCTCCATATATATACAAACACACACAAACAAACATATATATGTCTGTGTGTGTGCGTGTGTACATTTATCAACTTTTTGGATCTAAATGTAAGTGGATGGATTAGTAAATCTGCAGATGACACCAAAATTGGTAGAGTTGTAGACAGCATGAAGGACTATAAAAGAACACAGCAGGATATAAACTCAGTGGCCACTTTATTAGGTAGCCCTGAAACACCTGCTCATTAATACAAATATCTAATCAGCCAATCACTTGGCAGCAACTCAATACATAAAAGCATGCAGACATGGTCAAGAGATTCAGTTGTTGCTCAGGCCAAACATCAGAATGGGGAAGAAATATGATCTAAGTGACTTTGGCTGTGGAATGATTGTTAGTGCCAGACAGGGTGGTTTGAGTATCTCAGAAACTGATTTTAATAGCACTGAGGTACAGAGATTTTTTGGAGTCCAGGTCCATAGTTCACAGAAGGTAGCTATGCAAGTGGATATGGTGATAAAGAAGGCCTTTGAAAGACCTGCCTTCATTGGTAGGACTGTTGAGTATAGTAAGAGTAAGGAAGTCATGCTGCGGTTACAGAATGCAGAACTTTAGTCAAATCACACTTTGAGTGCAGTGTGCAGCTCTGGTCACCCTATTAACTGGGAGGAATTGGAGACTGTGGAAAGGGTGCCAAAGATGTTTAACAGGACACTGCCTGGGTTACAGATATAAGCTACAAGGAAAAGTCGGACAAGTTTGGGTCATTGGTCCTAGGGTATCTGAGGCTCAGGGGAGACCAGACAGAGCTTTTTAAATTTATGATAGTCATAGATAGGGTAGCCAATCAGAATCTCTTCTCCAGAAAAGAAATGTCAAGCACCAGAGGACATGTTTTTAACATTAGAGGGGAAAAGTTTAAAGGCAGTATGAGAAGCAATTTTTATTTTACCCAGGAGGTATTAGGTACATAAAATGGTTACCAGGGATAGTAGTGGAAACAGACAGTTTGATGGAATTTAAGAGACTTTTAGACATAAACATGAAGGGAATTTGAATGATATAGATGATGCACAAGATGAAGACATTTAAAATAAACTGGTATCAAAATCAGCACAATATCATGGACCAAGTGACCTGTCCAGCCTGTCACTGTTCCATATTCAATGTATTACTGTGCTTCTGTTCCGATAGGCTACAGAAGACATAGAGTCATAGAGCGCTAAACACAGAAACAGGCCATTTAGGCCATCTAGTCCATGCTGTTATTCTGCTTAATCCCATCAGCCTGCCCCTGGACCAAATCCCTCCATTCCCCTCCCATCCTTGTGCTTATCAAAATTTGTCTTAACTGTTTCATTCAAACCCACGTAAATCACTTCCACAGGCAATTTGTTCCACATTCATACCATCCACTGAGTATAGAAGTTTCCCTCAGGTTCCCCTGAAATGCGTCACCTTTCACATTTAACCTATGATCTCTAGTTCTAGTTACCTAATCTCAGTGGAAAAAGCCTGCTTGCATTTACCAAATCTACAACCCTCATAATATTGTATACTTCTATCGCAGTGGAATAAAGGAAATTACAGAGTCACGGGAGAGGAGCTTGCTCAGATGAATTGAAGGGGGATACTGATGACAGCAGAGCAGAGTTGGCTGAAGTTTCTGGGAATAATTCACAAAGCGTAGGATAGATATATCTCACAGAAGAATGAAGTCTCAAATGGCAGGGGTAGGCGACTGTGGCTGACAAGAGAAGTTAAACACTGCAGAAAAGCTAAGGAAAGGGCATATAATATAGCAAAAGTGAGTGGGAAAATGGATAATTGGGAAGTTTTTAAAATCCAACAAAAAGCAACTAAAAAAAGCCACAAGCAGGGAAAAGACGAAATATGAGGGTAAACTAGCCAATAATATAAAGTACGAGAGGTGATTGATAAGTTTGTAGCCTAAGGTAGAAGGAGATGAGTTATACAGCTCTCGTTACACGGACGTGCAGATCATCTCTTTGAGTGATTATGCAGAAAGTTTGAAGTAAATACCTCATTGAGGTGATTCATAAGTTCGTGGCCTAAGGTAAAAGGAGATGAGTTATTAACTGAACTTTCTGCATAATCACTCAAAGAGTTGAACTACACGTGCATGTAACGAGAGCTGTATAACTCATCTGCTTCTATCTTAGGCCACGAACTTATCAATCAACTATCTGTGGACACTTTCTGGAGGTCCAAGATCCGTATGCTCCATGACCGCTGGACTAAGTGTGTAAATGTAGGAGGAGACTATGTTGAAAAATAACTGTGCTGGGTTTTCTAAAATTGACCCCTTCTACCTTAGGCCACAAACTTATCAATCATCCCTCGTAGGTTACAAAAAGCTTTTTCAGTTATGTAAAGAGTACAAGGGAGCCAAGAGTTGATATTGGATCACTAGAAAATGATGCTAGTGATGTAGTAAAGAGGGTTAAAGGAGTGGCTGATGAACTTAATAACTACTTTGCATGTCTTCACTGTGAAAGACAGGAGCAGTGTTCCAGAGGTCTATGAGTGTCAAGGAACAGGAGTGAGTGTCATTGCTATTACAAAGGAAAAGGTGCTAGGAAAACTCAAAGGTCTTAAGGTGGATAAGCCATCTGGACCAGATGGACTACATCCCAGAGACCTGAGGTCACTGAAGAGATGGCAGATGCATTGGTTATGATCTTTCAAGAATCATTTGATTCTGGCATGGTGCCAGAGGACTGGAAAATTGCAAATGTCACTCCACTCCTTAAGAAAGGAGGAAGGCAAAATAAAGGAAATTATAAGCCAGTTAGCCCAACCTCAGTGGTTGGGGAAGTGTTGGAGTCCATTAGTAAGGATGAGGGTTCAGGGTACTTGGAGACTAATGATAAAAAAAAATCAAAGTTTCCCTAAAAAGGTTTCCCTAAAGGGAAATGTTGCCTGAGGAAGAAACAAATAGAGTGGACAAAAGAGAGGCAGTGGATGTAATTTACTTGGATTTTCAGAACTCATTTAATAAAGGTAAAATACGAGGCTGCTCAACGAGATAAAATTCCATGGGATTACAGGAAATATACAGGCTTGGATAGAGGAATGGCTGATAGACAGGAAACAACGAGTGGGAATAAAGGGGGCCTTTTCTGGTTGACTGCCAGTGACTAGTGGTGTTTCTCAGGGGTCAGTATTGGGACCGCTACTTTTCACATTGTTTGTCAATAATTTAGATAATAGAATTGATGGCTCTGTGGCAAAGTTTGTGGATGATACGAAGATAGGTGGAGGGGTAGGTAGTGCTGATGATGCAACACAATTGCAGAAGGACTTAGACAAATTGGAAAAATGGGCATAAAAGTGGCAGACAGAATACAGAGTTGGGAAATATATGACAATGCACTTTGCTAAAAGAACAAATGTGCAGACTATTATCTAAATGGTGAGAAAATTCAAACATCAGAGGTGCAAAGGGACTTAGGCACAAGAACTCATGTAAGACTCCCAGAAAGTTAATTTATGTTGGCATTCCCTTCAAAGGAAATATAATATAAAGCAAGGAGATAATGCTGATGCTTTATAAGATACTAATCCAGGTTGCACTTGGAGTATTGTCAACAGTTTTGGGCCCCAAGTCTTCAAAAGGCTGTGTTGTCATTGGAGAGAATCCACAGGGGTTCACTGGGGTGATTCCAGGAATGAAGGAGTTAACATATGAGGAACGTTTGGCAGCTTTCGACCTGTAGTCACTGGAATTTAGAAGAGTGTGGGGGTATCTCATTGAAGCCTACCAAATGTTGAAAGGACCAGATAGGGTAGATGTGGGGTGAATGTTTCCTGTGGTGGAATATCCAGAACTAGATGGTGCAGTCTCAAAGTTGAGAGGCAACCTTTTAGAATAGAGGTAAGGAGGGCTTCTTATCACCAGACATTAGTGAAACTGTGGAATGCTCTGCCTCAGACAGCCATGGGTGCCAAGACCGTCGGTATATTTATAGCGAAAATTGATAGTTTCCTGATTGGTCAGGGCATCAAATGTTATGGTCAGAAGTCAGGTGTATGGGGTTGAGTGGATTCCAGGATCAGCCATGAGGGAATAGCAGAGCAGACTCGATGGGCTGAATGGCCCAATTCTGCTCCTTTGTCTTATGCTCTAAATCTCCCCTCATTCTCCTATGATCCAGGAGAAAAAAGATCCAATCTACCCAACCACATTGCCGGTGTTATATTAAACCAGACCAGTATCCAGAGGTTTGGGCTATTGACCTAGAAACACAAGTTTGAATCAATACGGCAGCTGGAGAATTTAATTCAGCTAATTACGTAAATCTGTAATTAAATTAAAGATTGCATTATTAATGGTGACTGGACTGTCATAAAAACCCATCTGGTATGCTGGTGCTCTGCTGAAAAAGAATGACACAATCTGACTGTGTGTGTCTGCAATCTATTTGGTCCTTATATATCCTCGGAGGTACCATAGCAAGCTACTGTAGTTAGAGCAATTAGAGACAGACATTTAATGGTGGCCATCTCCTGTGAACAAATAAATAAAACTATGGCAACCACAATGTTGTGATGCAGCATGACAATAGGACGAGACTTGTTCTAATTTGACATCTGTGCAAGAAGCGCATTATAAACAGGAAATACTGGAACAAACTCAGGGCAAGCAGTGTCTGTGGAAAAATAAATCAAATTAGTTTTTCAGTCATCCAAACTGTGAAAGTTAGAGAACAAGTTAACTTTAATTTGCAGAGATGAGGGAGGTATAGGGGTATATCTATAATAGAGTGAGGGCAGGATTGCCAAGCTGTTTCCACTGTTTACAGAGTTATCTCTGTGATAAAACAATGCAGGCAGTTGGAAAGGCAGGAAACCTAATTATGTCTTTGCCTTTCCCATGGACGACAGAGCCTTCGACTGCATCTTATCTACTTCCCACACTTCTGCTCTCTCTTCGTCTTCTCCTAGTCAGAGCCTGGACTGTGATCAACTAGTCCCAGCACCATCTCTGTTCAAAGAACCATCCTTCACAGTATCTGTCCTCTTCAAAGAGATTCTACCACCAGACACATCTTCCCCTTCTCTCCTGATTCAGCATTCCACAGGAACCGTTCCGTTTGTGACTCCCAGTTCCACTCTTACATCTCGACTCTCCTCATAGTACTTTCCTATACAACCACTGAAGAGAGTCTCAGAAGTGTGCAGCATGAAAAAAAGCCCTTTGGCTCAACTCACCTAAGCCAACCAAGTAGCCTAGTTGAACTAGTCCCATTTGACCACCTTTGGTCCAATTAATTCTAAATACTTTCTATCTGTATAACAGATCAGGTGCCTTTAAAATTATTTATTTATTTATAGATATAGCACAGAACAGGCCCTTCCGGCCTAGTGACCCACCCATTTAACCCTAGCTTAATCATGGGACAATTTACAATGACCAATTAACCTATCAACTGTAGAACTATGGGAGGGAACTGGAGCATCTGGAGGAAGCCCATGCAGTCACGGGGAGAGCATACAAACTCATTACAGACTGTGCCAGAATTGAACTCCAACACCCCGAGCTGTAGTACCACTACACTAAATGCTACGCTGCCGTAGTCACTTAAATGCTGTAATTGTACCCATCTCTACCACTTTGTTTTGTATCATCACCACTCTGGCCTGTCTCCTGAACAATGGAACAATGTGATCCACCCTTCATTCTTCAGTAACTTCACTTGTGGCTAACGATAAAATAACTCCCACTACAAGGGCCTCCAAGATCTCTTCCCTGGCCTCTAGTAAGATCCAGAGGTACACTTGGTCAGGTCCCGGGGATCTGCCCATTTTAGGATGCTTCAAGACTGCAAATGCCTCCTTCTCAAGATATGCATATGTTCCAAGAGCTCGTTACTTCTCACCTTCATTACTGAATAAATAATTTCAGTGAACTTGTATCGAAACTGGCTGGTTTTGCTGCAGCATTATCCACCTATAATATTAAGTTTTTTCTTTCTACATAGATTGTCTGATGTGAGGTACATTTTCAGAATTCTTCTTTTGGTTTCAGATCTCATGTTCAGCTTCAGCCTAGAGTACATTATGCAACTTTAACATGTTCCTTTATAGACTTCAATATGATGCAGTGCCAATACAGGCTGCCATTGGAGGATGTTCACAAGAATGATCTAGGGCGGGGGTCGGCAACCCGCGGCTCCCGAGCCATTTGTGGCTCTTTCACCTCTGTGCTGCGGCTCCCTGTGGCTTTGGGAAATAATTGGTCAGTATTTAATTAAAATGTATTTTATGTTACTTTGTTAGCTTTTGAAATGTAATTCTAAATTTGAAGATTATGGTGATCTTGTACAATCTAAGTGTGGCGACACATTTCCTGGCACATCCGAACCGGCTCACAATTAGCCAGCATTCCGGCTAAGGGAGATAGCCTACGGGGGTTTGTGAGTACGCGTCTTTTGCAGCATCTGCGTCCATGGGGGCTGGGTTGAGGGAGGCTTAAAAGCAAGGCTGTTTAGTTAGAATAAAGCTATCTTTGACTGCAGTTTACTGACTGCGTGTAGCACACCGCTACAACGTGTTTTTATCGCTGGTTGTCCAGAGGGGAGGTGCTGAAATGCTTTGTCGCGTGTCTGGAAGAAGTGAAAACTTTCCTGGGCAGCAAAGGGCTCACCTTTCCTGAGCTGGAACAGCCAGAGTGGCTGGAAAAGCTACACTTCATGGTAGACATGACAGCGCACCTGAACACACTGAAAACAGCTCTTCAGGGGTAAGGACTTACAGCCCTACACATGTTGGAGGATGTTTTGGCATTCGAGCGCAAGTTGACAGTGCTTGCCAGAGATTTACAGAAAGGCACATTGTCTCACTACCCCAATTTGAGAGAGTTCAAACAAGGTCACGACATGATAAATTCGGAGTATTTACATTCTGCAATCATCGCAATGCAAACATCGTTTGGGAAACGCTTCTGTGAGTTCAGAGAGGAAAAAAACACATTATCCTTCCCGGTCACTCCCCTAAGCATCGATCCATCCCTACCGAATACGACTGCATTGTCAGGTGTGAGTCAACCTGACCAAGTATGATAAATATTTTAATTGCCTATTATTTTACGTATATTCATATGTTTTCATTGTTCAGTGAAATAGTCCTTTTATTTTTCAGGCTGACAGCTGGCTGACGTTATTTTTGGTTTGCTGCTGGCGGCAAATTTAAGTTTAGCGTTTTTCATAAACACAAGAAGGACTCAAATAGACGTTGAGTATTTTACTTAAAAGTAACCTTCAACCCAACATCTTATTTTCGGAGTTCAAAATGTTTTTGTTGCATGCAGAAATGTAATTTCGTTTTCTCTGCAGGAGCTCATCAATTTCATAAATGCAACACATTATAGTTTGTTTATACATAGCATAAAGGCAAAACAAAACGTTGTATGCAGTGTTATTTCATTTTAAATGTCAAACGGGTTTTGTGGCTCCCAGTGTTTTCTTTTCTGTGGGAAACGGGTCCAAGTGGCTCTTTCAGTGGTAAAGGTTGCTGACCCCTGATCTAGGGAATGCAACAGTTAACATATGAGGAACATTTGATGGTTCTGGGCCTGTACTCGCTAGTGTTTAGAAGAATGGGGGGGGAGTTGAATCTCATTGAAACCTATTATTGAAAGGCCAAGATAGAGTAAGTATGGCGAGGATGTTTCCTATGGTGGGGGCATCTAGGACCAGAGAACACATCCTCAGAATAGAAGGACATCCCTTTAGAACAGAGGTGAGAAGCAATTTCTTTAGCCAGATGGTGGTGAATCTATGGAATTCATCACCAAAAATAAACATGAGGACCACGTCACTGAGTATATTTAAAGCAGAGATTGATAAACTCTTGATTAATCAGGTCGGCAAAGATTGCGAGGAGTAGGCAGGAGGATGGGATTGAGAGGAATAATAAATCAGCCATGTTGCAAGATTGGAGAAGACTCAATGGGCCAAATAGCCTAATTCTGCACGTATGTCTATTGTTCCTTCTCTCTCTTCAGCTTCTCTCAGCAATCTATCAACCAGACAGCTACATGAACAGCAGAATTATCTTAAAGACTCTGGCATCACTTTACGGGAGATTTATTTTGTCATGTCTCTCTGCAGCTTAAAATGAATAATTTTCTACCTATCCCGGTTCAGATGAAGGCTCCTTGACTTGACTTGATCTGTTCTTCCTTCGACAAATACTGCATGACTCACTGAACTCAGTATTCACAGTTATTAATCCAGGTTTCCAGTATCTGCTACCCTGTTGAATTTCAAGAACTGGCTGCAGCACAGCCTGGTATGAAAACACCAATGCCCTTAAATGGAAAATTTTATAAAAGTAATGGATACGGCCCAGTCCATCACGGGTAAATCCCTCCCCACTATTGAGCATATCTACAAAAAACTTTGCAAGAAAGCAACATCCATTATCTGGGATCCCCACCATCCTGGTCATGCTCTCTTCAAGCTGCTGCCATCAGGAATAGGAATTTCAGGACTCATAACATTAGGTTCCGGAACAGTTATTACCCCTTAGCCATCAGGTTTTTAAACCAAAGGGGATAGCTCTACTTAACTTTCCTTGCACAACCAATGAAATGTTCTCAAAACCTATGGGCTCACTTTCAAGGACTCTTCATCACATGTTCTCGATATTTATTGCTTATTTACTGTTGAAGTCAGAAGTTTACATACACCTAGGTTGAAGTCATTAAAATTCATTGTTTAACCACTCTACAGATTTCATTTTAGCAAGCTATAGTTTTGGCAAGACGTTGAGGACATCTACTTTGTGCATGACATGAGTAATCTTTCCAACAATTGTTTACAGACAGGTTAGTTCACTTTTAATTGACTATACTGTATCACAATTCCAGTGGGTCAGAAGTTTACATACAAAATCAAAAGAAGTCAGCCAAGACTTCAGAAAAAAAATTGTGGAACTCCACAAGTCTGGTTCATCCTTGGGAGCAATTTCCTAATGGCTGAAGGTACCACGTTCATCTGTACAAACAATAGTACACAAGTATAAACACCACGGGACCACGCAGCTGTCATACCACTCAGGAAGGAGACACATTCTGTCTCCTAGAGATGAACGTACTTTGGCGCGAAAATGCAAATCTTTCCCAGAACAACACAAAGGACCTTGTGAAGATGCTGGAGGAAACAGGTAGACAAGTATTTATATCCACAGTAAAACGAGTCCTATATCGACATAACCTGAAAGGCTGCTCAGCAAGGAAGAAGCCACTGCTCCAAAACTGCCATAAAAAAGCCAGACTACCGTTTGCATGTGCACATGGGGCCAAAGATCTTACTTTCTGGAGAAATGTCCTCTGGTCTGATGAAACAAAAATTGAACTGCTTGGCCATAATGTCCATCGTTATGGTTGGAGGAAAAAGGATGAGGCTTGCAGCCAAAGAACATCATCCCAACCGTGAAGCATGGGGGTGGCAGCATCATGTTGTGGGGGTGCTTTGCTGCAGGAGGGACTGGTTCACTTCACAAAATAGATGTCATCATGAGGAAGGAAAACTATGTGGATATATTGAAGCAACATTTCAAGACATCAGCCAGGAAGTTGAAGCTCGGTCGCAAATGGACAATGACCCCAAGCATACCTCCAAAGTTGTGGCAAAATTGCTTAAGGACAACAAAGTCAGGGTATTGGAGTGGCCATCACAAAGCCCTGACCTCAATCCGATAGAAAATTTGTGGGCAGAACTGAAAAAGTGTGTGCGAGCAAGGAGGCCTACAAACCTGACTCAGTTACACCAGTTCTGTATGGAGGAATGGAACAAAATTCCAGCAACTTATTGTGAGAAGCTTGTGAAAGGTTACCCAAAATATTTGACCCAATTTAAACAATTTAAAGGTAATGCTACCAAATACTAACAAAGTATATGTAAACTTCTAGCCCACTGGGAATGTGCTGAAAGAAATAAAAGCTGGAATAAATCATTCTCTCTACTATTATTCTGACATTTCATATTCTTAAAATAAAATAGTGATCTTAACTGACCTAAGACAGAGAATGTTTTCTAGGATTAAATGTCAGGAATTGTGAAAAACTGAGTTTAAATGTATTTGGCTAAGGTGTATGTAAATTTCTGACTTCAACTGTATTCATTTATATTATTTTTACTTCTTTTTTGTATTAGCACAGTTGTTTCTTTTCCACATTAGTTGTACACCCAGCTGGTGCGGTCTTTCATTGATTCTATTAGAGTTATTTTTTTGTGTACGCCCACAAGAAAATGAATCTCAGAGTTGTACCTGTACTTTGATAATACATTTACTTTGAATTTCAAAGAATAAAACTGCATCTAACATCATTAGAAACATTGGGTTTGCATGGTAGCATAGGGGCTAGCGAAACACTTTACTGTGCCAGAGATCTGGATTCAATTCCCATTGTTGTGTATAAGGAGTTTGTGCATTGCTCCCATGACCCCCTGGGTTTCCTGTCAACAGTTCAGTTTCCTGCCACGTTCCAGAGACATACGGATGTTAATAGGTTAATTGGTCACATGGATGGCAATAAGCCTTCATGGGCCCATTGGACCAGAAGAACATGTTGCTGTGCTCTATCTCTAAATAAATAAAAACAAACTTAATCACTTTTCTTAAAATGCTTAACTACAATATTCTGTCAGTGGTGTGATTCCACACAGAGAGTCAAGCCATATAAATGATATAAAGCTAAGACAGCCTTAGATCTATTCCTTCCTCACTCGGTTTTACCTGCTGTGATTGGCTGTCCCCAGCAGAATACATTAAGCCGTTCCTGTAGTAACTAAGTACAAAACAAAGTTTATGCAGATGATACATCATTCTGTCTACATTGGCTTCATTGCTACATTAGTAATATACTGTATATCCCTGGTGAACGGTTAGATTGGGAATCAAATTAATCTTATAGTTCAAATCTGCCTTGTAAGAATTGATTACACTGCAGCAAGAAAGCAAGCAAAATTAAAAATAGAAGAAACTGCATAACCTTAAAGAATAAGGTCATTTAACCACTCACAGTGAACCCCTTTAGACCAAATATACCTATGAGCTTTTAAAATACGCATTTCAGCCTTTATCTTTATTCTAATGAAGCTATAATCAAGGGGATAGACACAACTTAAAGTGCCAGATGCACTTCAAAGTGTTTTGGCTCCTTTATTCTCCTGATAATTAAGGAATTTACTTTGAAGGTGTAATTTTAATGTGGTTTACAATGCGTTTGCTCTACCTTTGCACTTCACGTCAGTGCTTACTGTGAGAAACTCAGGGAAAGAACAATCAGAAGACAACAAGCAACTTTGCAGATAATTATTTTACAACCATAAACCTGGGCATAATTCGCCACAAGTACATGAGGAAGAAAGGATCAAATGAACCTTCCCATCTGCTCCACCATTCATTAAGATCATTGCAGACCCAACCTTCTGCTTCATTTTCAATCTCCTACATGTTCCCCATGTTGTTCCTCCACCGGTAGTCCAAAAATATTCTTCCTTAGGAGAGAGGAAGGAATATTAAAGGGGTTATGAGAGAGAAGTCTTTTTATGTATGCAGACAGTGGCTGATTTCAGGAACTCACTACAAGGGGAAGTAGTAGAGATAGATAAATTCACCGTAGTTAATAGATCTTTGGGCAGAAAAGCTAGATTATTGCAGATGAGCAAAAAGGTCGTGGTGAGGTGGAGGGCCATTTCTGTGCTGCATGACAGCCCCAACTATGATTCCCCGACACCAATCTATACTAATCCTATGTTATTCCTATTTTATTCTACCACATTCCCAACAATTTCCGCTAGATCAGAGGTTCACAACCTTTTTTATGCCATCGACCAATGCTATCATAATGCTGCATGATTACAAAAAGTGGCCCATCCCAACACTTTTCAAATTATAGTCGGCAACTTTAACCCGGCCTGTTTGAAGAAAACCCTGCCCAATTATCACCAGTACATAATATGTTGCTCTGGAGGTCCCAACACTCTAGACCACTGCTACACTACGATAAGGAATGCCTTTCGTTCCTTCATGAGATCACATTTTGGTAAGTCGGATCATCTGGCCGAACTCCTGCTACCTGCATGCAAGACAGAACCTGCAAAGCAGGGCTCCAGAGATCAAGACAGCTAAGAGGTGGTTGCGGGAGGCTAAGAAACAGTTGCAGGATTGCCTTGACTCAGTGAACTGGGCTATGTTCAAGATCTCATCTGAGGATCTAAGAACCTGAATGACAACACCAGGGTGGTTACAGACTTTATTAGAATTGCTGTGGATGAGTGTGTCCCCATGAAATTGTTCAGGGTTTTCCCCAGTCAGAAGCCCTGGATGAACAGTGAAATCCGGAACCTGCTGACCGCCAGATCAGAGGCATTCAAGTCTGGAGATCAACAATGTTACAAGCGGTGAAGGTATGATCTCCGGAAAGATTCTGAAATGGACTGGAATCATCGAGGGACGCTCGACAGCTGTGGCAGGGTTTGAATGCCATAATGTCCAACAAAGTTAAATGCTGTGTCATAGGGAACAGCAGAGCTTCGCTTCTAGATGAAATCAATGTTTTCTAAGCTTGCTTTGACCACCAGAACAGGGAGGAACCATCGTGCACCCCTATGTCACCCGATGATCCTTTGGTCTCTGTTTCTGAAGATGATGTACAAGCAGCCTTCAAGAGAATGAATCCAAAGAAGGCATCTGGTCTGGATGGTGTACTTGGCCAAGTACTGAGTATTTGTGCTGACCAACTGGCTGGAGTATTCACAGATACCTTCAACCTCTTGCTCTGGCAGTGTGTTGCCAGAAGCAACAGGTCTACAGCAGATGGCTCTACACACAACCTTAGAACATCTGGACGGCCAAGATGCATATATCAGGACGTTCCTTTATTGACTACAGCTCAGCACTTAACAGTATCATCTCCTCAAGACTAATCAGTAGACTCCAAGACCTGGGCTTCAATACCCTCTCGTACAAATGGATCCTGGATTTCCTCACTTGTAGACCCCAGTCAGTATGGATTGGCAACAACATCTCCTCCACAATCTCCATTAGCACAGGGGCACTGCAGGGATGTGTACTTAGCCCCCTGGTTTACCCACTTTACACCTATGACTCTGAGGCTAAGGACACCAGTTACAAGTTTGCTTATGACACCACTGTTTTGTGCTGTGTCAAAGGTGGTGATAAATCAGCTTACAGGAGGGAGATTGAAAATCTGTCTGATGGGTGTAATAACAACAGCCTCTCACTCAATGTCAATAAGACCAAGGAATTGATTGTAGACATCAGGAGGGGGAAACCAGAGGTCCATGAGCCAGTACTCATGGGAGGATCAGAGGTGGAGAAGATCAGTAACTTTAAATTCCTGGTGTCACTATCTCAGAGGACCTGTCCTGGTCCAATCAGATAAATATCATTGTGAAGAAAGCACAACAGTGCTCTACTTCCATACGAAGATTCGGCACGTCATCTAAAACCATGGCAAACTTCTATAGATGTATGGTGGAAAGTGTGCTGACTATCCTCATTAAAGCCTGGTATGGGAACACCAATGCCGTTGAAAGAATTCAGTGGATTCAACTCAGATCCTCCTCACCCAGGCCATGTTCTTTTCTCACTGCTGCCTTCAGGTAGAAGGTACAGGTGCCTCAGGACTCAAAGTTCTTGACCAGGTTCAAGAACAGTTATTATCCTCAACGATCAGGCTCTTGAACTAAAGGGGATAATTACACTCATTTAGGGAATAATTTCAGGGCTGTGTTATATTGTTATTTCATATTATTGCTACTTCTTCATGTCGCATTTGCTCAGTCTTTTTAATGTATAGTTCCTGAACTGTTACTGTTCTATAGATTTGCTAAGTATGCTGGCAGAAAAAGAATCTCAGGATTGGATGTGTTGGCATGATAATAAAATTCACTTTGAACTTTATCAAGCACGGGGTCCGTGAACCCCAGATTGTGATCTCCTGCTCCAGATTCTGCCATATTTGGGTCCATTAGGCCAAAACCCAGCACATTTTTAGGATGTGGGAGTAAAGTTCAAAATTGCAAAATTTCAAAGTAAATTTAGTTATCAAAGTACATATATGTCACCACACACAACCCTGAGGTTCATTTTCTTGCGGGCATACTCGATAAATCCTTAATAGGATAGTAACCATAACATACTTTATTTATTTAAATCTTACATCCACCCCACAATGTCAGGGATTAAAAATCTTTGTGCTATAACTCTGTCGCAATGTACAGACATGTGAATTTTTAAGTCTAATGGTTTGTAGAAAGGTGCTGTCCCATAGCCTGTTGGTCCTGGTTTTAATGCTGTGGTACTGTTTGCCAGCTGAAACAGTTTATGGTTGGGAAGACTGGTGTCCCCGCTGATCTTCTGGGCCTTCTTTATGCACCTGCTGCTGTAAGTATCCTCAACGGAGGGAAGCTCACATCTACTGTGTTGTCCGTACCACACTCTGCAGTGTCCAGCAAGCATGGTTTCCATACCAGGTGGTGGCACAGCCAGTCAGGATGTTCTCAATGGTGCCCTGTAAAAGGTCTTGAGGATTTGGGACTCATGCCAAACTTCTTCAGTTGCCTGAGGTGGTGAAGTGGAAGAGACGTTGTTGTGTTTTTTTTTGACACACAGCCGGCGTGTACAGTCCAGGAGAGATCTTCAGTGATGGGTATATCGAGGAACTTGAATCTACTCACCTTCTCAGCTGCAGTCCTACTGATATTGATTGGGCCAAGCCTGTCTCTATTGCTCCTGTAATCCACAATTAGCTCTGCTGTCTTTTGGACATTGAGGGAGAGGTTGTTATTTTGGCACCACTGTGTCAGGGTGTTAACCTCTCCTCTGTGGGTTGTCTCATCATTGCTAGGAACAAGGCTGATCAACGTTGTGCCATCTGTAAATTTAATCAGCAGATTGGAGCTGTGTGTGATAGCACAGTTGTGGGTGTAAAGGGATTAAAGGAGGGGACTAAGAACACAAACCCGGGAGACACCTGTGTTGAGGGTCAGAGGGCAGAGGGGCAAAGTTGAGGGAGCCCATCCTTACCACCTGTTGGCGATCTGATAGGAAATCTAGAATCCAAATTGCACAAGGCAGGGTGCATCTCTCTTCTCCAGGTAAGTGAGGACGGTGTGTTGTGCTGTGGCCGTGGCGTCAATGGTGGACTAGTTCCGTCGGTAGGTGAATTGTAGGGGGTCCTGTGTGGGTGGTAGCATGCTGAGATGCAGACCACACCAAACTGGGCATTCAGCCAGAGTGCAAAAAACAAGCAACTGTGCAAATACAAACACAAAAAGGAATAATAATAATAATAATAATAATAATAATAATAATAATAATAATAATAATAATAATAATAATAATAATAATAAATAAGCAATAAATATTAAGAACATAAGATGAAGAGTCCTTGAAAGTAAGTCCATTGGCTATGGGAACATTTCAGTAATAGGGCAAGTGAAGTTGAGTGAAGTTATTCCCTTTGGTTCAAGAACCTGATGGCTGAGGGGTAATAACTGTTCCTGGACCTGGTGGTGTGAGTCCTGAGGCTCCTGTACCTACTTTCTGATGTTAGTAAAGTTCAAAGTAAATTTATTATCAAAATTCATGTACGCCTCCATATATTACACTGAGATTCATTTTCTTGCAGGCATTCACAGTAGAACAAAGGGATACAATAGACTCAGTGATAAACTACACACAATGACTGACAAACAACCAATGTGTAAAAGATGAGGGTCTGCGTAAATATGAAAGAAAATCATAAAAATAATAATACGAGGACATGAGTTGTAGAGTGCTTGAAAATACGTCAATAGGTTTGAGGAATCAGTTCTGAATTGAGGTGAATGAAGTTATCCATGCTGGTTCACAGCCAAAAGAAAATGCACAATCACAAGGACAACATGCAAACTCCACATATGGACAGACTGCTGGAACAGTGAGGAAGTGTTGCGATTATTTGTGCCACTTTGTTACCCACCTGCAAAGGTTTTGGAGTGGTTCTTGGTGAAAGAAACCAACATTCCAGGTCAGAAAGTGACATTTTTTTGTTACGGGCTAAGCTAGCATTACCAGATGAAACATCTCACCGTGAGTAAAGAGAAGATATTTTAGACCAGGGCCTTTGGGAAAGCCTTCCTTTCTGAATGGAATACCTCAGGATCACATATAGTTCTTGTCCTGTCATTTGCTACAGCATATAATTTAAAACCCACCCCAACTGCATGGCAAAGTTTGTCTATTCTGTTTGTTTAGGTAACCTCTCTGAAATGGAAAATACCAAATATATATAATTCCCTTTTGGACATAAGTTCCTTTTGGATGTCCAAGTTTTGTTTGCTTTTCTGCAACTTTGCCCAAAGATCAAAGAGGAAAAAGAAAGGAATTCTACCTTTCAAGGAAAGCATAAACTATATTGGGAATCAACGTTTGACACTGTTGCTTATGACCTGATTAAGTAACCTTGACTTTTCAAGGTGGCTCTTGTGCTAAGTCAAAAATAGGTCAGTTGAAGAATGGGTTTACAGCATAAAAATAACTCTAGAATTCAGAAGGGACAAAGATATTATTTACTTATTTACTCAAGAAATATGTCTGAAACCCCTGACAGTCCTTGAAGTTGTGAAGTCAATGACAAAGACACTACAACCAAAGCATTTTGTGTGTTTGCTATTTTTGGCATCAACTGTATTTGTCTCTTTGAAATTTCATATAATGGTTCTGCTTCTCTCATTTGCACTTTCTCCAGAACCATCCTCGTTTCCTTTACCAATGTCTTTTATCATGCTCTGTCATCTCTTTGTCTTTTAATCATTCTTGTCTTATAAGGTGTCACAGGACTTCCATTTAGTTTTCTCAATTCTCCAGCATCTCCACTTGTCAAAATCTGTTCATCTCTAACTTTTTGAGTTGCAGTGACAATTTATTGACCTGAAACACTAACCCACCTTTGCTATCCATCTTTGTCCTGGAGCAATAAACCGTCCTCTCTAACCACAGATGCTGCCTGACCTAATGCATATTTCCAGCAATTTCAGCTTTCATGGCAGATTTCTGCAGAATGTGTATTGGTGTAGCGTTGCAACTAAAGTGAATGTTCAGTGCAGAATGAAGTGCAAGGGCTGTGATGAGGTAGAATGAGAAACTGAGAGTTCATCTCGGCATTACAACAGTAGGATAAAGCTGTCCTATAGTTGGCTTTCAAGCTTTTGTGCCTTCTGCCCTATGGGAGGGGGGAGAAGAGAGAATAACTCCTCCCTCACCTCCATTCAGGGCACCAGGCAGCTCTTTCAGGTGAGGCAACACTTCACCTTTGAATCCGCAGGTATCATCTATTGTGCCCAGTGCTTCTGATGCAGCCTCCTCTACATCAGTGCGACCACTTTGTTGGGCACACCCACTCCATCCACCACAGGTAGGACTTCCTGGTGGCCAAACATTTTTATTCCAGCTCCCATTCCCATTCCGACGTGGCAGCCCATGGCCTCTTCCTGTGTCAAGATGAGGCTGCCCTCAGGGTAGAGGAGCAACACCTTATATTCCATGTGAGTACCATCCAACCTGATGGCACGAATATCAATTTCTCCTCCCAGTGAACAAATTCCACACTCCTCATCTTCCATTCTCCTCTCTGACCTTTTACCTCTTCTCACTTGCCTGTACTTCCCTCTGGTTCCACTCCTCCTTCCTTTTCTCCTTTGCCCACTGTCCTCTCCTGTCAGATTCCTTCTTCGCCAGCCCTTGACCTTTCTCATCCACCTGGTTTTACCTCTAACCTTCCAGCTATCTTCCTTCCTCTCCCCTGACCTTTTTATTCGGGCATCTTCCCCCTTCCTTCTCAGTCCTGAGGAAGGGCCTCCACCCAAAACATCAATTATCTATTCATTTCCATTGGTACTGCCTGACCTGCTGAGTTCCTTCAGCATTTTTTGTGTAGTGCTTGGAGTGGGATGGGGTCCCTGATTACATTGGCTGCTTAAAGAGGCAGCAGAAAGAGTAGATGGAGCTGAGGTTGGTTTGCGTGATGGACTGGGATGTGCTAACATCTCTGCTATTTATGAGAACTTGAGCAGTGCTATAGTGTGTGTGTGTGTGTGTGTGTGTGTGTGTGTGTGTGTGTGTGTGTGTGTGTGTGTGTGTGTGTGTGTGTGTGTGTGTGTGTGTGTGTCTGTGTGTGTGTGCACGCGCTCATGTACATCCAGATCTGCATTTTCTGGGCAACAAATCAGATACTTGTCATTTCACATCTATCTCCTTTCCCATAGATACCTCCATAAAACAGATCATTTGTTTTCATTTTGCTTCAAAGAGATCAGCATTGAGAAGCCGGGACTATCAACACAGAGATATGAGCCTGACTACCACCACAGCTGCTCAAGAATTTATATTCAAGTAATTAAATTAAAAACTGGAAAAAGGCTGGCATCAGTAATAGTAGGCAGCAAGTTAAGGGGATTATTATAAAAAAAACCCTCTCTGATCTGCAAATATTCTTTAGGGGTAAGAAATCTACCATCCTTATCCAGCTTGGCTTTTGTGCAAGCTGCAGATGTGACCGGCAACTACGTTTTTAATATTTGAGAATTGCAGCACCAATTATTTCGGGATGAAGAGAACCCAAACCCAAATCTTTCAGAATTAACAAGAATGCAATGCAGTAGTGCAGCCAACTCCTCCTCCAAATCGTAATGTAAGTACACTGTACAATTGCATTTCTCAGAGATATACCTACCGTTGTGACAATGAAACTCATGGTGAAAGATTTTAATCTTAATAGGATCTTCTTACAAACTGATTATTAGTCTGAAGCAACAAATTCTAAAGAAAACAACCTTGCTTTATTTAGTAACACATGCAAATGTTGGAGGAACTCAGCATGGACAGGAATAAATAGTCAATGTTTCAGGCTGAGACCTTTCATCAGGACTGGAAAAGAAGGGGGAAGAAGCCAGAATAAGAAGGTAGGAAGAGAGGAAGGACTACATTCTGGAAGGTGATAGCTGAAGCCAGGTGAGGATTAAGTCCAGTGGTTGGCGGAGGGGTTGAAGTGAGAAGTTAGGAGGTGATTGGTGGAAAACACAAAGGTTGAAGGAGAAGGAATCTGAAAGGAGAGGAGAATGGATGATGGGAAAAAAGGAAGGAGGAAGGGCACCAGGGGGAGGTGATAGGCAGATGAGGAGACGAGAAAGGGTGAAAAGGGAGTCAGTGGGGAATGAAGGAAGAGGTAAGGGGAAAAGGGAAAAATTCCTGGAAGTTAGAGAAATCAGCGTTCATGCCATCAGTTTGGAAAGTACCTACTTGGAATATGAGGTGTTGCTCTTCCAACCTGAGAGTGCCCTCATCCTGGCCGTTGAGGAGGCCATGAACTATCGTATCGGAATGAGAATGGGGATTGGATTTAAAACGGTTGGCCACTGGGAAATCTTGCTTGCTGTGGATGCAGTGAAGATGCTCAACAAAGCTTCCTTTCTTTTTTTTAGGGTGGGGGTGGTTGGTCTAATCCAGTTAAACCAAAATTGCCAATACAACTAGCAAAGCAACTTTAAGGTAGTAAAGCATTCCATGATGTTTCACAAGAACGTTACCTAATTACGGCCTTATTAAAAGTAACTATAAAAAAAATATTGTTGTAAGGGTATTTTTTTAGGAAGCATCTGAAAGGAGATAGACATGCTGGACCGGAGGAAAGATTGACAGGTTTATCGACTCTCAGGATTTGGAGCAGAAGTTGCTGCAGGGGGAAAAAAGATGATTTCGACCAGTGCTGAAACATTGCAAAGCACATCTCTTATTGATGGAGAGGAACTTTCCTATAGTAGGGGAGTTAGGACCAGAGAGCACAACCTCAGAATAAAAGGACATCCCTTCAGAACAGAAGTGAAGATGAATTTCTTTAGACAGAGAGTGGTGAACCTGTGAAATTCATTGCCGCTGTTGATTCATTGGGTCTTTGGGTGCATTTAAAGTGGTGGCTGATAGGTTCTTGATTAGTAAGGGCATCAAAGGTTATGGGGAATAGGCAGGAAAATGGTGTTGAGAGGGATAATAATAAATCATCTATGATGGAATGGGAAAGCAGACTCGGTGTCTTAAGGCTCAATATCTCAATCCTTGTCTTAAAGTTCTTATGGTCTTGTACCTTACTGGCCCTTCACTGCTTATGAAACCCCCTTTTACTGGGCATCTCTTGTAATGCAGCTCTTTAGCCCCTTGCTAACAGTGACTGGACTCCGTGGTGAGGAACAAACCCTTATCAGGCTCCGTACGTCTAGGGTTTATCCGACTTTGGTCCCGCCAAATCCGTGAGGTTGGGGTGTCTCGCCCACCCAAACCCCGGGTTGCGTGAATGCAGTGTGATTTATTGCCCCCAAACCAACCACCCACCCCCCGCCACAATCACTGTCAGCATGATATAACACACCAAACATTGCCTACAATTATAAAGAAAGTTTATTGTAGAAGGTTAACTTAACCAACAGCTATTAAGGAAAAGAAAGAGTAAAACAAAAGGACTCATCATAATCAAACATTCAAATTTGCCCATAAGTTGGAGCTCAACTTGCATGTGTCTGTAACTCACACACTGGACTCTCAGTCTGCACGGAGGCACACACCACCTTCCGAATGCCACCGAAATCCATCTTGAATAAATGAGCTCTCCCACGGGAGTGTTGCTCCTTCCTCCTCAAAGCCAATCATCTGCACCAAGCACCTCGTGCAACAGGGATGGCATCCTCAGCCATCTTCCCTCCTGTCTTCTCCCAACTCTTGCCAAAAAGACTTTGATCCACACCAGTGTCCCTCACAGAAACCTCTCCGCCCATCATTCTCCAGAACCTTCTCCCGATTCCACCATCCTGATTGGCTGACACCACATTCCTAAATTGAACAACAAAGCCCCTTACCTTAGCTCAAACCCAAACCGGCTGAAAGCAGAACAGACTGCTCTTACAGACCTGCTAAAATGAAATACCTACAGCATAATAGTAAAAATCTTAACAAGGACGTTACACTTACCTACAACTTTAAGCCTATGGATAACACCAGAAAAGATGCAAGAAATGTGCAGGCACAAAGAGGTCAGACATCTTGCAAAACTGTGCGACTCAAATTTGTTATGAAGGTAAGAAAAGGCATAAAAGAATTTGAAAATAAGGATTAGAAATATATAAAATCAAGAGTTAGAGGAGGCTCTGAGAGCTAACGCAACTCAGTAGTGTAGAGTTAGTTTTCTTTATGTGATCTTGTGAATAAGGAGCTGAAGATACTTGCACTCTTAGGGGCTTCTTATTCCAAATGCACCTTACGTTAATTGTCAATCTTCCAGAATATATTTTATTATTTGTTAATTTATTTGTGGTAATATTACTTTGTGTTGTGTGGGAGTTATATGCATTTTGTTGTGGATCTTGGTCCTCTTCTGTCTGCTACAATTCTGACATTTCGGGCAGCAATGAAGATCCTTCAACTCCAGCAGTGTTCAGGGCTTCCTTCATCATTTCAGTAGCTCAGTGTTAACCACTGTCAGTCATGCAAGTCCCAGATGGAGACTCAGGAATACCATCACACTCAGATGTAGAAGGATTTTTCATTGCTGTTACTACAAAAAAAATGTTTTACCAGTCAGGCTTGTTAGGCCTGAGATGAACCCCTGAACCTGGAGGACCAGTTGACCACTGTAATCTGGCCTCTAGCTTTTAATTTGATTGGCATGGGTGTCCCTACCAAGAGCCAAAGCTTAAATTCCTGACTGTAGCCAAGATAGCTCTCCGGCATGCAAGCCTCCAAACCCTACGATAAGGTATGGCCCTCTTGGAGGGCAACCTGCTTCAAGGAACACAAGAACATCAGGAAAAGGAGCAGGAGGAGGCCATCTGGCTCCAACATTCAATAAGATCATGACTAATCTGGCCATGGACTCATCTCCACCGACCTACATTTTGCGATTACCCTTAATTCCTCACTATGCAAAAATCTATCTAACCTTGTCTTAAATATATTTATTGAGGTAGCCTCCACAGCTTCATTGGGCAGAGAATTCCACAGATTCAGCAGTCTCTGGGAAAAGCAGTTCCTCCTCATCTCCGTTCACATCGGTCAGCATGACATTGTGGGCCAAAGGGCCTGTAAAATGCTGTAGATTTCTATGTTTAATCTACCCCGAATCTTGAGGCTATGTCCCCTACTTCTAGTCTCACCTATCAGTGGAAACAACTTTTCTGCCTCTATCTTACCTATCCCTGTCATAATTTTATATATTTCTATAAGATGTCCTCTCATGCTTCAGGTGACTCAACCTCTCCTCATAGTCTAACCCCCTCATCTCTGGAATCAAGCTGGTAAACCTCTGAGCCAGTATATCCTTCCTTAAGTAAGGAGACCAGAACTGCACGCAGTGCTCCAGGAGCGGCCTCACCAGTACCCTGTACAGTTGCAGCATAATCTCCCTGTTCTTAAATTTAATCCCTCTAGCAATGAAGGCCAACATTTCATTTGCCTTCTTGACCCCCGGCTGCACCTGCAAACCAGCCTTTTGTAATTCATGCACAAACACTCCCAAGTCCCTCTGCACAGCAGCATGCTGCAATTTTTTTACTACTTAAATTTGAATCTGCTCTTTCATTTTTCCTTCCAAAGTGGATAACCTCACAGTTACCAACATTGTACTTCATCTGCCAGACCTTTGCCCACTTGCTTAACCTATCTATATCTTTCTGCAGACTCTCCGTATCTTCTGCACAATTTACCTTTCCACTCAATTTAGTATCATCAGCAAACTTCGATACGCTAGACTCAGACCGCTCTTCCAGATCATTAATGTATATCGTGGACAGTTGTGGCCTGCACTGGCCGCTGAAGCACACTGCTCAGAACTGATTGCCATCCAGAGTAACACCTAGGTACCCCAACTCTCTGTTTTCTAGTAGATGAACAATCCTCTATCCATACTAATACATCACCACAGCTCTATGCAGCCTTATGGATAAGTCTCTTATTTGGCACCTTATCAAACGCCTTCTGGAAACTCAAGTAAATAACGTGCATCTGTTCCCCTCTATCTATATCCAATTTCATTTGGCAGTACATGTGTATAAGGGTGAATGCCGATAAACTTGAACAAAGAGACACTATATCTCCAGATCAGTTCTAAACACCATAGTAGACACTCATTACAGCTGGAGAGCTGCCTGTCACACACGTTTGCACTTAATGAGCTAAAAGCCTGAAAATTACACCGTCTCTGTACCATCTGATCCTGAATATTCAAGTTGAAAGAAGATGATGCACTTTAAGGGATGGAGAACCATGGTATTGTGTGCCATCTCTTCTCTGACACTGGTCACTATCACTTTACTGTTCCCTGTCCTTTAGCTGACACACCAGGGTTACTACCATGCTCTCTCCTTCTGGATATTTTATTTTATTTTAAATTTTGGGATATAGCATGGCAACTGGGCCCTCCAGTCTAATGAGCCCGCTCTGCCCACGTACGCCTTTGTGACAGGTTAACATCAATGATAACGTCGCTAAGACCAACGAATCGATTGTGGGCTTCAGGAAAGGGAGGTCCATAGAACACACACCAGTCATCATCAAGGGGTCAGCAATGGAGAGGATGAGCAGTTTCAAGTTCTTGGGTGTCAACATCTCAAAAGATCTATCCTGGGCTGAACATCTTGATGCAATTAAGAAGAAAGGATCCACCAGCTGTACTTCATAAGGAGTTTGAGGAGATTTTGTCTGTTAAAGATGCTAGCAAATTTCTACAGATGTACCTTGGAGAACATTGGCGCTTCTGGTAAAATGATGGCAAGTTCGGTCGCAGTGGGCTGAACCAAAGGTGGTATTGTCCTTTTTAAATGTATTTTTTATGATCTCAAGACCCTGCTGGACTAAGAACTGAAAGTGCTGCAGGTTTACCCCATCAGTGAGTTGCTCATTGGCAGAGAAACTACAGGAGCTGGGTTTGGTGTGGATCGTGCTGCTGCCTAAGTCAGAGAGGCATCGGAGGAGTTGGTGCATGAAGGCAGTGTACAGTCTAAAAGCAAGTCATCATCTTGGTCACCTTCTTATGATTGTGAGACCCTGTTGGTCATTGCTAATGTGGAAAGCTGAAAGCCTAACTCACTGATGTATTGGTGGACGGTGTAGGGATCTGTGGAGCCTCAGTTGTAGCAAGGTCCAAGCCTCAAGGCACGTTGTCGCCTGTTTACAGCCACCCAGGAGCGAGGCTTCGATGTCAGTGTGCTCCACCAAAGTTGGTGATGTGCGGTGTCCAAGCTGGAGTCTGTGCTGCCCCCCAGTGTTCAGTCAGAAAAAGACAAGCTGTATTGTGGTCAGCTGCAGCTTTCCGCAAACAGTTATGGGCTTGGGGTCTTGGACTATACTTTATTGTGTGACTCTATTTTACCGATAAGTTATATACACTTGCAATCTTATATGCGCTCTATCTATCTTGTGCTGTGTGTAACTGTGGGTACTGTGGTTTTCACCTTGGAATAACACTGTTTCCAAGGCTTTAATCATGTATGGTTGAATGACAATTAAACTTGAACTTGAATACTGACTGGCTACGTCACCATCTGGAATGGAGGCACCAATGCACAAGATCATAAATAACTTCAGGGGGTTGCAAACTCGGCCAGCTCCATCATGGACTCTAGCTTCCCCACCAGTGAGAACACTTCAAAAGAATGCCTTAATAATGAGGCATCCATCATTAAGGACACCCATCACCCAGGACATGCCCTCTTCTCATTACTACCATCTTTGATTAGGGTTGGGCACCTGAAGACACACATTCAACATTTCAGGAGCAGCTTCTTCCCCTC